>NC_135804.1:143064509-143394807 GCF_964213995.1 Mustelus asterias
TCCTAAGGGTTCTACCATTTACTATTTAATTCATAAATGTATTGAACCTTCCAAAATGGATTATCTCACACTTGTCCTGATTAAACTTCATCTGCCATTTCTCCGCCCAAGTCTCCAACTGGTCTATGTCTTGCTGTATCCTCTGACAATTCTCTTCCCTACCCCAACTCTACCACTTTTTCTGTCATCTGCAAACTCACTAATCAGACCAGCTACATTTTCCTCCAAATCATTTATATCTCCTACGAACAACAAAGGTCCCAGAACTGATCCCTGTGGAACACCGCTAGTCACAGCCTTCCATTCAGAAAAACATCCCTTTACTGCTACCCTCTATCTTCTGGGGCCAAACCAGCTCTATATCCATCTTGCCAGCTTTCCTCTGATCCTGTGTGACGTCACCTTTCGTACCAGTCTATCATGAGGTACCTTGTCAAAGCCTTTACTGAAGTCCATATATACAATATCCACTGCATTTCCTCATCTATCATCTTCGTCACTTCCTCAAAAAAACTTGATCAAGTTAGTGAGGTACGACTTCCCCTTCACAAAACCATGCTGTCTATCATCAATAAGTCCATTTGTTTCCATATATGAGTAATTCCTGTCCCTAAGAATCTTTTCCAATAATTTTCCTACCACAGGTATAAGGCTCACCAGCCTATAATTTCCTGGATTATCCCTGCTGCCCTTCTGAAACAATGGAACAATATTGGCTGTCCTCCAGTTCTCTGGAACTTCACCTGTAACCAATTAGGATACAAAGATTTCTGTCAAGGCCCCAGCAATTTCTGCCCTTGCCTCCCTCAGTATTCTGGGGTAGATCCCAACAGGCCCTGGGGACTTATCTACTTTAATGCTTTTTAAGATGCCCAATATCTCCTCCTTTCTGATATCGACATGACCCAGAATATCTCCACACCCTACCCTAGCACCTCATCCATCAAGTCCCTCTCTTTGGTGCACACTGAGGCGAAGTATTCATTTAGTACCTTGCCTATTTCCTCGGGATTCCATGCATAGATTCCCTCCACTATCCTTGAGTAGACTAACCCTTTCCCGGCTACCCTATTGCTCTTTGCATACGAATAAAATGCCTTAGGATTTTCCTTAATCCTGTTTGCCAAGGACTTTTCATGACTCCTTTTAGCCCTTCTAACTCCTTCCTTAAGTTCCTTCCTATGTTTTTTGTATTCTTCAAGGGCTTCGTATGTCCTAAGCCTTCTAGACCTTACGAATGAACAAGGGGAAAGCAAGGTTGAAGGGGAGGTGAGATTCAGATGTTTTAAATCTTGTTTATCTGGAGTAGATAAATAAGCTACTTAGCATAAAGCTAAAGCCATGTGTTCAGATTTGACAGCTCTCAGGCTACACCGGAATTACGTTTGTTTGCCTTGTGGCAAAATGCCACTGAAGCAACCGTGAAAAAGATTCCCAGAAATGGATTCCTTTCAAAATAACTGGTTAAATATTTGGTTTGGTGCAGTATATAACAGAGGTTTAGACAGAGCAAACCAAATACTCCATGGGAGACAAATGCCCTTATGCTACTGGGGACCAGTGTGATGGCGGTGCAATGGATGGGACAGGCAGAGGGAGAATGCTATTGAATGTCAAAGAGCGATGTTTGGACTCTCTTGTTGTTGCCTGGCACTTGTGTGGTGGAAATGTTACTTACCACTTTCATTGGTCAGAACATTGAATACAGGAGTTGGGACGTCTTGTTGAAGTTGTACAAGACATTGGTAAGGCCACACTTGGAATACTGTGTACAATTCTGGTCACCCTATTATAGAAAGGATATTATTAAACTAGAAAAAGTGCAGAAAAGAGTTACTGGGATGCTACTGGGACTCGATGGTTTGAGTTATAAGGAGAGGCTGAATAGACTGGGACTTTTTTCTCTGGAGAGTAGGAGGCTTAGGGGTGATCTTACAGAGGTCTATAAAATAATGAGGGGCACAGATCAGCTCGATAGTTAACATTTTTTCCCAAAGGTAGGGGAGTCTAAAACTAGAAGGCATAGGTTTAAGGTGAGAGGGGAGAGATAGAAAAGGGTCCAGAGGGGCAATTTCTTCACACAGAGGTTGGTGAGTGTCTGCAACAAGCTGCCAGAGGTAGTAGTAGAGGTGGGTACAATTTTGTCTTTTAAAAAGCATTTAGACAGTTACATGGGTAAGATGTTTAGAGGGATATGGGCCAAGTGCGGGCAATTGGGATTAGCTTAGGGGTTGAAAAGAAAGGGCAGCATGGACAAGTTGGGCCGAAGGGCTGTTTCCATACTGTAAACCTTTATGACTCTATGATGCTTATCAGTCCACAATTAAACTTTGTGAAGGTCTTGCTGCTTCTAGGTATGGACTGCTTCAATATTGGATGAGCCGTGAATGATATTGAACATCATGCAATCATCAGCAAACATTCCTACCTCTAATCTTACAATGGAAGGAAGGTCATTAATGAATTGATTGATGTTAGGGTTGGGCCTAGGATACAACACTGAGGAACTCTTGCAGCAATGTTCTGGAGCTGAGTTGATGGTCTCCAACAACTATAACCATCTTCCTTTGTGCTAGGCATGACTTCAACCAATGGAGAATTTCTCCTTTGATCCCCATTGGCTTCAATTATGTCAGGACTTCTCGAGGCCACGCTTGGTCCAATGCTGCTTTGGTGTTGAGGTCACTCACTCTAACTTCACATCTGAAATTCAGCTCTTTAATCTGGAGGACAGATGGTGAATATCAAATAGTTGAGGTGGAAATGGAGATAAATTCAGGTGTTTACCTAAATACCATTAGGCTGCAGGGATTTTTGATTCGGAACACTTTGTCAGCAGATTAGAGCAGATTAGATCACTGAATCAGATGTCAATTTTAAAAATACTTCATTGGTAGGCAAAGGCTTTTTTATTATGTTTAGATTGGGGTACCCATGCAGAGCCCGCCCCAGCAATGGGACCCACCTCTCAGATTATTTTCAACCAAGTGCCAATATATATGGTGGGAAAAGTCGGCAGTGGCTACACATTGCTTTTCCCGCCTGAGTTGGCACTTGGTCCATAGAATGGAAAACTTCGTCTAACACCTCTAACAATGTAGCATTCCCTTCTTAGTATCCTACCCTTCTTCGCATTCCCTTCTTCATGTCCTATGGTTTTTATAGGTCTTCAGTGGGGGGTGAACTCACGCTTCCCTGATTAAAAAAAAAGACTGCTATCACTGAGCTAAGCTGACAAAATAAATGGAAAGATTCATATTTTGGAAATGAAGAGTAGTCTTCTGGTGTTTTCATGAAGACACAGTCAGAACTGGAACCTTCATCATGCCCCTGATCTTCCTATACCTGACTTGGGAAGACTTAATGTTGACAGCATGCCTATGAGAGAAGCATGGGTAAAAGAGCTGAATTTCAGATGTGGCCTCGAGAAGTCCTGACATAATTGAAGCCAATGGGAATCAGATGAGAAAATCTCCATTGGTTGAAGTCATGCCTAGCACAAAGGAAGATGGTTATAGTTGTTGGAGACCATCAACTCAGCTCCAGGACATTGCTGCAAGAGTTCCTCAGTGTTGTATCCCAGGCCCAACCACCTTCAACTATTTCATTAATGACCTTCTTTCCATCGTCAGCTTAGAGGTAGGGGCGTTTGTTAATGATTGGATGGTGTTCAATATCATTCATAGCTCATCCAATATTGAAGCAGTCCATACCCACGTGCAGCAAGAAGTTCACAAAAATTAATCGTTGGCTGATAAGTGGTAAGTAACATTTCCACCACACAAGTGCCAGGCAATGACCATCTCCAACAAGAGAGTCCAAACATTGCCCCTCGACATTCAATGGCATTATTATAATTGAATCCCCACCAGCAACATCCTAGAAGTTGCCCTTGACCAGAAATCCAATGGACCAACCACATAAATACTGTGGCTACCAGAGAAGGTCAGAGGCTGGGAGCTCGGTGGCAAGTAACTCACCTCCTGATTTCCCAAAGTTTGTCCACCATCTATAAGGTACAAATCAGAAGTGTGATGGAATACTTTCCACTTGCCTGGATGAGTGCAATTACAAAAGCACTCAGGAACCTCAAAACCATTCAGGACAAAGCAGCCGGCTTGATTGAAACCCCATCTATCCCCTTCAACATTCACTCCCTCCACCACTGACACACAATGGCAGCAGAGTTCACTAACTACAACTCATCAAGCTTCCGACTTCTAAAACTGCTACTCGACCACCGAGAAGAACGTGGACAGCTGATGTGTGGGAACACCACCCAAGCTCCCCTCCAAGTCACACACCATTCTAACTTGTAACTATATCGGCGTTCCTTCACTAATGCTGTGTCAAAGTTCTGGAAATCCTTCCCTAATAGCACTGTGGGTGTGGTGTGCCTACAACACATGGACTGCAGCAGCTCAAGAAGGCAGCTCAACACCACCCTCTAATGAGTATTTAGGGTGGTGGCACACTGGTTAGCACTGCTGCCTCACAGCACGAGGGACCAGGGTTCAAGTTCTGGCTTGGGTGACTGCCTGTGTGGAGTTTGTTTATTTGCACCATGTCTGTGCGGGTTCCCTCCGGATGCTCTGGTTTCCTCCCACAGTCCGAAAGAAGTGCTGGTTAAGTGCATTGGCCATGCTAAATTCTCCCTCAATGTATCCAAACAGGTGCCGGAGTATAGTGGCTGGGAGATTTCCACAATAACTTCATTGCAGTGTCAATGTAAGACTATTTATGACACTAATAAATAAACTTTAAATGCTAGCCTAGCCAGTGTTCTTACATCCACTGAGTAACTTTTTAAAAAGTTTCCATTCTGCAGAAACCGACATTTACTTGAATTAATCCAAAAATTTACCAACAATACAAATTGTTCACATCACCACAGTGTAATCACTCAAATACAATAAATCTATGACTGCGAAATAACATATTGCTTTGTGATTTCTGAGTGCATTATCCTGTAATTATATTTCTGGTGTTCCATATTCTATGACATTGCATTGTTATTTACTCTCATCATAGTTCTGACTCATGCCTTGTGTAAATTCAGCCAACCTGACCCCAAATAAATGCATACTCTCGACTCTCTTTCCAAAGGTGGGAAACAACAGGACAGAAGACAAGATGAATTAAGTATTGGTTAAGTGACACTTTGTTTGTCTGATAAAAGCCTGTTGGTTGTAAGAAGAATCTATCAGAAATTTAGTAAAATATACTCATGGTTTCAACACTATGGGATGTAGAGAAAACCTGACAAATGGAGCAGTTTGAAGGACCTCTGCTCTGGTGACTGCAAGTGGAATGCGTTATCATCCATCTGAAGATCAATACGCCTTATCTAGAATCATAGAATAGAATCCCTACAGCGCAGAGGGAGGTTGTTTGGCCCATCGAGTTTGCACTGACCACAATCCCACCCAGGCCCAATCCCCATAACTCCACTTATTTAGCCCACTAGTCCCCCTGACACTAAGGAGCAATTTAACATGGCCAATCATCCTAACCCACACATCTTTGGACTGTGGGATGAAACCAGAGCAAACCCACACAGACACAGGGAAAATGAGCAAACTCCACACAGACAGTCACCCGAGGCCGGAATTGAACCCGGGTTCCTGACACTGAGAGGCAGCAGTGCTCACCACTGTGCCACTCCAACTCTCTCAACATTCTGTCTCTTTACTCTGGGAATCACGACGATCCCCTGATGACCTTTGCTTTGTAAAGTGTGAGCAGAGGTTCCAATCTCATGCAAAGATATTCCAGGAACATATGGAAACTGCGGGGATCCAGTTCAACTCCTGATGAGCTCCTTTGGTCATTGCTGGTGTTAGCTCAGGAAATTAGCAGAATCTTGAGGGACTTCCATTCCCAACATGAATTGCAAGTTAGGGGAGCAGGATTGAGCATCCGAGAGCCAGTGGTAGGGTCTGTAGAATGTTTAGGTCCTTTCTTCCCAATCTACGCAAGCATTCAGATGACATTGTGATGCAAAATGAGCACTGATGTGTCAAAGCTGATATCGGAGCAGTTTATAATGAGTGATCAATAATTGGTTTTAGCACTGCTGCACTTGGGAGTCTACAATTTACCACCAATAATTGACTTCAGCTCATTGTTATGATTGTACATAACTCAACCTCTTCACTGTCTCCAATTTGTCACAATGCTTGTCCACCATTCATTACTGGATGACCAAATATTCCCTCCAACTGAAGGGTGGGAAGACTGTAGCCATTATCTTCTGTTCCCCAGCACAGACACCATTTTCCCAAGTCACAAGCTCCATTCTCTCTCCATGCTCACTGTCTGAGACTGAACTAGGTTGTTGGAACCCCGGTATTTTATATGATCCTGGGATGAGCTTCTGATCGAAGATTTGCTCTGCCACCAACATTGTATAATTTCACCTGCATAACAGTGCCCCATTCTGAAATGGCCCAGCAAGCCACACAGGAAGGGCAACTTGGGATGGGCAAAAAGTGCTGGCCAGCCAGCGACAACCACGAATGGATAAAATAAAGCTAATCTGCTGCTGAATCCCTCTTCCATACCTATTAACTCAAGATTAGACCATTCCAATATACTTCTGGCCTGTCTCACATTCGAACCTCCATAAATGTAACCTCATCCAAAACGTTGCTGCCTTATCCTCGCTCGCATCAAGTCAGCTTCTTTCATCATTCCTAATTTATTCACTTGTGTTATCTCCTGGAATGGCAACACCTCAGTTTGAAAAAGCTCATCCCTCCATGATCTCATCCTTTCCCATCTCTGTAATCTCCTTTACAGCCCCATAATCCTTTGCCTTCTCTGCATTCTTCTAATTGTGCTCTCATGCATTTTCAATATTAATCGCTCTAGTTCAACCAACTAGACCCTATTATTTGGAAATCCCGATTTAAAGTTTTATGCTTCCCCCCCTCTTGAAATTTCTCCTCCTTTAAGAGACTCCAGTGGCACAATGGTTAGCACTACTGCCTCACGGCACCAGGGACCTGGGTTCGATTCCCAGCTTGGGTCACTGTCTGTGTGGAGTTTGCACATTCTGTCTGTGCTGTGATTTCCTCTGGGTGCTCCTGTTTTCCTCCTCTCGTCCAAAGATGTGTTGGTTAGGTGAATTGGCCATGCTAAATTCTCCCTCAGTGTACCCAAACAGGTGCTGGAGTATGGTGGCTAGGGAATTTTCACAGTAACTTTATTGCAGTGTGAATGTAAGCCTACTTGTGACATGAATAAATAAACTTTAACTCCTGGAAACTTACCTTACTCATCAGTCTTTGGCCATCTGTCCTAATAACTACAGTGTCAATTTTTGTTTAATATCATGTCTACGAAGTGTCTCGGAACATTTTACCATGTTGTTGTAATAGCTCCAGGTACAGAATTGGATCTATGCAAGGATCACACTAGTAACAGGAGTCAAAAAGTCAGTGGAACTTACACTGAACCCCAGATAGACATTAGTGAATTTAGTTCGCAATTCTATTACTTACTTGTGGTTCTCATCCCACAAACAAAGGAACAGGAGTAGGCCATTCAGCCCCTTGAGCCCGCTCCGCCACTCAATAAGATCATGGTTGATCTGTGGCCTAACTCCATCTACCTTCCCTAGGCCCATATCCCTTGATACAACGAAAATTTGTTGATCACAGACTTAGAACAATTGAACCAGCATCCACCGCCGTATGAGGAAGAAAGTCCCAAACCTCCACACTCTCTGCGTCTAGAAGTGTTTTCTAACATAATTTCCCGAACAGCTTGGTCCCAATATTTTAGATTATGGCCCCTGGTTCTAGAGTCTTCAACTGATTTGTCCTTATCCATCCTGTCCTTCCTGCCCTATCGCTAACCTGCATTGTGAACTCAATGCTGCCTACCAGACATTTCTTGATCAAGTCTTTTCATTAGCTCAGATGTTAAGTGCTTCTCTAGTGTGTTTACAATAATCAGCTTGAAGGGTTTATTTCCATTAGCTGCTTAACAATAAACCTTTCAATGTTTACATCTCACTGTGGGCTCTTGGATAGAAATGGACTGTGAACAGATTTATTTTCTCTTTTAAGAAGATTAACAGAATGCGTTAAAACTGTTAGACATCAAATTTAGTCAGATTTGCAAAGGGTTAAATCTTCAGCTCTTATTTTTAAACCCAGTGCTGTTAATGTGCTAACCTGCTGTTGAAAGCATTTCCCTGGTTGACTCAGTGGAAAAATAGATCGAAAGAAAAAAAAATGCTTGCATTTATATAGCCTCAGCAAGTCTCCAAGCGTTTCACGGCTATTCAAGTACTCTTGAAGTGTAGTCACTGCTGTAACGTTGGCAGCAATTAGCAGCAAGTTAGGGAAGATGTCCATGGGCCTGCCCACCAAGGAATTAATTGGGGTGGAGGTGGGAATGTGGTGGGATCTCTACTTGCTCCCCAAACAATTAAATGCCACCCCTCGCCACCAACCGCCCCCCCCTCACCCCCGCCCCGCCAAAAATGCCACCAGAATCTGAGGGAGTATTGTTGACATAGTGGTAAACACACTGGGCTACTAATCCAGAACCAGCAGCTTAATGCCCTGGGCACCAGGGTCCTAACCCCACAATGGCAGTGGGAGGAATGTGAGTTTGAAATCAATTAATAATCTAGAATGAACAGCTTGTCTCAGTAATGGTGACCATGAAGCAATTGGTGTAAAAACCATCTGGCGAACTAATGAGGAAAACTGGCACGTTTGATCATTGAAGGTGGCAAAACAGGTGGAGGGAGCAGTTAATCGAGCATTTAGTATTCCGGGCTTTATTAATAGGGGCATGGAGTACCAGAGCAAGAATCTGATGCTGAACATATAGGGCAGGATATTATGGCCTTGTTCTTCTCAAAATCATAAAATTCCACCGAGGTTAACGGACCTTTCTATTTTCCGCCCCCCCCCCCCCCCCCCCCCCCGCTCCGATTCCCGTAGCGGGTGGGGCAGTAAAATTCCGGCCATAGTTTTAACTTTTTTTTAGTTTAACACTGCAGTGAAGTAGTGAAGTTACTGTGAAAATCCCCTAGTCGCCACACTCCGGTGCCTGTTTGGATCCACTGAGGGAGAATTTAGTATGGCCAATGCACCTAACCAGTACATCTTTGGACTATGTGAGGAAACTGGAGCACCCGGAGGAGACCCACACAGACACGGGGAGAATGTGCAGACTCCACACAGACAGTGACCCAAGCCGGGAATTGAACCCAGGTGCCTGACGCTGTGAGGAAGCAGTGCTAGCCACAGTGCCGCCATGCCACCCCCATATACAAGACACTAATTAGACCTCAGATGGAATATAGGGAAGGATCCTCAGCCCACAATCGCCGTCCGTGGGAATGCTGGCGGGGATTAAATATCCGGCGAAACCCAGAACGAAATTCGGAACTTCCGATTTTCACTGCCCCTCACCAGCAAGGTTGTCACATTCACACGCATAACTGATCACCCATGGCATTGTTCAAACCCTCTTTGAACTGTGGAATTTTTAAAATGATGGTTGAAAAAAATTTCACGAAGGAATTTGAGCAATTTTATTATATTTATAAACCAGTAACCAGATTGAGCCATCACAGGTGAATATAGCCTCACCATGAAATAGCAACCGTTACGACACATTTAGCATTGAAAATATTTTTTACATCACCACCTATCGAAATAACAAGTACTGCCAGTACTTGTAATGAATGTTCAATCACCCAAGTACCAATATAGGCCTTTTGGCTAAGATCAAGTGTAGTTATGCGGATGCTGCACTTGGTTGAGGTCGTTGGGTTGCATTTAAGCTTCATATGTTTCATATGAAGCAATTTTAAAAAGCGGTATCTCGGCCTTTTGGCTAAGATGCAAATGAGATCAAGTCTTGGAGGAGGAATTGCTTTCCCTCCTCCAATCAGCTTGGCTCATGTAGATCAGGCCCAGGACAGGGTAAATGGTCGCTTGCCCTGTCTTGCCAGCCTGGATCGGAAATGTCTCAACTTGTTGAGACTCTGAATTGGACTTGATTTGATTGAATTGGAAAAGTATTAAAAAAAGAATGTTCAAGTACCAATATAGGGACTGAGGGCAGGGGATAATTGCAACAAAGCATGCACATGGCATGATGGCACAGTGGTTAGCACTGTTGCCCAGGTTCGATTCCCGGCTTGGGTCGCTGTCTGTGTGGAGTTTATACATTCTCTCTGTGTTTGCGTGGGTTTCCTCTGGGTGTTCTGGTTTCCTCCCACAGTCCGAAAGATGCGCTGGTTAGGTGCATTGGCCATGCTAAGTTTTCCCTCAGTGTACCCGAACAGGCGCCGGAGTGTGGCGACTGGGGAATTTTCACAGTAACTTCATTGCAGTGTTAATGTAAGCCGACTTGTGACTAATAAATAAACTTACACAATTCGTTCCCCATTTCAAAGTCACAGAATATATCTTGATATAAGCAAAGTTTAATATTTAAATATATTCTGAAATCACACCATACTCTTGGCACAGTGGTTAGCACTGCTGCCTCACAGCACCAGGGACCTGGGTTCAATTCCTGGCTTGGGTCACTGTCTGCGCGGAGTCTGCAAGTTCTCCCCGTGGCTGCGTGGGTTTCCTCCAGGTGCTCCGGTTTCCTCCCATAGTCCAAAAGACATGCTGATTACGTGCTAAATTCTCCCTCAGTGTACTTGAACAGGCATCGGAGTGTGGCGACGAGGGGATTTTCACAGTAACTTCATTATAGTGTTAATGTAAGCCTACTTGTGACACTAATAAATCAACTTTAAACTTTACATGCAAATAAATGCCTGAAGTAATGTTCTCAACAGCAACATGCAACAGAACAATTTTAGCAAATACCACCACCGAGCACAGATTAAAATAAACTCACCGGGCGGAATTTTCCCATCCTGCCTTGCCACGGGAATCGTAGCGGGCAGGGGTCGGACCATGCAAAGGTCTGTTCATCTCCAGAATTTCCAGCCTTGAGGCGAGTGTGGCTGGAAAATCCCACCCTCTGAAACAAATGCAATCACGCAGAACAAAATAAAAGGTCAATAGCAAACAAATTCCCAAAAGTGGCGTCGTGATTAGCACTGCTGCCTCACAGCCAGGGAACCGGGTTCAATTCCGGCTTTAAACGACTGTGTGGAGTTTATACATTCTCCCTGTGTCTGGGTGGATGGCACAGCGGCACAGTGGTTAGCACTGCTGCCTCACAGCGCCAGGGAACCGGGTTCAATTTCAGCCTCGGGTCACTGTCTGTGCGAAGTTTGCATGTTCTCCCCGTGTCAGCGTGGGTTTCCTCCGGGTGCTCCGGTTTCCTCCCACAGTCCAAAGATGTGCGGGTTTGGTTGATTGATCATGCTCAACTGACCCTAGTGTCAAGGGGATTAGCAGGGTAAATGTGTGAGGTAACAGGAATAGGGCCTGGGTGGGACTGTGGTCGGTACAGACTCGATGGGCCGAATGGAATCCTTCATAGAATGGAATCCTTCTATGATTGCTCCAGGTGCTCCAGTTTCCTCCCGCAGTCCAAAAAAGTGCAGGTTAGGTGGATTGGCCATGCCAAATTGCCTCTTGGTGTCCCAAGGTGTAGATTCGGGGGATGAGCGGGATAAATATATGGGTTATGGAGATAAAATCCAGGAAAGATGTTCTGTTGGAGAGTCGATGCAGACTCGATGGGCTGAATGGCCTCCTTCTGCACAGTCGGGATTCCATGATTCAACAATTTCATCAACAAATAAATGGGTTGGATTACATACCGAGGGTTGGTCCTCTGCACCATGGTGTAAATGTTGGGCATGAACCCTGTTTCACTCAGCTGGCTGTCCCTGCTTTGAGCTTTTAGTTAATGTGGCCTTTAGTTATTATGAGGAGACACTTTCACCCTCCCCTGGAGGAAGTCCCATCTCATGGAGCTCCTGGCCAATCAGAGATAAGTTCAGGATCGGCCTCGGCAAGGGTGGCGTTGGGCGTGTTGGGAGGGTGAGAGGTGGTGGGGGGGGAGGAGGGAAGTGTGGGGGTGGAGGGATGGCAGTAGACATGGTGCGGGATGGCTGTTGTAGGTGGGGATGGGTATGGCGGGGGGGGGTGGCGCTTCCAATTCATAGGGGACTCGGAAAGGCAGAAAATCACCCCTGCCCCCAATTCCTCAATGGCCACAGGGACAAACCTGCCAGGCTGAACATTTAATCTGAGGGGTAGAGGGAGACCTCGAAGTGGGCATTAATTGCCCACTTAAGGTCCTTATATGGACCACAGGTAAACAGCCCACCTGTGCCTTTGCCACAACATGTAAAGTTGAGGTGGGTACAGGTTAGGCTGGTTAGCAGCAAACACATCTCCAATGCCACTGTGCCCTATTACGCAGTTTCACCCGCCTGCCTCCCTGTCCTTGCATGGCCTGTAAAATCCAGCCCAACATGTCTGTAACTAAAGCCTCAAATTTAATAATAGCGACACCTCACAACAAAGTGAGCACAACTCTATATATAACAAAGCTGGATCTCACAAGTACTTGTTGCAGCAAGAACCAGTATACAGCTGATTACTGAAGAAGAAATTTAAAGTTATTTATTAGTGTCACAAGCAGGCTTACATGAAGCTACTGTGAAAATCCCCTTGTCGCCACACTCTGGCACCTGTTCAGGCACACAGAGGGAGAATTTAGCATGGCCAATGCAACCGAACCAGCACGTCTTTCGGAATGTGGGAGGAAATGGGAGCACCCAGAGGAAACCCACGCAGACACGGAGAGAACGTGCAGACTCCGCACAGACAGTGACTCAAGTCGGGAATCGAACCCGGGTCCCTGGTGCTGCAAAGCAGCAGTGTTAACCATTGTGCCACTGTGTTGTCCCAGAAGATGTCATTGGAGTAGTCAGGTGTGAGGAACATTGGCAAATGGAGTTCAATCCAGAGAAGTGTAATGTTACACATTTGGGAAAGCTAACTGCCCAAGAAAATGCACAATAAATGTTCGGAGTGTGGAAGAACAGAGGGACCTCGGAGTGCATGTCCACACTCTGTGAAGGTGGATGGACAGACAGATAATGTGGTCAAGGAACATACCATTTATTTTCTTTTATAGGAACATACAAATTTAGGAGTAGGAGTAGACCATTCAATCCTTCGAGCCTGCGCCACAGTTTCGTAAGATGAGGGTTGATCTCATTGTGCTCATAGCTCTACTTTCCTGACTGCCACCGCCCCTCTCCCCCCAATAACCTTTGACTCCTTTGCCTAACAAAATTCTGTCTAACTCTGCCTGAAACAAATTCAATGATCCGGCCTCCACTACTTTCTGGAGAAGAGAATTCTACACACTAACAGCCCTTTGATAGATAAAGTTTCTCCTCATCATCTGGCTCACTAATGTCCTTTAGGGAAGGAAATTTACCTGGTCTGGCCTACATGCGAATCCAGAACCACAACAATGTGGTTGATTCTTAAATGATCCTCTGAAATGGTTGAGCAAAGTCATTCAGTTCAAGGGCATTCAATTGGAGATGGGCAACAAATGTTGGCCCAGTCAGTGACACCCACATCCCCTGAAAAAATTTAAACTAAGGGAAAACATCCTCCAGTTATCCACCCTGTCAAGTCCTGACAGCATCTTACATGTTTCCAGAAGATCACCTCCCAGTAATTAGCCAAGGCATAACAACATTAAAGTTTATGCTGTAAGTGTATAAAATACTAGTTTAGGAAATACCCTTCCAGACATAAACTCAAAATCAGTTAGAAAATATGTAGCTTATATGGTTTTTACTTGGTGCCAGTCCTTGAGCTTTTGAACACCCCTGGACAGAGATACAGGGAGGCACCTGTCTTCTGACTCTCAGACAACGGCCTCCAGAGAAAGACCTGTCTTTAAACAACAGTACTCTGACCCAAAAACTCTTTCCATCTGCCAGCAGACATATTTTAAGGATTTATAGGCTGATAACCAATCTGTTTGGCTAAAGTTGTGAACACACCTTCCGTGGCCATCAAGTCCTGAAGTGGAATTTGCACCCAGAGCTTTTGGTCTAGATGTAGGAATGCTAACCACTGCACCACAGGATATTCTCACTGAGGTGCACCATTTGGTACTAATGAGAAAGTAGATGCACAGTGAAAACATCATTGTTAATGTTGTAGAGACTTGCTGGTTTTTATCTACTTGTAATTCTTTATTAAGTCTATTGCTCATATTAATTGTGTGTTATGAATATTGTTCTATTTTACAGAACATCAAATCCATCAACTTTTATCGCCATGACTCAGAAACCAGGCCAGTGAGTAGGAATTCTCTTGCTTTGAAAATTGTCTTGAGACTTCACCTTCTTAAGTTTAAGTTTATTTATTAAGTTCATTTATTAGTGTCACAAGTAGGCTTACATTAACACTGCAATGAAGTTACTGTGAAAATTCCCCAGTCGCCACACTCAGGTGCCTGTTCGGGTATAGTGAGAGAGAATTTAGCATGGCCAATGCACCTAACCAGCACATCTTTCAGACTTAACATCATGGCTTAGTATGTTGACACCAATATACGTTTTCCCCATGTCTGCGTGGGTTTCTTCCAGGTGCTCCAGTTTCTTCCCACAGTCCAAAGATGTGCTGGTTAGGTTGATTGGCCATGGTAAATTGCCCCTTAGTGTCAGAGGGACTAGCAGGGTACATAGGTGGAGTTAAGGGGATAGGGCCTGGGTGGGATTATGGTCGGTGCAGAATCGATGGGCCATTTGGCCTCTTTCTGCACTGTAGGGGTTCTATGAACGCAGAACAACAAACTGATGGCATTTCCCTCTCATCAATTCTCGTTCTCACCCAATAACCATGACATCACCCCTGCTGGTTTTTGGCAAAGAGATTGAACTATTCAAGAGAGGCCCAGCAGTTAAAATGATATTGATTATAGAGTCTCTGGCATTCTCCCTCCTTCCCTCCCAAGACACTGCCCAGGTTAAAATTGGCACTTACAAACCGAATTCCTCAGCAATTCATCAAATTGTATACAATGTCATATGCTGACTCTCGCAAGGGTGCCCTTCACAGTGGCACAACACATTTCAGCTGTTTTTAGCATCGGTTCTGGATATGCCATTCCAATGGGGGGCATTCAGCAATTATACCCGCTTGTTCTGTGGACCAGCAATACACAGAATCACAGAATTTTACAGCACAGAAGAAGCTCTCTTGGTCCATCATGTCGGCATCATATCTCTGAATGAGTAATTCACTTCAGGCATTCTCCAGCCTTCTCCCCGTAATCCTGCAGATTTTTCCATTTCAGGTAACAGGCTAATTCCCTTTTCAATGCTTGAAGTGAATCTGCCTCTGCCACATGCTCAGGCAGTACATTCCAGACCTTAACCACTCGCTGCATAGAGAAAGTTTATTTTCTCATTTCACTATTGCTTCTTTTACTCATTACTTTAGATCAGCGCCCCGTCATTCTCAATTCTTCCACCAAGGGCAACAGTTTCTCCAAACCCCTCATGATTTTGAATCCCTCTGTCAAATCCCCTCTCCACCTTCTTTTCTCCAAGAAAACTACCCTAACTTCTCCAATCTATCTTCCTGCCTGAAGTTCCTCATCCCTGGAACCATTCTCATGAACCTGGGCGGCATGGTGGCACAGTCATTAGCACTGCTGTCCCACAGCGCCAGGGACCCGGGTTCAATTCCACCCTCAGATCATTGTCTACACAGAGTCTGCATGTTCTCCTCGTGTCTGCATGGGTTTCTTCCGGGTGCTCCAGTTTTCTCCCACAGTCCAAAGATGTGAAGGTTAGTTCAATTGGCCATGATAGTGTGTCTAAAGTCCAGAATCAAATTCTAGTTGCGTATTCTTTCACAGAGGTCAGAGGGTTGAAAATTGACTTCTCCAGTGGAACTAACTTCCACGATAAGATAGGTGCACAGAAATAAAATAGCATTGGAGGTGGTGGTACAGAAGTTCAAAGGTTCACATAGAAACAGTGTCAATGAGGGCCAGGCATCTAAACCTGGACACAGTATATTTTGTGTGCAGCTGCTTGATGGGTGAAAAGATGAACAGACAGAGCTTTGCAGCTAAGGCAGTATGACAGGTCCCACCATGTCACATGACTCCCACCTCTCTACTTTGGCTTTGACAGAGACTGTATATCCATTCCTTTGTCTGTGTTACTGAGATTGTTAATGCTCCACCATTAAGTCTTAATGTGAGGTTGGAAGTTTGTTTATCCTTGCAGCCAAATTGGTTCCAGTTGACCAGGCTTGGCTTATGACATGTAGATGGCCTTTGTATAATTCCCTTTTGAATTTGGTTTCTGCAGCTGTTAGCGTACCCTCAGTGATAATGAGGTGCAGGTTCCTATAACACTACCAAATAGCCCTGTTGTTTTAAGGGTCATAGCCAGACCTGACTTCAGCCATTTTTAAAAGTAATTGTCCAATTTTAGAATTTAGCCAAATAAAGCCAAGGATATTGTATACTTTATTAACTGCTCTCTTAAGCTGACTTGCTACATTCAATGAGTTACACACAGATACATTCAGGTCCCTCTGCTCCTGCACCCCTTTAGAATCTCATCTTCTACATTGTCCAGCCATTCCACCATCTTGTCTATAACCTTCCAACGTTCTACACTAAGTTCCTCATAGTTCATAATGCAATACAGTTCAAATTCAGCTGCAGCAAGTGCAAGTATAATCAGGTTGCATCAGCCTATGGAGAGGAGTGTGATGACTCTGATCATCAAATCATTGGAAGAATATTTACCCCTTTGGGAAGATCCAGAGGTAAATAACAGACATACATAGAACCATAGAATTATGGAATCCTGACAGTGCAGAAGAGGCCATCAAGTCTGCAATGACTCTCTGACAAAGTACCTTGCCCAGGTCCTACTATCCCCCCGCCCCCTCCTTATCCTCACCCATTTCACATGGCTAATTCCCCTAACCTACACATCCTGGGTGCTAAGGAGTAATTTAGTATGGCAAATCAACCTCCCCTGCACATCTTTGGACTGTGGGAAGAAACCAGAGCACCCGAAAGAAATCCATGCAGACACAGGAAGAACATGCAAACTCCACACAGGCAGATAGTGACCTAAGGCTGGAATCGAAACCGGGTCCCTGGCATTGTGAGGTAGCAGTGCTAAGTACTGTGCCACCATGCCGCACATCCATGACATAATCCGAGCTGACAAAGTTTAAGTTACATAGAAAGATCAAATGGCCTGGTCTGTTTACTTTGGAGAAAAGATTTTGAGGGAACATCATGTTGAGAATTGATAGTCCATTTGCCAAGTGACCTTTTCGGCTTATGGGATCATTACACAGCGGCTTTTTCTTGTATTGCAATAGCAGAAATGACACTGTAAGATTATAGCTGGAAAGTATGTGCTGGGCTTGTAATTATTTACTTTTTAATTTCCAGAGTCTTCAAAAAGACAAGCCCAAATGAGAAGGTTAGTATCTTCAGGTCCTTGTCTGAGGATTTGATTGACATTTTCATTTCATCTTTTGACATGATGTTGCCGTTGGATTTCTGAACTACACTGTTCCCATTTGTAGTTTGCATTGCTGGCTACCTTAATTCTATTATCCCTCTCCCAGTAAGAAGGTCTGGGGGTTGTTTTGACTTTTGCGATAGTGCCTACTGAAGTATAGAATTGCATAGAGATTTACAGTCCTGTGTAAAATAACACTTATTTCCATTATCAACAGATCTCACTATATCTGGGAAAGCGGGACTTTGTGGATCATGTCAACACTGTGGACCCAGTTGGTGAGTAGCATAACATTTACAAATCAAAACTGATTGCTTACCATGTGCATGCATTCCGCTGCACAATGTCAAAAACACACTAGCAATCGCTAAGGAAACTTGACATTGAACTTATAAAATTCTCCTTGATCAAACAAATTTCCACTCAATCTTGAATTTGGAAGCCATTTTTGATGTGGATGGTGAGGGGAAGTACCTGTCTTCAATACTGTGCTCCGTTCGTAATCCAGCTTGATCTATGGATAGTGTATCCTCCACAGTTGGTTGGACACAGTACAAGATGATTCTCTCTAGCAGCTTAGGGAGCAGCACAGTAGCACAGTGGTTAGCACTGGTGCCTCACAGTGCCACGGGACCTGGGTTCAATTCCCGGCTTGGGTCACTGTCTGTGTGGAGTCTGTATGTTTCCTACGTGTCTGTGTGGGTTTTCTCCTGGTGCTCTGGTTTTCTCTCAGAATGCAAAACTGTTCAAATTCCAAAAGATGTGCTGGTTAGGGTGCATTGGCTGTGCTAAATTCTCCCTCAGTGTACCCAAACAGGCGCCGGAGTGTGGCGACTAGGGGATTTTCACATTTACTTCATTGCAGTGTTAATGTAAGCCTACTTGTGACATGAATAAATAAACTTTAACCTCTTAAAGATACAGGCTGTTTTTTTATTTTTAGAGTGGTGCAGATTTAAATAATTTCAAAGCTTTGAGTTTTTTTGCTATCAAGGGCTGTGTTATGTTAATGTAAGCCTACTTGTGACTATAACACATGGACAGAAAATAAATTGATCTATAACTGGAAACTTCATTAGGATCCGTGCCAGGTTTGGGGTTTGCAATGATCTTAGCTTTCCACCAAAATAATGGTGGTGGGTCTGGAAGGTGGCTGCTTAAGGAGCCTTGGTGAGTTCCTGCAGTGCATCCTATGGGTGGCACAAACTGGTGCCACTCTGCATCAGTGGTAGAGGGAGTGAATGTTTGTGGAAGGAGTGCCAATCAAGTGGGCTGCTTTGTCCTGCATGGTGTCAAGTTTCTTGAGTGTTGTTGGAGCTGCATTCATCCAGCTAATGCACTGTGGGGCTGCTACAATTCATCTTGGCAGCGTCTAGGCTGGAAGGCAGACAGGACAGCCTTGCCATCACCACTATGTAACCTGCTGCAAAATATATGCATGATGATGCTGGGTGGGCTATGTTGTGATGGCAATCAATCAGCCTGCACTATAATCACACACTGAGAATGGTTAATTGGGCAATGTTCCCAGCGTCCTCAGTGCCTGTGGACCCAACTGTCGGTAAACACCTTGAGGAGTGAGAGAATAGTAAAGAAACAAAGGGTAATTCTTGCAAACGTTTTGGGATATTAAATATTTTAATTTCTGTATCACAGTGTGGGCAATAAATTGATTGAAATACATTTATTTTAAAAGCTTTGGGCAAAATATCATTTAAAGTTGTCCTGCTCCTAATTGCAGCAAGGAGTAAGGGGTGGCAGGGCGGCGCAGTGGTTAGCACTGCTGCCTCACAGCGCTTAGGGACTTGGGTTCAATTCCGGCCTCGGGTGACTGTCTGTGTGGAATTTGCATGTTCTCCCCGTGTGGGTTTCCTCCAGGTACCCCAGTTTCCTCTTACAGTCCAAAGATGTGCAAGTTTAGGGGAGGTGGTGGCCTAGTGTTATTATCGCGAGACTATTAACCCAGAAACTGAGCTACTGTTCTGGGGACGTGCGTTTGAAACCCGCCACGACGGTTGGTGGAATTTGAATTCAGTAAATAAAAAATATCTGGAATTATGAATCTACTGATGACCATGAAACCATTGTCGATTGTCGGAAAAGCCCATCTGGTTTGCTAATGTCCTTGAGGGACGGAAATCTGCCGTTCTTACCCTGTCTGGCCTACATGTGACTCCAGAGCCACAGCAATGGGGTTGACTCGCGGGCAACTAGGGATGGGCAATAAATGCTGGCCAGTCAGCGATGCCCATGTCCCATGAATGAATGAAAAAAAGGTTAGATTGATTGGCCATGGTAAATTGATCTTAGTATCAGGGGATTAGCAGGGTAAATATGTGGGATGCAGGGTTAGGGACTGGGTGGGATTGTGATTGGTGCAGACTCGATGGACCGAATGGCCTCCTTCTGCACTGTAGGGACTCTATGATGATTGATGAAGTTTTAGCAAATAGATTGTAATTAACTTGGTATTTTAAAAGTTGTTTTGACTTATTTCTTTCAGATGGCATGTTGCTGCTTGATCCGGAGTATCTTAAGGACAGGAAAGGTAAAGGGACTTTGTTGGCATGTTTTACTTTCCATGTTTTGACTTTTCAGCTCGATCTGCAATATCTCCAAAGCACATGTTGCCACTGGACTCAGCATTACTTTCTTCCTTCATATTGTTTCTCCTGCTAAATCCAGAGTCTTGTTGCCACTCTGTGACCCAGTAGTAGCAAAATATTGATGAAAAATGGCTAAATTCTAGTGTGATTTTGGTCAGTCACCTCGGCTGGCGTCAAGGTAAGTTATTTTCTTATTAATTTATGGGATGTGGGCATCACTGGCTAGGCCAGCATTTATTGACCATCCCCTAGTTGCCCTTGAGAAGGTGGTGGTGAGTTGCCTTCTTGAACCGCTGCAGTCTCTGAGGTGTAGGTTCACCCACAGTGCTGTTAGGGAGGGAGTTCCAGGATTCTAACCCAATGACAGAGAAGGAAGTCAGGATGCTGAGTGACTCTGGGGGAAATTCCAGGTGGTGATATTCCCAGATATCTTCTGCCTTTGTCCTTCTAGATTATAGCGGTCATGCATTTGGAAGGCACTATCTATGGAGCCTTGGCAAGTTCCTCCATTGCATCTTGTAAAGGGTACACATGGCTGCCACTGTCATTGGTGGTGGAGAGAGTGGATGTTTGTGGAAAGGATGCCAATCAAAGGGGCTGCTTTATTCTGGATGGTGTCAAACTTCTTAAGCGTTGTTGAAGCTTCACTCATCCAGGCAAGTGGACAATATTCCATTACAGTCCTGACTTGTGCCTTGTAGATGGTGGATAGGCTTTGGGGAGTCAGGAGATGAGTTACTTATAGCAGGATTCCCAGCCTCTGACCTGCTCTCACAGCCACAGTATTTACATGGCTAGTCCAGTTCCATTTCTGGTAAATGGTAACCCCCAGGATGTTGATCGTGAGGGTTTCAGCAATGCTGATGCCATTGAATGTCAAGGAGTGATGGTTAGATCCTCTCCTGTTGGAAATGGTCATTACTTGGCACTTGTGTGACACAAATGTTACTTGCCACTTGTCAGCTCAAGCCTGGATATTGTCCACGTTTTGCTGCATTTGGACATGGACATGGACATACTTAATTGTCTGCCGAGTCATGGATGGTGTTAAACATTGTGCAATCACAAGGGAACATCCCCATGTCTGACCTTATGGTGGAAGGAAGGTCATTGATTGATGGAGGAATTTGAAATACCCTGGGATTTAAACACAGATAAAGACTATTAGAACCCTGGGATTTAAAACACTAACAAAGACTATTAAAACGGAGTGACAGAGTGGATTAACTTAGGATGGGAATCACAGACTGCCTTACAGATATATTTTACAAAAGTATTGTCTGCATAGAAACACATATAACCACAGTTGGAGGATTTAGACATGTATTTTTCAAAGTGTATTATTGAACAGGCATACATCTTGGCTAATGCCACAGGGAGCTAAGGCATCATGGGAAATAGGCCAGTAAAGTGAACCACATTCCTAATAACAATACACCCATAGAAACATAGCTCTCAACAGCATGGATACCAGACAGTTCAATTCATTGATCAAGGACAAGCTAGTGGTTCCAGACAGCTCAATGAATAGGCAGAGTCTTCAACTAGATAAGAGAGTCTAGAACTGGCAATAGGTAGCCAGGGGAAAGTCAGACAGAAACAACTAGAACTTACTGTTCCCATACTGTCAGAGAATATCTGTAATTGGCCAAGGTATGTGACATTTACTAATGATTATTGACCTGTACTAATGATGGTAGGCTCATGATGAGCAAGAGGGCGGGTAAAATATCTTTTGGAAAATGTATAATTGTAATGCCACTGTGATGTAACTTCAGAGAAGTGTTGGATCACCCAATCCTTCTCTCCCAGCGTGCGTTGGTCAATAAAGAATGTCTTTCACCGGGATGCTGTGGCCGCGGGTCTTTACATTAGCTAAAGTTCGGCTCAATACTTAGCCTCTGAAAAAAACCCTATATTGATGAAGCAGCTGAAGATGGCTGGGCCTCGGACATTACCATGAAGAGCTCCTGCAAAAATGTCCTGGAGCTGAGATTACTGACCTCCAACAACGACAACCATCTTTCTTTGTCCCAGGTATGACTCCAAACATTGGTGAGCTTTCCCTTTGATTTCCATTGACTCCAGTTTTGCTAGGGATCCTTGATACTATACTTGGTCAAATACTGCCTTGATGTCAAGGGCAGTCATTCCCACCTCACCTCTGAAGTTCAGATCTTTTGTCTGTGCTTGAACCAAGTCTATAATGATGATCGAGAGTAGACTTATAGGGCAGTAATTGGCTGGGTTGGGTTTGTCCTGTTTTTTGTGTACAGGACATACTTGGGCAATTTTCCACATTGCCAGGTGGATGCCAATGTTATAGCTGTCCTGAACAGCTTGGCTAAGGGCTCAGCAAGTTCTGGAGCACAAGTCTTCAGTACTGTTGCCAGAATTTTGTCAGGGCCCATAGCCTTGGAAATATCCAGTGCCTTCAGCTGATTCTTGATATCATGTAGAGTGAATCAAACCGGCTGAAGACTGACATCTGTGATGCTGGGGACCTCCAGAGGAGGCCGAGATGGGTCATCCACTTGACACTTCTGGTTGCAGATTTTTGCGAGTCCTTCAGCCTTATCTTTTACACTGGTGTGCTGGGCTCCCCTATCATTGAGGATAAGGATACTTGTGGAGCCTCTTCCACCAGTAAGTTGCTTAACTGTCCGCCACCATTCATGACTGGATGTGGCACGGCCGCAGAGCTTAGAACTGATCCGTTAGCTCCTGAACTCCATCAGCCAATCTGAAAACCTGCCAGTGGGGTGAGGTAAAATTCTGCCCTCTGTGTTGTAACCTGAGCAATTGCAAATCTCAGACAGGTTCAGTTATAGACTTCATATTAAAGCAATGAATCCCCACTTATGTTGCAAATCGTGATGTTCTGCAACCTGCCACTTTGTATTGGTCAAATATAGAGCCAGCCATAGGTTTGTCATCAATGTTAATCTATATAGCCAGAACTGCCTTTGATTTCTACTTGATAAAACCAGTTCTTATCTATATTGTAGAAGAATACACCTTAAAACCCACATGTTTGATCAAGTTTGTTGGAATGTGGTTTGAGGTTGCACCATGTCTGCTTATGCCTTGAGTTAGATCTATTTCGGTAAAGAGGCTATATATACAAACACCATCAATCCTACAAGTGTAATTCCCAATGAGCACGAAGTATTCTTAATTCACTTGTTTCAGAATTCTCTTTTTTCCTATTTCAATAGCTTATGTGACATTGATATGTGCATTCCGATATGGGCGTGAAGATTTGGACGTCATGGGCCTTAGTTTCCGAAAGGATATTTATTGTGAAACGATCCAGGTCTATCCACCAGTTGCAGACAACAAGAAGCCACTGACTCCACTGCAGGAGAGACTGGCTAACAAACTGAAAGAGAACTGCTACCCTTTCATCCTCCAGGTATGACTGTAATGATACGAGGTGCTTCCTCCTGCTGTCAAACACAGGGAAACATGGGTTCCAATAATAGCTCTTGAGGTGGGGAGAGAGCAGGGGAGACAAGACGCCTATGATTACGGGGGTCCCAGATGCCCTGCTGAAATTAGCCGCAAGACATCTTTTACCTGTTTCCTGAGAGAAATAGGGAGAGATTTTCCCAAAAATACTAATTGCCCAACGGGTGGGAAAACGGGAGATTTTTTGGGGCACACTTAGTGGGGTGGATTTCCATGCTGCCAGAGGATTCACGTGGTATGATGTGGGTGAGGGGGGGGGGTTGCTAATCCCACCTGAGAGGCCTGAATCAGCATGCCGAGTGGGCTACTGCACATGCCCTGACCTGTCAGTAGGGAGATGGGCACATGTGCAATGCCCACCCCCCCATCACTGGCCTCCCAATAACTGGCTTCCCCAACAGCCCTCTCCCGCTCTCCGACTACCTGATGGCTTCCCCACTCCACCACCCTCCCCCCCAACCCGGCGCTCACACAAACCCCCCCCCCACCCCCTCCCAGCCTGGGCCAATCCCCGATCACCAGCTCCCCGTGGCCAGCGCTGACCCCCCTCATCCCCGCATGGCCCACATGATCCTCCGCCCCACAACCAAGGAAAGCCCAGATCGCACTCCTCCCTCCCTCTCCCACCGATCTCTAACACAGAGTGCGCAGCTGTCATCAACCCCCATCCACCTCCCCCCCCACCCCCCCCCCCACCATCGATTGTCCCCCGAGTAGGTCCCACCCCCTTGGCACTACCTGGTGCCCAGTGGGAAATGCCAGGGTGCCAGGCTGGCACTGCCAGGGGCCATACCATCCCAGGCTTGCTAATGATGTGAAAATGATGATATCTATATTGTAATCAGCCTCATGCTGATTTCTGGTGCAAGGCTGATTACATTGAAAAGAAGGGCCTGGGAGAGTCGTGATCAACTGGATGCTGGTCGCAACTTCCATTAATGTCCCCCGCTGATATTCCCTGGCCAGCTGCGCTACTCAAGCAGCACAGCGGCTGGAAGAATCACGCTTATAGCCTTTCAGTGCTGGGGTAATTCGAGTGAGTCTTTTCTTTTGCACCTTCTCTAATGCCTCTACATCATTTTATGATATGGACACCAGAATTGTGATCCAAGTACGATTTGGCAAGATTTTAGACAAGTTTAGCACAACCTTGATTCTATGCCTCTGGAAATCAACCCCGGTGCTTTGTTAATTTTATAGCTTTAGTAAATGGTACCGCACCATTTTGGTGAATCTGCACCAGCTCCCTCTGTCCCTCTGTATCATTTAAACTCTTTGATCTGGGTCTTAGCCTGGAAGTGAGCCCTGTGCATTGAGAGTGGTGTTGGCCAGTGGGACAGAACATGTCTGCTTTCAGTGGGCATCCTACCCACAGGCAGAAGAATCTGACAGGGTGGAGGAATCTGGTGTTGAATTTCTCTGAGAGCGGGCGGTGAGAATGAAAGAAACCTCGGGGAGGAACCAGATGACGAGGGAATTCCGGATTGTGGCAGATCAGATGCTTATCCATGGGCCTCTATTGAGGGGGCGGGGGTGGGATTTGGGGACATTGTCCTGCTAAGCTGCCCAGCGAATAAAAATAGAAGGAATGTCACGGCCTTATTCTCATACTCAAATACCAACCCTCTACCTGCCAGAGGATTGTCTCTGACTCTTGTCCTGCCTCAGCTGAAACCAGAATTGGGTGGTTTCGGGATGGGTTCAGTGTCTTTTCCAGGGTTTCTACATTTTAACTCAGACCTGACGTCAGCCCAGCCTGTCACTGGGAGCATAAGATTCAGCCAATGTTTTCTGAGGGGTGTATAGAATCATATAATGGTTACGGTATAGGAGGAGGCCATTCAGCCCAAGGTGCATTCCGTATTCTTCCTACCAAAATGTACTGCCTCACACTTAGTGTTCATTTGCCATTCACAAGCCTACTGTGCACATTTATTAAAGTCTTTCCGTTTGTCACAGTCTACATTAACCACATCCTATTGTCATATGCCTTTGAGCAGCATGACATCACTTGAAGGGAAGTGTGTCATATAATCAAGTCTCAGTTTCACTTTGATCTGTAAGCAGAACACAGCACACACAGCTCTGCTGCTGATGTCTTCAAGCTCTCTCACCATGTATATCCATTCTCATGTGCCTAGTTTAAATAAATGAATGCACAACGTGTTCCCCTCATCCCGTATGAGTGACTTGTGCCTTTATATCATTATGAAAACATGACACATCACAATATCTACAACCTGTTATAACTAGGTAAGCACATTTTAAAAGGAGTAAATTACTTCAATTTCCTCTTACCACATCTGAAATAACTCCTCAGAGGCCGGTGTCCCTTCACCAAATTTAGATTTATTTACACAGTGAGTAACACTCAGAGAGGTACTTCCTCGTACAGAGTATAAACCCAGAGTGGCAGTAACCCTGACACTCACATGATGTACACATGCAGGGTTCCCTGATTGAACAAGTCATTACTGCCGTAATCAGGGAGCTCATATTCTAAGAGGTCCACATCATGGGCCTCACTGAAGTCATTGCAACATGCCTTCTACTCTTTGTGTGGGAACTGGCTCCTTGTCACTCATGATTGTACTCAAGGTCTGTTAAAAGCTAAGCAAAATGAATATTTACACCCACAATATCTATCTCTCTAAGCATTTTAATCTTCCCTTCTTTGGTAAAGGCAAGTTTAACTCTATAATTCTCCACTTACAGAAACATAGAAACTAGAAGCAGGAGTAGGCCATTCGGCCCTTTGAGCCTGCTCTGCCATTCATTTTGATCACAGCTGATCATCAAATTCAATACCCTTCTCCCCATATCCCTTGATTCCTTTAGCCCCAAGTGCTATGTCTAATTTCTTCTTGAAATCAGACAATGTTTTGGCCTCAACTACATTCTGTGGGAGTGAATTCCACACATTCACCACCCTCTGGGTGGAAGACATTTCTCCTCACCTCAGTTCTAAATGGTTTACCTTTCATCCTCAAACTATGACCCCAAGTTCTGGACTCCCCCACCATCGGGAACATTCTTTCTGAATCTACCCTGTCTATGATAGCTGGTAAGGGTTTTTATTTTCAAAAATAGCCTTGTTGTCACAAGATAGTGCCAATTAAAATGAGCTAGATGTTATTATATAACACCAACATTATATTGATATGTGTGTGTTGCTTTACAATAATTAATGTCTCCATAGATGCCTCCAAACCTGCCCTGTTCAGTCACTCTGCAGCCAGGATCAGAAGACCACCGGAAGGTAAACATACATTTTCTGTCCTGGGAACTTAGATTGGGATGGAAATAGAACATTCCCATTGATAATAAGGAGAGGCAATGGCCTTGTAGTATTTTCATTCGACTGTTAATCCAGAAACTCAGCTAATGTTCTGCGGAGCAGGGTTCGAATCCCGTCACAGCAGATGGTGGAATTTGATTTCAAAAAAAAATCTCGAATTAAAAAGATGACCATGAAACCATTGTCGATAGTCAGAAAAACCCATCTGGTTTATGTCCTTTAGGGAAGGAAATCTGCCGTCCTTACCCGATCTGGCCTATATGTGACTCCAGACGTGCTTGACTCTCAGTTGCCCTCGGACAACTGGGGATGGGCAATAAATGCTGGCCAGCCAGAGATGCCAATGCTCCACGAATGAATTTAAAAAAAGTTAGAGATTGTGGGATGAGGATGAAAATTGGGATTAATTTTTAACTTCCATCTGCTATAGTGGCTGCACCTCCTCCTTAATGTCAGCATCAAAAAGTTGCAACCATTATCGTTTGACATCTACTTTGACTGCAAATTCCATCCGGAGGCTCCACCATAGCTCCGGCATATTGGTCAGATAGCACACCAAGCTGGCCCGCAGATTGGGTCTGGGTGAGGTGGAGCAGGAGGGGGAAGAACGTGAAACCAAAGAGTGTGAGGTCAAGTCTGGGGGTCTGGGGGGGTTGGGAGGGGAGGAGAAAAGGTTGAGAGAGATGAGGGTGAGGTCAGGTCCGGGGCAGTGGGTGAGGGCGGGGAGGAGAAGGGAGATGAGGGTGAGGTCGGGTCTGGGGCAGTGGGTGAGGGTGGGGGCTGGAAAAGGGAGATGAGGGTGAGGTCGGGTCTGGGGCAGTGGGTGAGGGTGGGGGCTGGAGAAGGGAGATGATGGTGAGGTCGGGTCTGGGGCACCGGTTGAGGGTGGGGGCTGGAGAAGGGAGATGATGGTGAGTCGGGTCTGGGGCAGTGGGTGAGGGTGGCAGCTGGAGAAGGGAGATGATGGTGAGGTCGGGTCTGGGGCAGTGGGTGAGGGTGGGAGCTGGAGATGGGAGATGATGGTGAGTCGGGTCTGGGGCACTGGGTGAGGGTGGGGGCTGGAGAAGGGAGATGAGGGTGAGGTCGGGTCTGGGGCAGTGGGTGAGGATGGGAGCTGGAGAAGGGAGATGATGGTGAGTCGGGTCTGGGGCACTGGGTGAGGGTGGGGGCTGGAGAAGGGAGATGAGGGTGAGTTGGGTCTGGGGCAGTGGGTGAGGGTAGGGAAGGGGAGAGATATGATGAGGGTGAGGGTGTTGATTCTGGGCTGAGGCTTTTCCTGTCCAAATGAAAATTTCCCTGGACCATTCCAGAGCAGTCTCCAGCTGTTCCCTTACGGTTCACAAACTGTACGAAATGATGGACTTTGCGTAGCACTGTCACCACCTCACTGTTCCCGAAAACTGGCCCCAAATCTGCCGAATGAAGCAGCAGCAGCCACCACATCCCGCCCCAGTTCCGGCAGACATACTGTTCCCCCAGTTTTAACCCTGAAGTAAAGTTCCATCAGGCAGACATTGGGCACTAGCGGGAGAAGCAAGGTGCTCCCTTCCCCCACCGCACCCCACCCCACCCCACCTGACATTCAGCGGCTGGTCATCTGTTTCCTGATATGAAATGAGTGGTCAACAGAGGACAGATACCTCCCCCTCCCCCCAGCCAACTGGATTGGGACAAATTCTCAGAGCAGAAACAAGTTTAAAACAGCTTCACCTACAAAGAACAGCATTGCGCCTTCACTATTGTCACAGCGGACAGTATCTTCCTCTCAGGATCCTGCTGGCTGAGGTGTATAGCTCCCCAACTGCCCAGCTGACTTTTCTCTCCAGATAATCCAACCCTCAGTGCCAAAAAAAATATTTGATTTGATTTGATTTGATTTATTATTGTCACATGTATTAACATACAGTGAAAAGTATTGTTTCTTGCGCACTATACAGACAAAGCATAACGTTCACAGAGAAAGAAAGGAGAGAGTGCAGAATGTAGTGTTACAGTCATAGCTAGGGTGTAGAGAGAGATCAACTTAATGCGAGGTAGGTCCATTCAAAAGTCTGACAGCAGCAGGGAAGAAGCTGTTCTTGAGTTGGTTGGTACGTGACCTCAGACTTTTGTGTCTTTTTCCCAATGGAAGAAGGTGGAAGAGAGAATGTCCAGGGTGAGTGGGGTCCTTAATTGTGCTGGCTGCTTTGCTGAGACAGCAGGAAGTGTAGACAGAGTCAATGGATGGGAGGCTGGTTTGCATGATGGATTGGGCTACATTCACGACCTTTTGTGGTCTTGGGCAGAGCAGGAGCCATACCAAGCTGTGATACAACCAGAAAGACTGCTTTCTATGGTGCACCTGTAAAAGTTGGTGAGAGTCGTAGCTCACATGCCAAATTTTCTTAGTCTTCTGAGAAAGTAGAGGCCTTGGTGGGCTTTCTTAACTATCGTGTCGGCATGGGGGGACCAGAACAGGTTGTTGGTGATCTGGACACCCAAAAACTTGAAGCTCTCGACCCTTTCTACTTCATCCCCATTGATGTAGACAGGGGCATGTTCTCCTTTATGCTTCCTGAAGTCAATGACGATCTCCTTTGTTTTGTTGACATCTGGAGGCCTGGCTCCCGCCGTCACGCTGGCAGAGTGAGGCCTGATAGAACCAGCAACACCAGCTCCACAAGGAGCCCCATCTGCACTTAAACCCCAGCAACCCTGCCCCTCCCCCAACAACAGATACGGGAAACTCCCTCCCCCACAGCCATCAGGGGAACCCCCATATGGAGCTCCCCACTCCTGGCAGTGCCACCCTAGCAGTTCAAAGGGCAGCACCAGAATGCCTGGGGGATGTGCCAGGACACAGCCCAGGCATATCCCTCTCTGTCTTCTGTCTCTCCGCCCCCCCCACTCCCCCTCCCCCACACCCCCAACCCCCCCCCACCCAACCCTGGGAGCTACACTGGCCAGTGCACCCCCGACAGGTTCCCCTCGATAACTTCATGTTTTTGAAAAGCAGTTTGTAAACTGCTTACCAATTGTGAATGTGCAGGACCATGTGGCAGGGAATCCCGCTAATCTTACTGAAACTTACTAAAATGTGTCAAGGGCGGGAAGCTTGTTTAGTGAGTGGCGAAGGGCCGGGGAAAATTGTACAACGAGGATCTCGCTGGCGAGAATCTCATTTTCCAATTCTTGCCGGATTTTGCGCTCACATTGCTGAGGTCACATGGCTAAAGTCTCCAGTCTTTGTCTCCACCGCAAACCAGGGAAAATCATTACAAGTGTTATTACAACCCTCGGTCATACGATGGAGAGATTACTGCCTGTGCTCGGAACCTGAAGTTATGGCAAGCCTGTGTCCCACAAATATTTACAGCAAACCACATATTCTGGACAGTTTTTGAACTATCAGTTTATTAGTGGTGGGGCTGTTTCAGACACTGGAAGTCTCTGATCCATTTTCATAAATTCATAAGCTATAGGGGCAGAATTAGGCCATTTGGCCCATCGAGTCTGCTCCGCCATTCGATCATGGTTGATATCCTCCTCATCCCCATTTTCCTGCCTTCTCCCCATAACCCTTCAACCCATTCCCAATTAAAAATCTGTCCAACTCCTCCTTAGCATCCACCGCACTTTGGGGTAGCGAATTCCACAGATTCACAACCCTTTGGGAGAAGCAGTTTCTCCTCAACTCTGTTTTAAATTTGCTGCCGCTTATCCTAAGACTATGTATGACCTCTCATCCTAGAATGCCCCACAAGAGGAAGCATCGCTCCAAGTCTACTTTATCCATACCTTTTATCATCTTGTATACCTCAATTTATCTCCCCTCATTCTTCTAAATTCCAGGGAGTATAGGCCTCAAATGTTCGCTAGTTTTCTTGTTTGGCATGTCCGTGAAAATTGTGCATGAGCTTTCCCGAGGGAACTGCAGAGCAATCAATGGGCAAGAGACCTGAGCAAACCATGTAAACAACACACTGTGGTGGAACAGCTGTCAGAAATGCATGCTTTCTCTTTCCTTCATTTTCCCATTCAAGTATTCCCCTTGTCCTCCTGGTGATGTGTGTTTATCCTGGGTTTCAGTTCTAAAAGCACTAATCAGTCACCAAATATACTGTCCGAGTCACATACAACCCCTGACACTGAGCCAGCCTGTTCCTGCCAGTGGGGCCGGTAGGACGAGAGATACGCCCAGGGACATAGAATCATAAAATGGTGACAGTGCAAACAGAGGCCATTCAGCCCACTGCGTCTGTGCTGGCAGATTTCAAGAGCAACTCAGCTCTCCTTCACCCTCACACTCTCCCTTTAACCTGCAGTTATTTTCTCTTCAGATCCTGAACCAATCCCTCTTTTGGAAACTCTGAATCCGCCTGCATCATACTCTCAGCAACGCATTCCACATCCACTGCGTAAAAAAAACCTTCTTCTGGTGTTGCCAGGCACCTTAAATCCATCTCTTCCAATTCTTGATCCTTCCACCATAAAAAGTGTTCATGAGGAAATGCAAAGTTTTAAAGTTTATTTATTCATGTCACAAGTCGCCTTACATTAACACTGCAATGAAGTTACTGTGAAAATCCCCGAGTCGCCACACTCCGGCGCCTGTTCAGGTACACTGAGGGAGAATTTAGCATGGCCAACGCACCAAACCAGCACATCTTTCGGACTGTGAGAGGAAACCGGAGCACCCGGAGGAAACCCTAGGGATGGGCATTCAATGCTGGCCAGCCAGCGACACCTGTGTCCCACGAATGGATAAAAAAACCCCACACAGACACAGGGAGAATGTGCAAACTCCACACAGTCAGTGACCCAAGCCAGGAATTGAACCTGGGTCCCTGGTGCTGGGAGGCAGCAGTGCTAACCATCGTGCCACCGTGCCGCTGAATGTAACTCTATTGAAAATGGGGGAGACCATGGCTGCCAGTAGAAAGGAATTAGGCATCCTCCCTCGGAGTGTGATCCTTTGCAGTGAACAGCTCAGCAGTTCTTCACAAAGGACAACGCCACCACCTACTGGTCAGACAGAAAAGTAACAATTCTGTCCTGTGTGGGTGAGAGAAAAAGAGGATCATTCCCCTTTAAAGGGGGCGAGCATTAATCCTTTGCATTTTATTCTTCTGCTTTGAAGTAGGCTTATCTCTGGGTTTGAGTGACAGAATGGTGGCAGTATTGAGAACATCTAGTCTTCACTATCCGGTAACATTCAGCATGGGCACTGGTCAGCCTGCTTTACAATTGAAAGGATGTCTGCAGAATACATTCTACCCACCAGGGATTTTTTTGCTGCTGAAAAACAAAGTAATGAACTAATTCCAGCTCCTACTTTATAAAGTGTGCTGGCAGGGAGCATACTAATACAGTCCACTAGTGACACAGAATCCCTACAGTGCAGAAGGAAGCCATTAGTCCCTTCAGGTCTGTACCAACTCTCAGCAGAGGATCCCACCCAAGTCCTATCCCAGTAACCCCGTACATTTCCCATGGCTAATTCCCCCTAACCTACACATCTTGGGACATTAAGGGGTAATTTAGCATGGCAAATCCAGCTAACCTACACATCTTTGGACTGTGGGAGGAAACCGGAGCACCCGGAGGAAACCCACACAGACACGGGGAGAACATGCAAACTCCACACAGACCGTGACCCGAGGCTGGAATTGAACCCGGGTCCCTGGCGCTGTGAGGCGCTGTATTTCCCATATCACGGCACCTGGTATTTACCCTACGAGTCCCCCGAACACGAAGGGGCAATTTAGCAATTTAGGCAATTTTGGCAATTTAGCATGGCCAATCCACCTAACCTGCACATCTTTGGACTGTGGGAGGAAACCGGAGCACCCGGAGGAAACCCACGCAGACAAGGGGAGAACATGCAGACTCTGCACAGACAGCGAGCTAAGGCCGGAATTGAACCCAGGTCCCTGGCGCTGTGAGGCAGCAGTGCTAACCACATGAAAGATTCCTGTCACTAACACATGGAACCTATTGCCAGCAGGTATCTATAGTAGTTTGTGTGTCAGAAACATGGTCCTGTGCCATGGACCCTCTCGCCAAAATTTCTCTAAAATTCTGGGAAGTGCAAAAACACACCAAGCATCATTTAAAATTGTCTTTTAAGTTCAGGGATGTGGATGTCATCGGCTGGGCCAACATATGCTGCCCATCCTTCTTTGCCCTTGAACTGAGTGGCTTGCTGGGCCACTTCACAGGGAATTTAAGAGTCAACCAACATGACGGTGGGTCTGGTGACACATGTGTCATAGAATCCTTACAATGGAGAGGGAGGCCATTCGGTCCATTGAGTCTGCACCAACCACAATTCCACTCAGGCCCTTTCCCTGTAACCCCCACGAATTTACCCTGCTAATCCCCTTGATACTGAGGGGCAATTTAGCACGGCCAATCCACCTAACCTGCACATCTTTGGAGTGTGGAGGAAACCGGAGCACCCGGAGGAAACCCACAGTGTTTCATGCAAACACCACACAGTTAGTCACCCAAAGCCAGAAATGGAGCTGTGAGGCAGCAGAGCTCATCACTGTGCCACACTCGTGCAGGCCAGGCCAGGTCAGGATGGCAGATTTCCTTCCCTAAAGGGCATTAGTGAACCAGGTGGGTTTTTATGACAATCGACATTGGTTTAATTCCAGATTTTTTAAAAATTGACTCAAATTACACTATCGGCCATGACAAGATTTAAACACAGGTCTCCAGAACATTATTCTGGATTATTAATCCAGTAATAATTCCACTGCGCCATCAGCTCTGGTGCTTGTGGCTACTGCTGAAGTGGCACAATGCACTGCAGTACACAATAATCCAAAATGCATCTCAAAGAGTTTACATTGTGACAGCAGACTCCCTCTGAAATAAACCCAATCACACGGTGTGCAATTTACCCAGACAGCTACAAACAAGAACAAGGGAGTTACAACATCAACATCACAGAAACACAGGTCCAAAATTAAAAATCATTTTCTAGCTTCGGAGTATGAACGATGGCAAAGTTCTCATACAGGTTGGGCTGGGGGAGAGAGTAAGCAAACGAGAAACTGGAGTCGATTTTGACTTTGCGCAACTGTGGGTTGCCAACCCATCTTCCATCTCTGCTGAATTCCTTCAAAGTACTCCCTGGAAATAAAAGAAAGATCGGGGGAGATGATCTTTCATCTTCAACGTGCCCGCACCATTTTCATGTTGTCACATTCCAGGTACAGAACTGTTTCCTGGTAATTTTTGACATTTCTTTAAAGACTGGGGGTTGGGAAAGGGGGATGGAACTTTTTTTAAAGTTTTAAAGTTATTTTATTAGTGTCACAAGTCAGTTTACATTAACACGGCAATGAAGTTACTGTGAAAATCCCCTAGTCGCCACACTGCGGCGCCTGTTCGGGTACACTGAGGGAGAATTGAGCATGGTCAATTCACCTAACCAGCACATTTTTTGGACTGTGGGAGGAAACCAGAGCACCCGGAGGAAACCCACGCAGACATGGGAAGAACGTGCAAACTCCACACAGACAGTGACCCAAAGCGGGAATCGAATCTGGGTCCCCAGTGCTGTGAGGCAGCAGTGCTAACCACTGTGCCACCATCCCACCTCCACTAACCACACTCCAGAATGTTCCAGTGTAATTTCCATGCCAATTGGTGACGGTTTGGAATGCATTGGGAGACTGTTGGAGGCGGGTTGCCTCACATCCTTCAAAAAGTACCTGGATGTGTACTTGGCCCATCATAACATTCAGGGCTATGGGCCAAGTGCTGGCAAGTAGGATTAGGTGGGCAGGTCAGGGCCTTTCATGCGTTGGTGTGGACTCGATGGGCCGAAGGGCCTCTTCTGCACTGTAGATTTCTGTGAGTCTGTGATTCTATGAATAGAGGACAGGTGAAAGCCCCACAGAACCACAGAACATCAAAGTAATTTAATGGCATTTTTGGTGCAGGTGATGTTATGGTTGATAATCTACCTCTTGTTTGCAACTTGTGTAAGTTATAATTGCTGTAGCAATTTGTAATGTTCCCTTTAAAACATTGAATTTAGTTTTGGTGATTTATCCTCCTCCAAAGTAGCTTTAATTAAAATGTCTGTTTCTGTTCCAGACGTGCGGTGTGGACTTTGAGGTGAAAGCATTCTGTGCGGAGAACCTGGAGGAGAAGATTCATAAAAGGCACCTTCACCTTCTGACAATTATCACCATCAGATTAGGATTGGCTGCTTGCTCCAAATATCCCATCTCTTTTTCATTAATCTCAGCTATCTTCCCTCACAATGACTCTCTTCATCCATTTCTTGTCTGTTCTAGTTGCCTGTGTAATCCACAAGCCTCTCAGCGACCCCCTTGCTTTACTTTGATGTCTTCCACAGCCTCTTGCAGCTGGACTCCGTTAGCTCGCTGCCCGCATGCGGGTAGAACCAACAGTGCCTTAATGTGCACCGTGGGCAGAGCAGGAAGGCAATTCCCAAATCCTTCCCAGCCAGAATGGGAATCAAATCCTCTGCTGTTGGCACAAAAACAGAAAATGCTGGAAAGTTTCAGCAAGTCTGACAGCATCTATGAAGCGAGAATAGGAGAGATTTACTTGGGTACTACTGGGACCTGATGGTTTGAAATATAAGGAGAGGCTGGATAGACTGGGACATTTTTCTCTGGAGCGTAGGAGGCTGAGAGGCGATCTTATAGAAGTCTATAAAATAATGAGGGGCGCAGATCAGCTAGATAGTCAATATCTTTGAGTCTAAAACGAGAGGACATAGGTCTAAGGTGAGGGGCGAGATACAAAAGGGTCCAGAGGGGCAATTTTTTCACACAGAGGGTGGTGAGTATCTGGAACAAGCTGCCAGAGGTAGTAGTAGAGGCGGGTACAATTTTATGTTTTAAAAAGCATTTAGACAGTTACATGGGTAAGATGGGTATAGAGGGGTATGGGACAAACGCGGGCAATTAGGACTAGCTTAGCGGTAAAAAAAGGGTGGCATGGAGAGGTTGGGCTGAAGGGCCTGTTTCCATGTTGCAAACCTCTATGACTCTAATAGAGCCAATGTTTCAGGTTGGGATGACCCTTTGTCTGCTGTTGGCACCAGTCTGATCCACACCAGCCATCTAACCAAATAAACCAACTATCCCGCCTCTCCCCAAAGAGACTGAGACAACTGTGACAACATACACATACACTTTGACATGAATGTTGTAGCCTGGATATATGAGTAGTGATAGTCGAGGCTCCAATTTCTTTCCATCACAGGAATTTCCCCCATTCTCACCACCATTGATGGATGTTGTCTACAAGGCATTTGACAAGGTCCCACATGGCAGACAGCTCAAAGAAGTACAAGCCCATGGGATATTTGATTTGATTCATTATTGTCACATGCATTGGGATACAGTGTAAAGTATTGTTTCTTGCGCGCTATACAGACAAAACATACCATTCGTAGAGTACATAGAGGAGAAGGAAAGAAGAGGGTGCAGAAAATAGTATTGCAGTTACAGATAGGGTGAAGAGAAAGATCAGCTTTATATATGATAGGACCATTCAAACGTCTGATGGCAGCAGGGAAGAAGCTATTCTTGAATATACTGGGGCTTGCTTTCAGACTTTTGTATCTTTTTCCTGATGGAAGAAGGTGGAAGAAAGTAAATCAGGGGTGCGTGGGGTCCTTGATTATGTTGGGTGCTTTTCCAAGGCAGCGGGAAATGTAGACGGAATCAATGGATGGGAGGCTGGTTTGCGTGATACAGGGTAATGTGGCAAATTGGATCCAAAAGTGGTTTAGTAACAGGAAACAGAGGGTAATGGTCCTTGGCTGCCCTTGCAAATGGAAAGCTGCTTCCAGTGCTGTTCCATCGGGCTCGGTTTTGGGACACCTTCTGTTTTGCATACTAACGATTTGAACTTGAATGTTTGGGGGGGGGGGGGGGGGGGGGAGGGGGGGGGGCACAATTGGGAAATTTGCAGGTGAAACAAAAAGTGGCCGTGTAGTGCGTAGCGTAGAGGATAGCCATAAGCTCCAAAATGATATAGATGGGTTGGTGGAGTGGGTAGGAAAATGTCAGAAAGAGTATAACTCTGATAAGTGTGAGGTAATTAGGGAGGTCAAACAGTAAAAGAAAATATACAATAAATGGGAGTATACGGAGAGGGTTAGGTGAAAGGTGAAGTGAGAGATCTTGGCGTGCAAGTGCACATGTGCCTAAAGGCTGCAGTACGGCTAGATAAGGTTGTAAACAAGGCATACAGAATACTCTCCTTCATTGGCAGAGATATAGAATACAAAGATATACGGATGAAACTGTGTAAAGACACTAGTGAGGCCATAACTGGAGTATGTGTGCAGTTCTGGTCACCACATTATAGGAAGAACATAATTGCTCTGGAGAGAGTGCAAAGATTTACTAGAATGATGCCAGGGGTGGAGAATTGTAGCTACAACAGGAGATTGGAGAGGTTGGAGTTGTTTTCCTTGGAACAAAGAAGGCTGAGGGGTGCCATGATTGAGGTGTACGAGATCATGAGGGATAGAGATAGTGTAGATAGGAGAAATTTGTTTCCCTTGGCAGAGAGTTCAAAATGATGTGGAGATGCTGGCGTTGGACTGGGGTAAACACAGTAAGAAGTTTAACAACACCAGGTTAAAGTCCAACAGGTTTATTTGGTAGCAAAAGCCACACAAGCTTTCGGAGCTTCAAGCCCCTTCTTCAGGTGAGTGGGAATTCTGTTCACAAACAGGGCATATAAAGACACAGACTCAATTTACATGAATAATGGTTGGAATGTGAATACTTACAACTAATGTTGTCAACTCACATTGTTTTGTTTCTTAAAGACTTGATTAGTTGTAAGTATTCGCATTCCAACCATTATTCATGTAAATTGAGTCTGTGTCTTTATATGCCCTGTTTGTGAACAGAATTCCCACTCACCTGAAGAAGGGGCTTGGAGCTCCGAAAGCTTGTGTGGCTTTTGCTACCAAATAAACCTGTTGGACTTTAACCTGGTGTTGTTAAACTTCTTAGAGAGTTCAAAAACCAGGGGTTATAGATTCAAGCTAAATGGGAAGGATTAGAGAGAACATGAGAAAAGATATTTTTACACAGAGAATGGTGGGTGTCTGGAATTCGCTGCCTGAATTGGTGTTGGAGGTAGAGACCCTAAAATCATTTAAAAAGTACTTACATCTGCACCTTAAGTGCTGGAAGTTGCCGGGCTATGGGTTGCGTGCAGGAAGGTGCGATTAGAAAAGGCTTTAGCACACAAAGTCAGAGTTCTCTGTTTTCCACCAGTGCCTGCAGTTGTGCCAGACTTCCTCTCCAATCTATGATGGGCATCATGAGGAGATGTTTTCTGCCACCTCATCAAAAAAACCTCTGTAATGAGAGGCAGCTGCATGGGGCTGAGTTTGGCAAGTCATGTTAGTGAAGGCTCGTCTTCCGAAAGGAGGCTGCACCGCAGAATCACAGAATTGTTACAGTGCACCGGTGCACTGCAAACACAGACTGCAAGATGATAATGTGGTGGGATTAAAAATTAAGCATGAGAGACCCGAACAGGCACCGGAGTGTGCCGATTAGGGGAATTTCACAGTAACTTCATTGCATTGTTAATGTAAGCCTTACTTGTGCCTAATAAATAAACTTAACTTTTTTTTAAAAAACAGGGCAGCACGGGGTGGCACAGTGGTTAGCACTGCTGCCTCACAGCGCCAGGGGCCAGGTTCAATTCCGGCCTCGGTCACTGTCCGTGCGGAGTTTGCACATTCTCCCTGTGTCTGCGTGGGTTTCCTCCAGGTGCTCTGGTTTCCTCCCACAGTCCAAAGATGTGCAGGTTAGGTTGATTGGCCATGCTAAATTGACCCTAGTGTCAGGGGGATTAGCAGGATAAATATATGGGGTTGCGGGAATAGGGCCTGGGTGGGATTGTGGTCGGTGCAGGCTCGATGAGCCAAAATGGCCTCCTTCTTTACTGTAGGGATTCTATGATAAAAGGAGGCCATTTGGCCCATCATGTCTACACCTGTTCTCCAAGCAGGTATCATGACTTGGTGGCATTCTCTTGCCTTTGCCTTTTTTCCCCATACCCCTGCACATTGTTTCTTTTCAAATAATCATCATCCCCCCCACTGCCTTGAATGCCTCAATTGAACCTACCTCCACCACACTTCCAGGCAGAGTATTCCAGACCCCAGCCACTCGCTGTATCAAAAGGGTTTTTTTTCATATCATATTTGCTTCGTTAGCAAATCATTTTAAATCTCTGCCCTCTTGTCCCTGATCCTTTCACAAGTGGGAACAGTTTCTCTCTGTCTATTCCATCGAGACCTCTCATGATTTTGAACATCTCGATCAAATCTCCTCTTAGCCTTCTGGGAGAACACTTCTAGGCGAACAGTCCCATCTTCTGTAATCTATCCTCATAACTGAAAATTATGGAGGAGGGCCTGGATGCATCTTCAGTGACCTCCTCTGCAGGCAACAGATGAGTTGCAGAGTCTTTGTGGGAATGAAATGGAATTTAACGATGCCTGAAGTTATGTGAACTTGAAACACAGCGAGGTTACCTCAATTTTCATAGAATGAGATAGCATGAAAGGAGTCCATTCAGCCCATTGTTCTTTAAAAGAGCTATCTCTTAATATCACTTTTTGCTCTTTTCTCCAGCGCAGGAAATGCTTCCCCTTTATAATGACTTCAATCAGGCCATTGAGGTTGGCCTATTGGAGTATGAACTCCCTGATTAAGGATCCAATTGAAGGGCCAATCAGGAAGTCTTTGTCTTGTACTTAACTGCTGACTGATAGCACTCTGTGTACTGCTGTTAGAGTTTGTAAAGCAAAGGATTTTGGTGAAGGGGCTTCAGCCTCCACAGACTTATGACACCCTTCAAGTTTTTTTTAATTCCCTTTTGCAAATTACTATTGAGTCTGCTGCCACCATTCTTGCAGGGAGCACGTTACACATCGTAACAACTCAGTGAATAAAAACATCTCCCACTGGTCCTTTTGCCAATCATCTTAACTCTGTGGGGAAATACCCACATTTGGGGAGACTTCTATGCCCATCGGGGAAAATACCCCCTCTCAAGATGGTGCCCTCTCTTTCTCCCCCTTCCTACCCCCCAACCACCAGCCTCCCTAACCCAACACCCCACCTCCTCTCCCATTCGCTGGAGTCTCCCACCATGCTCCCCCCAAAATCTCCAGACTTAATTCGCTTCTTCCTTGGGGTTGCTTGTAGTCCCAGCAGTGGCCACCACTCTTTTCTGGCGCTGTTGGCTCTTTTAGCTGAGATGTCTTGTTCATGAGGGTTGGAAGTCCCTCTCTGGCCCAACAAAGATTTCACATTGGCGAGGTGCTGACTGACTTTTAGTTTGGAAGGTGTGTAATCCATCTCCTTCCCCAGCCCCACCTCAAACCACTTACTTTCCATCCCAAGGTTATCCTTTTCTTTTTAACTTGCCCTTCCATCTTCCGAGATTGCCGCAGTTCTCTCTGTTCCTTCACCCACTTTAATTTGATTTAACAGTTGGCTGGTTAGGAAGGATGATTTGAATGTGGTCCTAATAATGCCATGGTCGTATGTTTGATTCCTGTACTGGCTAAGCGCAATCAATTGTGCTTATACAATCCTATTTGGGTTACTTGTTAGTATAGTGGTTAATATCCCTGCTTGTCACGCGGGAGTCTGGGATTCACTTCCACGCTAGGGGGGGATTGTGAAAACGTACAGAGTTGCGTTGGCAGGCGTGATCTGCTGTTAAAGAGTCAGTGTTGCTCCTGTGGCCTAGTGTTATAAGTCACTGAAGTGGTAATCCACAAACCTAGAGCAATTCTCTGGGGTTCCAGGCTTGAATCCCACCCCAGTGGATGATACACTGTCCTGTGGCAGGCATGGGTGAGCTGGAAAATGTCTTCATTCTTCTATCCCAAATACATTACTTCACACATCTCTGCATTGAATTGCATCTGCCACTTGTTTTCCCGTTTCACCAGTCCATGTCCACGTGAATTGTGTTACTCCTCACTTCCAATTTGAGTGCCTTCTTCTAACTGTAAAATTATGCCAAGTATGCCTCCGTATCTTCCTCAATGGAAAATAGGGCATTGGCGACCATTGTATTGGTCCATGATTATGCTTGGCAAAGTACTGCAGTGGTTTGCCATTGGCTTCTGCAATACGGCTGACCAGGAAACTCTCACTTTACCTCTTGCCATATTGGAAGGATATGCAGGCTGATAATCTTCCTGCTCTGCAATGTTACATGCATGCTGTAGTCGAGTGCTATAACAGTGATGATTAGTGGCTTCAATTTTCCTTCCATCCCATGGCTGATCAGCAATTTCTCCTGCTCTTACTACCCGCCATTGCCAAATGATTTGATTTAATTTATTATTGTCACATGCATTGGGATACAGTGAAAAATATTGTTTCCTGCGGACTACAGAGACAAAACATACCATTCATAGAGTACAAAAGGGAGAAGGAAAGGAGAGGGTGCAGAATATAGTGTTACTGTCATAGCTAGGGTGTAAAGAAAGATCAACTTAATATCTGGTAGGTCCATTCGAAAGTCTGATGGCAGCAGGGAAAAAGCTGTTCTTGAGTACGTGATCTCAGACTTTTACATAGACATAGAATCCTGCAGTGCAGAAGGAGGCCATTCGGCCCATCGAGTCTGCGCCGACAACAACCTCACCCAGGCTCTATCCCAATAACCCCATCTATTTACCCCAGTTAGTCCCCCTGACAGTAAAAAGCAATTTAGCATAGCCGATCCACATAACCTGCACATTTTTGGTGTGTGAAAGGAAAGCAGAGCACCCAGAGGAAACCCATGCAGACACAGGAAGAATGTGCAAACTCCACACAGACAGTGACCCAAGCAGGGAATCGAACCCCTGTCCCTGGCGCTGTGGGGAAGCAGTGCTAACCATTGTGCCACCATACTTTTGTATCTTTTTCCTGACAGAAGAAGGTGGAAGAGAGGGTGGAGAGAAGAGAGGGGTGCGTGGGGTCCTTGATTATGGTGGCTGTTTTTCCAAGGTGGTGGGAGTCAATGGATGGGAAGCTGGTTTGCGTGATGGACTGGGCTTCGTTCGCGACCCTTTGTCGTTTCTTGCGGTTTTGGACAGAGCAAGATCCATACCAAGCCGTGATACAACAGGAAAGGATGCTTTCTATCATGCATCTGTAAAAATTGGCTGAAGAATTTACAAATTGACACTCAACCTCTTTAACCACATTATAAATGCACCTTCCTTGGCCATCAAGTCCTGGGTGGGACTTGAACCCGCGGCTTCTGGCTCAGAGGCAGGGACACCATCCACCATGCCACATGATCTCCAGCCCCTTCCTGTCTCAACTTAAACATTAAGAATAAGAGCAAAGCATTCTATCAACAGTTGTCTTTGAAAAGGCGTGGAGAAAATTATAGGTTGGGTGAAACTTTATAAACTAAATGATAATAATCAAAGCGTGGATCTCAGTGCTGTATATTTTATTCACCTCAGTGAGTGTGGATCAAGCTTAATGTTATTTCTCTATGGCGTGGTGACATTAATGAGGCTTTTTTTTTACGTGACAGGAATTCGGTGAATCTGATTATCCGCAAGGTACAGTACGCGCCGGAGAAAAGCACGGTGCAGCCCAAAGCAGAAACCACTCGACAGTTCCTCATGTCAGATAAACCCCTGCAACTGGAGGCATCGCTGGGTAAAGAGGTCAGTTCCGATCAATAAGAAGTCTCACAACACCAGGTTAAAGTCCAACAGGTTTATGGTATCAGTTAATATGGTATATCAGTTAATGGTAGGGCATTGGGGAGACTTATAGAACAAAGAGGGGTACACGTTCATAGCTCGTTGAAAGTGGAGCCACAGGTGGACAGAGTGGTGAAGAAAACATTCAGCATGCTTGATTTCATTGGTCAGAACATTGAATACAGGAATTGGGACATCTTGATGAAGTTGTACAAGACATTGGTAAGGCCACACTTGGAGTACTGTGTACATTTCTGGTCACCCTATAATAGAAAGGATATTATTAGACGAGAAAGAATGCAGAAAAGATTTACTAGGATGCAACCGGACTTGATGGTTTGAGTTATTAGGCTGGATAGACTGGGACCTTTTTCTCTGGAGCGCAGGATGCTGAGGGGTGATCTGACAGAGGTCTATAAAATAATGTAAGGCATAGATCAGCTCGATAGTCAATATCTTTTCCCAAAGGTAGGGGAGTCTAAAACTGGAGGGCATAAGTTTAAGGTGAGAGGGGAGAGATATAAAAGTGTCCAGAGGGGCAATTTTTTCACACAGAGGGTGGTGAGTGTCTGGAACAAGCTGTCAGAGGTAGTAGTAGAGGCAGGTACAATTTTGTCTTTTAAAAAGCATTTCGACAGTTACATGGGTAAGATGGGTATAGAGGGATATGGGCCAAATGTGGGCAATTGGAACTAGCTTAGGGGTTTAAATAAAAACAGCAGCATGGACAAGTTGGGCCAAATGGCCTGTTTCCATGCTGTAAACCTGTATGACTCTATGAGGTTTATTCGGTAGCACGAGCTTTCGGAGCGCTGCTCCTTCATCAGGTGAGTGGAGAGTTGGGTTCACAAACAGGGCATATATAGACACAGACTCAATTGCAAGATAATTATTAAAATGCGAGTCTTTTCAGGTAATCAAGTCTTTACAGGTACAGACAATGTGAGTGGAGAGAGCGATAATCACAGGTTAAAGAGGTGTGAATTGTCTCAAGCCAGGACAGTTAGTAGGATTTTGCAAGACCAGGCCAAATGGTGGGAGTTACACGTAGTGTGACATGAACCCAAGATTTTGGTAGAGGCCGTCCTCACGTGTGCGGAACTTGGCTATCAGTTTCTGCTCAGCGATTCTGCGTTGTCATGTGTCTTGAAATCCGCCTTGGAGAATGCTTATGCGAAGATCGGATGCCCTTGACTGCTGAAGTGTTCCCGACAGTTCCGATCAGACAGAGGTAATGTCAGCAGACTGCATGGCACCAAAATCATCTTGATTACACCTCTGGGTGGCTCCTGTAGTATGTTTCAGTTTGTAGCACTCACACCTGTGATTCAAAAGGCTGCTGTTTCAGGTGTCCCACTCCAGAGACTTGAGCACACAATCTCAACGACATTTCAGAGCAGCACTGAGAGAAGGCTGCATAGTTGGAGGGTGTGATTTTTCAGATGAGATGTTAAACCTGAGGCTCTATCTTTGCTCACAGGCTGGTGTACAGTAAGTCCTGGCACTGGGTAGCATAGTGGTTAGCATTGCTGCCTCACAGCGCCAGGGATCCAGGTTCGATTCCCGGCTTGGGTCACTGTCTGTGCAGAGTCTGCACGTTCTCCCCATGTCTGCGTGCGTTTCTTCCAGGTGCTCCAGTTTCCTCCCACAGTCCAAAGATGTGCGGGTTAGGTGGATTGGTCATGCTAAATTGCCCCTTAGTGTCAGAGGTTCTAGCAGGGTAAATACGTGGGGCTATAGGAATAGGGCCAGGGTAGGATTGTGGGTGGTTCAGACTCGATGGGCTGAATGGCCTCCTTCGGCATTGTAAGGGCTCTGTGATTCTATGACTACTTCGAAAAAGAACAAGGAGATTTTCCAGTCAATGACCCTCAAGAAAATAATCACTAAAATTGATGATTGAGTCAGTAGCTGTTGCTATGAACACATTGGGTGGGATTTCCTGGCCGTGCATGCTCCAAGATCGGAAGTTTCCACCCGAGGTCAACGGATCTCTGCATGGCCCACCAGGAAAATTCTACCCATTGTCTGTATTGCAACAGTGATTCAAAAGTACTTTGTTGGCTGGAAAGCACTCTGGGACATCCTGAGATATGAAAAGTGCTATATAAATGCAAGTTTTTTTTTAATGAGATGGAGATGCCGGCTGGGGGGTGGGCACAGTAAGAAGTCTCACAACACCAGGTTAAAGCCCAACGGGTTTATTTGGAATCACGAGCTTTCGGAGTGCTGCTCCTTCACCAGCTGAGTCCAGATAAACCTGTTGGACTTTAACCTGGTGTTGTGAGACTTCTTTCTTTAATGCCTGAGCTGCGGAACATTTATGACTGATCATTCTTGCGTTTGTTCTTCCCGCAGAATTAATTGTCACCCAAGATATAGAAAAGCTGAGGCAATAGTTGTCTTCGGTAGCCCTTGTGTGACTCTTGGCAATCGGGTTACGTGTCACACACTGGTCCCTTGAGCGAGCAAGCAGCCTGCGACGAGAGTGGGGTGCCAAGCCAATTACTGGGTGCACCATTGCTATATCCGATTCTTCCCCATTGGCTGCCTCTGTCATTCAGAAGGGGAGGCAGTAACTTATCATAGAATCCGTACAGTGCAGAAGGAGGCCATTCGGCCCATCGAGTCTACACCGACTACAATCCCACCCAAGCCCTATCCCGTAACCCCGTGTATTTACCGTTAATCCCCTGACACTAGGGTCGATTTAGCATGGCCAATCAACCTAACCCACACATCTTTGGAGAGTGGGAGGAAACCGGAGCACCCGGAGGAAACACACGCAGACACGGGGAGAATGTGCAAACTCCACACAGATAGCGACACGAGGCCGGAATTGAACCCTGGGTCCCTGGCGCTGTGAGGCAGCAATGCTAACCACTGTGCCACCGTGCCACCCACAATGCAGGGAAGGATCCGATATTCAGGGGTTTTAGTGCCCTTGTCCTGCCCTCCACCCTTGCTCTGAACATTGTCTTAACTAGCAGATTAACCCAAGTTCATGTCACTTCCAATATTTCACACTCCCAGGCTCAGGAATGCTGCTACAATGTGCAAATGGAAGAAAACAAAGGCAGGAAAAAAATCTTTCACAGTCTGATGTTTTGGAAAATGTTATTATGTTTATAAAAAGCCAGAAGCAAAGCACTAAAATAAACCTTTTTAATCCAATCAGTGGATGGAGAGCTGTACTGGATAATCCTTTGCTAAGTAATAATCCCTCTGATATTTGCAGATTTTCCCTTGTCCGACACTCCCAATCCAAACCACAGTGGATGCCATTTAATCCCAAATATATCCAAGCCCTGATGAAAATACATTTGTTAACATGTTACATAAAATGTGAGCACTGGTGCAAACTAATACACTGTTCATAGATGTGCCGTCATTCTCGACATAGAATTCCTAACAAACAGAAATTGGGCAGTGGGCAGACTGGACAAAGGGAATTTCAGGATGGACAATAAATGCTGGCCTAGCCAGTGATGCCCACCTCTCCCCAATGTCTAAATTTCAAAAAGAAATTAGATGAGGCTGTTTTAAAAGTTTAAAGTTTATTCATTAGTGTCACAAGTAGGCTTACATTAATACTGCAATGAAGTTACTGTGAAAATCCCCCAGTTGCCACACTCCGGCGCCTGTTCAGGTACATTGAGGGAGAATTTAGCATGGCCAATGCATCTAACCAGCACGTCTTTCATACTGTGGGAGGAAACCGGAGCACCAGGAGGAAACCCACGCAGACACGGGGAGAACGTGCAAACTCCACAGACAGTGACCCAAGCTGGGAATCGAACCCAGGTCCCTGGCACCGTCAGGCAGCAGTGCTGACCACTGTGCCAGTTATGGTGTTGGGGCTGTTCCCTTAGAGGCAATTGGCACCAAAACGGAAAAACAATCTTTGGAGTTGATAATAAATGATATTTTCAGAAATGAATGCTGAAACTAGTGATGAAGTTACTGATCAATTCATTTGTTTTGAACTTGAAAGATGCTGGGACGCTGAAGAAATTACAGGCGGGATTTTCCGACCATGAGCACTCCAAGACAGGAAATTCCCACCTGAGTTCAACAGACCTTTAAATGGTCTGCTGAATTTTCTCTCTCGCTCGCTACGATTCCTGTGATTCTTTTATGATTGTGATGAATGGTGTAGCAGGCTAGAAGGGCCAAATGGCCTCCTCCAGCTCCTATCTTCTATGTTTCTATGTTCCTATGTTTACAGATGTATTACCATGGAGAACCAATCGAAGTCACCATCCACATCAACAATAACACAAATAAGGTGGTGAAGAAGATTAAGTTATGCGGTAAGTGCAACTTGCCCAATTGCACACTTGTGTTTGTTTTTCTGTCAGGTGCTGGTGTGCATGGTTAAACACAAGCGCCCCACCTTACCTCATCCCATCTGGCATTAACCGGGACCAACCAGTTAGAATAAAGTGAGTGACACTCACTGTGAACCCACTGCTTCCAGATGTAAGCCTGGTTTTTTGAGCAGGCAGGGACACGTGCTGGAAATAAGTGATCAGAGAATCCCTACAGTGCAGAAGGGGGCTATTCAGCCCATCGAGCCTGCACCGACAACAATCGCACCCAGACCCTATCCCCATAACCCCACATATTTACCCTAGTCCCTCTGTCACTAAGGGGCCATTTAGCATGGCCAATCAGGCTAACGCGCACATCTTTAGACTGTGGGAGGAAAACAGTGCACCCGGAGGAAACCCACGCAGACACGAGGAGAAAATGCAAACTCCACACAGACAGCCACCCATGGCTGGAATTGAACCCAGGTCCCTGGCACTGTGAGACAGCAGTGCTAAACACTGTGCCACCATGCCACCAACCACTGTGCTGCAATATCCTACTTTAAATGTGCAGATAGATTCCCGATTTTGTCATCAAAACCCAAACAGCAATAATAGTTAGAAGCCTGAACTATGAAGGCCTCTCCATCAAACCAGAGGCAGACTATGTGGCCAGAACAGGTGCAGCTAGATAAGTAACTTAAGGCATTAAGCCAAGGCAGAGCAGGCCATGATCCAAGTGCTGGCAAATGGAATTAGCACAGATTAGTGTTTGGTAGTCGGCATAGACATGGTGGGCTGAAGGGCCTGTTTCTGTGCTGTATGACTCTATGACTATTATTTTAGGTGTCCTGTGAGTCAGGAGGGACAGGACTAGTCATTTAGTCCTCACCTGGTTCCAGCTAAGTGCTCCCACCCCACACTGCCAACCCAAACCTGATCATGTTAAGCATTTAATACTGTGATAATGAGAATATATACAGTCCTTAGTGACTGGTCTTTGACTAATTCATTATGTAGCCTCAATAGGCCTGTCTTCTACTATCCTAGCTATATATATCCTTGTACTTGTAATCTTTATTAATTGCCTTGCCACATTCCCCACACGTTGTCAGTGTTAAGTTGCCTGAGTCAGTTTGCACTAATTATATTCCATTCATTTTGCAATAAAGTTGCCCATTATTTTGTCCCACTAATGTGCAGCCGTTTGCACTTGCCAGTAAATTATATTGTGTGCTCTCGAACATTCTCCCAGACAGTTCAGGGGCATTAGAACTTTCGCACAATCGGAAGTGTGAAACATTGAGCCAGGAACAGGATGCAGGCAGCATCAGCTGTAACCCTGCAGAGGAAGCGTGGTTTCAACATTTGATTATCTACTTCATATCAGAGAGGGTATTGCACTGTGAGTGTTACCTGCCAGCTACTGTGACTGACATTGTCCTTTTGTCCAATCAGTCGATCAGATCACGAATGTAGTCCTCTATCAACTTGACAAATATGCAAAGACAGTCTGTTCAGAAGAGCCAACGTAAGTTATGTCTGCATTGGCAAATGAATCACTTGTGCGCTCTATGGGAGGTTTTGCATGTCTATTTGTATATATGTGTATATCTACACATATATATGTGTGTGTGTGAGTGTGAGTGTGTGAATGTGAGTGTGTGTATGAGAGTGTGTGTGTACGCGTGTGTGTATGTGTGTGTACGTGTGTACGTATGTGTACGGGTGTGAGTGTGTGAGTGTGTATGTGTGTGTATGTGTGTGTACGCATGTACGTATGTGTACGGGTGTGAGTGTGTGTGTATGTGTGAGTGTGCGTGCGCGTGTACACTGTGGTGTGTGCGAGGCATTGCATTGCAATTAAATGCATCAGTGTGTGAGATTCCAGCAGGGGAATTATCGAGAGAGGTGTGGCAGCAAATTGATTTTCACCTCAATGTGCTACACCGAACTTTATCAGCTTTCTCCAGACTGATGTGTGGGCACAGAAGGGTAATGGGTGGAGCACAAATATATTCCCTCAAAGCAAAAAGGGGAAAGAAGAAGGAGAAGCAGAGTTGAATTCAGCTGAATTTACTCATCATGAAAGTGAACAGAGCTTCCACTTGGTTTTATGCATAGAATCCCTTCAGTGTGGAAGAGGCCATTCAGCCCATTGAGTCTGCACCGACTTTCTAACAGAGTATTTTACCCAGGCCCTCTCCCCCATCCTATCCCTGTAATCCCACACATTTACCATGGCTAATTCCATCTAATCTACACATCTCAGAACACTAAATGGCAATTTAGCACAGCCAATCGCCTAACCAGCACATCTTTGGAGTGTGGGAGGAAATCGGAGCATCCAGAGGAAACCCACGCAGACACGGGGAGAATGTACAAACTCCAGACAGACAGTGACCCCAGGCTGGTCCCTGGGGCTGTGAGGCAGCAGTGTTAACCACTGTGCCACCCCATCTGGTGAAAGAAGGGGAGGATATTCCCAGCATTCATTTTGGTGGATTGAGATACAAAATGTCTTTGGAAGTGAATGGACTTGTCAGTGATAGGCAGCATGGTTTTGTATGGGGTAGGTCATGTCTCACCAACTTTTATTGAGTTTTTTGAGGAGGTGACAAGAACGAATGATAAGGGAAAGGCACTGGATGTTGTCTACATTTGACAAGGTCTCTCATGGCATGCTGGTACAAAAGATAAAGTCTCATGGGACCTGGGGTGTGCTGGCTAGATGGATACAGAACTGGCTTGGTCATAAAAGGCAAAGAGTAGTGGCAGGAGGGTGCTTTTCAGAATGGAGATCAGTAACTCCTGGTGTTCCACAGGGATCAGTACTTTGTTGTTTGCAATATGTATAAATGATCTGGAAGAAAATGTAGATGGTCTGATTAGTAAGTTTGTAGATGACACAAACATTGGAAAAGTTGCAGATAGTGACACGGATTGTCAAAGTATACAGCAGGATATAGGTAGATTGCACATTTAGGCAGAGAAATGGTCGATGGAGTTTAATCCAGACAAATGCAAGGTGATGCATTTTGGGGGATCAAATTCAGGTACAAATTATACAGTAAATGGCAGAACCCTTAGCAGCGTGACATACAGAGGGATCTGGGCGTACAGATCCCTGAAAGTGGTAACGAAGGTGGATAAGGTGGTCAAGAAGGAATACAGCATAATTGCTTTCATCGGCCAGGGCATCGAGTATAAAAATTAACAAGTTATGTCACAGCTGTAAAAATCTTTGGTTAGGCCGCATTTGAAATATTGCAAGCAGTTCTGGTCGTCACACTGGAAAGACGGAGGCAGAGGGGCGACCTGATAGACGTCTATATAATTATGAGAGGCGCAGATAGGGCAGATAGTCAGGGGCTTTTCCCAAGGTGGAAGGGTCAACTACAAGAGAGCACAGGTTTAAGGTGAGAGATGATAAATTTAGGAGATACGTGCGGGGAAAGTTTTTCACACAGAGGATGGTGGGTGCCTGGAACACACTGCCAGTGGAGGTGGTGGAGGCAGGCACATTAGCAATGTTCAAGGTGTATCTTTTCAAACACATGGACAGAAGGCAAACGGAGGGATAGAAACTGCATATTGGCGCAGACTTGGTGGGCCGAAGGGACTATTCCTGTGCTGTATTGTTCTTTGTTCTTTATGAAATAGACTTTGTCTCCCATTAAACTTTTATTCATTCTAATGGGAATTGTCTTTTAATTTTTCTACCAGCACAACCATCAAGATTCTATTTCTGATTTTTTTAAGTCTGTTAGTTGAAGAAAGGTATCAAGAAATTGATAGATTTGATTGTCCAAGCTGATTTCTCTGAATGACTGAGGGGCAGATATGTAGTTCCCATCCTTAGCCTGTGCCCAGAAGGATGGGAATCTTATGCCAGTAATATCATGTTGCTTGGTTGAATATGTTTAGACCTGTGAATGTGCACACATGCACATGTACACGCGAGTGGATGTGTGTGCATGCATGCATGCGTGTATGTTTGTGTGCGTATGTGTGTACAGTAAACATAGGCTTTCTTTTCCCTGCTCTAAATCTGAGTCTCTGCCATTTCAGTTCCCTAAATAATGACTCACACGTGTAACCCGTACCACAAGAGAAGCCATAATGGAAAACAAGCACTCCTTCATGAAGGAAAATGAAAGGAAAATCAGAGGATCGCTTTGAGTCACATTAATATATCTCTCAGCAATGAGTTATTGAGTTGCATTGGGAGTTGGCCTTTGCCTATCCTTCAGCTAGAGGTGGGAAGGTGATGGCCCAGTGATATTATCGCTGGACTATTAATCCAGAAACTCAGCTAATGTTCTGGGTTCAAATCCCGCCATAGCAGATGGTGGAATTTAAATTCAATTAAAAAATATCTGGAACTAAGAATCTAATGATGACCATGAAACCATTGTCGATTGTCGGAAAAACCCATCTGCTTCACTAATGTCCTCTCGGGAAGGAAATCTGCCGTCCTTACCTGATTTGGCCTACAGGTGACTCCAGAGTCGCAGCAATGTGGTTGACTCTCAACTGCCCTCCAAGGGTAACTAGGGATGGGCAATAAATGCTGGCCAGCCAGTGACATCCGTGTCCCATGAATGAATAATGACACGAGGAAAAAATGATTGATACCTTTTTTTTAGAAAAAATAGCACTCGAGATCACTCTTCAAGTGAAATATGAATGTTACAGCTCTGACTAGTAAACTGAATACACAAGAAGCATATCACATCATTGCCCACCCAAATTTCAAAAATAATTTGTATCCAAGCCTGTTTAACATTGTAAAATTGTTTGGATTTTATTGTGTGTGATTCCAGTGACACTGTGGCTCCCAATTCTACCTTCACCAAAGTTTACAGCCTCACCCCTACTCTGGAAGGGAACCGGCAGAAACAAGGCCTCGCCTTGGATGGCAAACTCAAACATCAGGACACAAACCTAGCCTCCAGTACCATGTAAGTGCCATGGCTAACAGCCTATTCCTGCTGTCCTCTTCATACACAAACTGAACATTAACTCATACAAGAAGGTGGTACAGAATCCAATTTAGGTTTTAGAAATTAAATAGTATTCTAATCCAGAATACTGATCAACAGCGTATGGATACATGCTAATGAATTTAGGCAAGGCAGTGGTATAGTGTTATTATCATCGGGCTAGTAATCTTAGAGACTTTGGGTAATGCTTTGGGGAGCTGGCTTCAAATCCCACCGTGGCAGGTGGTGAAATTTGAATTCAGTAAAAGAAAATCTGAAATTAGAAATCTAATGGTGACCCTGAAACCATTGTCAGTTGTAGTAAAAACCCATCTGGTTCACTGATGCTCTTTGGGAAAGGAAATCTGCCACACTTAACCAGTCTGGCCTATACGTGACTCGTGACTCCTGACCCACAATGATGCAGTTGACTATTAACAATGCCCTCTGAAATGGCATAGCAAGTTCAAGGGCAATTAGGGATGGACAATAAATGGTGGCCCAGCCAGTGATATCCATATCCCATGAATGAAGTTTTTAAAAATTCAGCAGAGTAATTAGTAATTATTTTTCATTCCCTCATGTGCACTCTTTCATTAACAATGGAAATCCTCTGTTCAAATTCTGTCTCATTGTCCCCCTTTCAATTCTACAGTCTGACCATTCTGCATAATTTTCTTCACGCCTTCCCCCTTCACAAGCTCAATGGCCCACCATCACTTCAAGCCTCTTCCTTGCCCAATAACACACCCATTCTTATCCCTGCCTGATACCTGATACAGCTTATTTCCGGCCAGGCTCACCCCGATCTCAACACTCCAGTTATTTCCCTTCATCTTAAGCTTGTCCTGTTATTCGGCCCATCCAAAGCCTTGCCCAGGGCCTTCACAACCTTACCACGATCCAGTCTGCCCTCTCTTCCAATGAAAGAATACCTGATCTCCTCTTACCTCTCCATTTTTAGGTGGAATGAGAGATCATAAAAGGTGAAAGAAAATGTAGGGAATGTATTGACGGTAGTGATAACAAGTTAGAGGTACAGAGAACAAACATTCAAACATCCTGTATACTGACTAATGTATAGGGTGGCACAGTGGCACAGTGGTTTGCACCGCTGCCTCACAGCACCAGGGACCCGGGTTCGATTCCCGGCTTGGGTCACTGTCTGTGTGGAGTTTGCATGTTCTCCCCGTGTCTGTGTGGGTTTCCTTTGGGTGCTCCGGTTTCCTCCCACAGTCCAAAGATGTGCGGGTTAGGTGCATTGGCCATGCTAAATTACCCCTTAGTGTCTCAGGATGTGTAGGCTAGAGGGATTAGCCAGGTAAATACGCGGGGTTACGGGGCCTCGATGGGATTGTAGTCGGTGCAGATCCGATGGGCCGAATGGCCTCTTTCTGCATTGTAGTGATTCTGGGATTCTATGACTCATTGAGGGGAAGTTCAAACATACCTGCCATAAGGGTCATTTCTGGGTTCCGTTTCTTCTGTAAGGCAGACAATTAAAAATATGCCTTTGGGATCTCTATCCAAATAGGAATATCCTCATTGTCATCAGAGAGCAGTAGAGGCTGGGTCATTGATTGCCATTAGTAGGTGAGACTGGGATCCGAGGGCACAGCCTCAGAGTAAAGACCCCTTTGGAACCGAGATGAGGAGGAATTTCTTCAGCCAGCGGGTGGTGAATCTGAGCTATTCATTGTCACAGAGGGCCAGGTCATTGAATGTACTTAAGACAGAGATAGATTGGTTCTTGATAGGTAAGGGGATCAAAGGTTACAGAGAAAAGGCAGGTGAAACATATCAGCCATGATCAAATGGCAGAGCGGACTTGCCAGGCAGGCCCGAAAGGGCTGAATGGCCTACTCCTGCTCCTATTTTCTACGTTTTTTCATGTCTCCTTTTCCATCGCAATCACTTTCCCACTTGTGCTTTGATTCTGAATCCTAATAGGTTCAGAGCAGGCTTGGATAAAGAGGTCCTCGGAATGATTGTGTCTTATCTGCTGAAAGTGAAGGTGACAGTCTCCCGGGGAGGGTAAGTAACCTTTCTTCAATCAATGCTCTCGCCTCTCGCCAAGGCTGAATCCACATGGGATGGAATAAGATATTTACTTAAAAGTAAAGCTGTCATTGAATTGGATCATTTGTGAATTTGAATTAAAACATTTCTGGACACAATCTTGAAGGGTTGCTGGCAACCCTGATTTTCATGTTTGCTACTTACCGATACATTGTACGAGTGGTCCCACTACACTCAAGGGCAGCACAGTGGTTAGTGTTGCTGCCTCACAGCTCCAGGGATCCAGGTTCTTTTCCAGCCTTGGGTCAATATCTGTGTGGAGTTTGAACATTCTCCCCGTGTCTACGTGGGTTTTCTCCAGGTGCTCCATTTTCCTCCCAGACTCCAAAGATGTGTGGGTTAGATCATAGAATCATAGAATCCCTACAGTGCAGAAGAAGGCCATTCGGCCCATCGAGTCTGCACCGACAATAATCCCACCCAGGCCCTATTCCCGTAACCTGCTAATCCCCCTGACACGAAAGAGCAATTTACCATGGCCAATCAACCTCATCTGCACATCTTCGGACTGTGGGAGGAAGCCGGAGTGCCCGGAGGAAACCCACGCAGACACGGGGAGAACGTACAAACTCTACACGGACAGTGACCCGAGGCTGGAATTGAACCCAGGTCCTTGGCGCTGTGAGGCAGCAGTGCTAACCACTGTGCCACCGTGCCCTTTACTTCATCTTATCGCATCAATATAAACTTCTGTCCCTTTCTCCCTTGACCATGGGAAATGTGTAGAGTTGCGGGGTAGAGGACCTGGGTAAGATATTCTGTCAGAGAGTCGGAGCTGACTCAATGGACTGAATGGCCTCTTCTGCAATGTAGGGATGCTATGAAAGCCTTTCATATGTACTTTTCTTCCCCCTTTTTTCAATTATCTCTCCTCTTCTCCTGAACGCACAGACTGATGTTTGCTACAGCTCCAGGCCCTCTGCTACCTTTTTCAAGTCTTCATTCATCGTAAAGTAAAGCAATCCATTCAGCCATTGGAGCACCATGTCAATCCACTGATCACCTTCGCCTGACAAGCGTGCATAAAAAAATTTCCAGCAGTGAAAAGTGATGAGCTTCGCCCCCATCCCCACGCCTGATTGTAGCACCCCTTAACTTTATATCCCAGCTGAAGATTGTTCAGCTCGAATGCAGCATGGAAACTGAGCGATGCCTGTCTTCACTAGACGGATGATTTTCTGGTATTTGAGGGGAACTAGGGCAAGGATATGAGGGAGAAAGGAACAGAAGTTTATATTGATGAAGTAAATCGAGTTGGAGGGGAATTGTACAGGGCACGAACACAACCCCCTTATTTGAACGTGTAAAGCACCAGATGCTTGCTTCACCTCTTCTGTTTGACCTTATCAAGTGGAATACATTTCCAATTGGAATTGGGAAGACACTTACTGCCCTCCACACTGGGGAATCATTAATCTGAGCAATGCATGCAAAATGGGAGGCATGCGGATCAATTTCAAAGCCCATATCTGTCATATATTTAATTGTCCATCTGTTTTGTGGTTAGCACTTCTGCCTCACAGCGCCAGGGACCTGGGTTCGATTCCCAGTTGGGGTCACAGTCTGTGCGGAGTCTGCACATTCTCCCCGTGTCTGCGTGGGTTTCCTCCGGGTGCTCCGGTTTCCTCCCACAGTCCAAAGATGTGCTGGTTAGGCGCATTGGCCATGCTAAATTCTCCCTCAGTGTACCCGAACAGGCGCCGGACTGTGATGACTAGGGGATTTTCACAGTAACTTCCTTGCAGTGTGGATGTAAGCCGACTTGTGACACGAATAAATAAACATTTAAACTTTAATTTTTTTGTGTGTTCTTATTTCTCTTTCTGTTTTTATTTCCTTTCCTTAGGATCTTGGGAGACCTCACTTCAAGGTCAGCAAGAATTTTATCACATTCAATTCTGAGCATTGTTTTTCACAGCGACAGTGCCACAGCTGAATTGATTGTTGGGTTTTCTTTTTGTTCACTCATGAGATATGTATATCCATCATTGGCAAGGTGACCATGTTGCCCATTCCCAATTACCCCTGAGAAGGTGTTGGTGAGCCATCTTCTTGAAACACTGCAGTCCACGTGATGAAGGTACACCCACAGAGCTGTTAATGAGGAAATTCCAGGATTTTACAACAGTGAAGGAACAGTAATATGCATCCAAGTGTGAGGCTTGGAGGGGAATTTGCAATCGGTAGTGTGCCCATGCTTCTGCTGCTCTTGCCCTTCTAGGTGGTAGAGGCTGTGGATTTGGAAAGAATTGGTATTATTGCAGTGTATCTTGTAGATGGTACACACGGCAGCCTCCCTATTCTAGTGGTGAAAGAAGTGAATGTTTGAAGTGGTGAATGGGTTGTTGATGAGGATTGCTTTGTCCCGGATGGTGTTGGGCTTCTTGAGTGTTGTTGGAACCGCACTCATCCAAGAAAGTGGGGAGTATTCCACCACACTCCTGACTTGTGCCTTGTAGAAGGTGGACAGGCTTTAGTGAATCAAGAGGCGAGTTATTCAGCACAGAATTCCCAGCCTCAGGCCTGCTCTTGTAACCATGGGCCCAGATTGTCCGGTCAGTGTTGGAGTGTCTGACACTGACTCCAATTCAAGCTGCCCACTTATCATTTCACAACGGAGCTGTGGCAGCTTCCAGCGCGAGCTTTAGTGAGGAGACAGGGACAAGGGGCAAACACGGTGAGGACTCAAATAATTCCAAGGCAGCCATGGCCCTGTTTCTCAAAATTAACTGAAGACACGCCCCTTAAAATCTGTCCTCACTTCAATGACTGACATTGTTTTAAATGGAGCTTTAAATGGAGCTCTCAATTTCAGAAGCTGCCCCGCCCCAGTGACAGTGTTAACTCCCCCCCCCGCACCCCACCTCACTGACAGTGTTAACCCCCCCACCTCACTGACAATGTTAACCCCCCCACCTCACCGACAATGTTAACCCCCCCACCTCACCGACAATGTTAACCCCCCCACCTCACCGACAGTGTTAACCCCCCCACCTCACCGACAATGTTAACCCCCCCACCTCACCGACAGTGTTAACCCCCCCACCTCACCGACAATGTTAACCCCCCCCACCTCACCGACAGTGTTAACCCCCCCGCCCCACTGACAGTGTTAACCCCCCCACCTCACCAACCGTGTTAACCCCCCCACCCCACTGACAGTGTTATCCCCCCCACCTCACTGACAGTGTTAATCCCCCTCCACCCATCAATACTGTTAACCTCCCCCTCACCCTGCCAAGACTGTTACCCGCCCCCCACACCTGATAATGTTCATCTCCCCTCACCCCCACTGACAGGGCTAACACCCCCCTTGCACTCTTGCCCGTTTTCACCCGCCCCCCCCCCCCCCCCAACACACATGAAATTGTTCACCTCCCCCAACATTGTATACCCCTCTCTCACGTCCCCAGCAGTGTTTGTTCCGTTCACCTCTCGAAAACACCCCGGCGGCCCTGCGCTCCCCAACCATGCTGGCTCTTTCAACATCAGTCGGACAGGAGCCAGGGATTCTGGAAGGTGAGTTAGGAGAAGGGGTATGGGAATGGGTGAGCACTGGTAAGCCGGTGGGAGATGGGGGGCGGTGTGGGGAGGGGGAGTGGGTGGCGAGCACTGTCTGAGAGTGCAGGAGAGGGTGAGCACTATCTGGGGTGCAGAAGGGGGTGGGGGGTCAACATTGCTGGGATGGGGGTGAACATCACTGTGGGCTCTGGAGTGTTTTGACAATCCAGCTGATTTACTGAAGAGTTACGTTGGTTTTAAACCTGCTGTGAAAAAATAGCCAAATCCTTGTGAAAACTAGGGTAGGTGTGCAAGCAGCCCACGTATCCGTGGTTCTGACTATCTGATCCACTGTCATTGGAATCAAGGAGCAGTCTGGACAGAGTGAAACCGGCCATTGAAACATTAGATTTCCCATATAAGTACCACAAAATTGTATACGTCAGGACGTCCTCAGTGTCCTGAGACTCATGAGCAATGTATGTTCAATTGGAGGCCTCGCCACATGGTGGAGGGCAGCATGGTGGCACAGTGGTTAGCACTGCTGCCTCACAATTCCAGGGATCCCGGTTCAATTCTGGTCTGGGTAGAGTTTGCACATTCTCCTTGTGTCTGCATGGATTCCCTCTGGGTACTCCGGTTTCCTCCCACAGTCTAAAATAATGTCGGTTAGGTGGGTTGGCCATGCCCAAATTGCCCCTTAGTGTCCAAAGTGTGTAGGTTAGGTGAATTAGCCATGGTAAATGAGTCGCTGGGATAGAGCAGCAGGATGGGCCTGGGTAAGATTCTCTTTTGGCTAGCTGGTGCAGGGTAGATGGGCTGAATGGCCACCTTCTGCACTGTAGTGATTCTATTCTATTGAAAATTTGGGCCGAGTATTCATATGACTGGTTAATAGACACTTGTGAAACATTAAAAATTCTGATTATTATGATGTATTTTGCTTTTACATGATGCAGTTTGTTTCTGTTATATCTTAGTGAGGTGTCTGTGGAGGTCCCCTTCTATCTGATGCACCCTAAACCCTCTGAGGGTAAGTACTGTTTAGGTACCAGAACCTTCCCCATCACCATTAACGATTTGAACCCTTTTTAGAATTGTATCTTCCATTTTATATTGCCTCTCTTTGTTCTTTTTACTGAAATGTATCAGTTCACATTTCTTTATATTAAGGGAAAGCGATAGCCTAGTGGGATTACCACTAGACTATTAATCCAGAAACTCAGCTAATGTTCTGGGGATCTGGGTTCGAATCCCACCACAGCAACTGGTGAAATTTGAATTCAATAAAAAATATCTGAAATTAAGAATCTATTGATGACCATGAAACCATTGTCGATTGTCGGAAAAACCCACCTGGTTCACTAATGTCCTTTCGGGAAGGAAATCTGCCGTCCTTACCCGGTCTGGCCTACTTGTATCTCTCCAGAGCCACAGCAATGTGGTTTACTCTCAACTGCCCTTTAAGATGGCCTCGCAAGTCACTCAGCTCAAAGGCAACTAGGGCTGGGCACTAAATGCTGGCCTGCCTAATGCCCATGTCCCACGAATGAATAAAAAATAAATAAATTTCATCTGCCACATGTTCACCTATTCCACCAGCCTCTTTATCCCCTCTTGAAGTCTATCATTGTCATAGAGTCACACAAAGAGGCCCTTCAGCCCATCATGGCTACGCCAGCCATCAGGTCCCTATCTCTCCTAATCTCATTTTTCAGCATTTGGCCCGTAGCCTTGTATGCTTGACTGTAAGATTCTTCGGGCAGGAACACCCAGAGACTACACAAAGCTACACAAGCAGAACAAGTGATGAGATAGGATGTATGCGCATTTAGAAAGGAATAAACTAATTAACGATAGTCAGCATGGTTTTGTGAGAGGGAGGCCATGCCTCACTAACCTGGTGGAGTTTTTTGAAGAAGTGACCAGAATGGTTGACGAGGCAAGGGCCGTGGATGTCGTCTATATGGACTTTAGTAAAGCGTTTGACAAAGTCCCTCATGGTAGGCTGGTGAAAAAGGTTGGATCTCATGGGATAAAGGGGGAGGTGGCTAGATGGGTGGAGAACTGGCTTGGTCACAGAATAAGAAGTTTAACAACACCAGGTTAAAGTCCAACAGGTTTATTTGGTAGCAAAAGCCACACAAGCTTTCGGAGCTCTAAGTCCCTTCTTCAGGTGAGTGGGAATTCTGTTCACAAACAGAGCTTATAAAGACACAGACTCAATTTACATGAATAATGGTTGGAATGCGAATACTTACAACTAATCAAGTCTTTAAGAAACAAAACAATGTGAATGGAGAGAGCATCAAGACAGGCTAAAAAGATGTGTATTGTCTCCAGACAAGACAGCCAGTGAAACTCTGCAGGTCCACGCAACTGTGGGAGTTACAAATAGTGTGACATGAACCCAATATCCCGGTTGAGGCCGTCCTCGTGTGTGCGGAACTTGGCTATCAGTTTCTGCTCAGCGACTCTGCGCTGTCGTGTGTCGCGAAGGCCGCCTTGGAGAACGCTTACCCGAATATCAGAGGCCGAATGTCCGTGACCGCTGAAGTGCTCTCCAACAGGAAGAGAACAGTCTTGCCTGGTGATTGTCGAGCGGTGTTCATTCATCCGTTGTCGCAGCGTCTGCATAGTTTCCCCAATGTACCATGCCTTGGGACATCCTTTCTTGCAGCGTATCAGGTAGACAACGTTGGCCGAATTGCAAGAGTATGTACCGTGTACCTGGTGGATGGTGTTCTCACGTGAGATGATGGCATCTGTGTCGATGATCCGGCACGTCTTGCAGAGGTTGCTGTGGCAGGGTTGTGTGGTGTCATGGTCACTGTTCTCCTGAAGGCTGGGTAGTTTGCTGCGGACAATGGTCTGTTTGAGGTTGTGCGGTTGTTTGAAGGCAAGAAGTGGGGGTGTGGGGATGGCGAACATCTCGCCAAGGCCATCCCCACACCCCCTCTTCTTGCCTTCAAACAACCGCACAACCTCAAACAGACCATTGTCCGCAGCAAACTACCCAGCCTTCAGGAGAACAGTGACCATGACACCACACAACCCTGCCACAGCAACCTCTGCAAGACGTGCCGGATCATCGACACAGATGCCATCATCTCACGTGAGAACACCATCCACCAGGTACACGGTACATACTCTTGCAATTCGGCCAACGTTGTCTACCTGATACGCTGCAAGAAAGGATGTCCCGAGGCATTGGGGAAACTATGCAGACGCTGCGACAACGGATGAATGAACACCGCTCGACAATCACCAGGCAAGACTGTTCTCTTCCTGTTGGGGAGCACTTCAGCGGTCACGGACATTCGGCCTCTGATATTCGGGTAAGCGTTCTCCAAGGCGGCCTTCGCGACACACGACAGCGCAGAGTCGCTGAGCAGAAACTGATAGCCAAGTTCCGCACACACGAGGACGGCCTCAACCGGGATATTGGGTTCATGTCACACTATTTGTAACTCCCACAGTTGCGTGGACCTGCAGAGTTTCACTGGCTGTCTTGTCTGGAGACAATACACATCTTTTTAGCCTGTCTTGATGCTCTCTCCATTCACATTGTTTTGTTTCTTAAAGACTTGATTAGTTGTAAGTATTCGCATTCCAACCATTATTCATGTAAATTGAGTCTGTGTCTTTATAAGCTCTGTTTGTGAACAGAATTCCCACTCACCTGAAGAAGGGGCTTAGAGCTCCGAAAGCTTGTGTGGCTTTTGCTACCAATTAAACCTGTTGGACTTTAACCTGGTGTTGTTAAACTTCTTACTGTGTTTACCCCAGTCCAACGCCGGCATCTCCACATCTTGGTCACAGAAGACAGAGGGTGGTAGTGGAAGGGTCTTTTTCCGGCTGGAGGCCTGTGACTAGTGGTGTTCCGCAGGGCTCTGTATTGGGACCTCTGCTGTTTGTGATTTATATAAACGATCTGAAAGAAGGTGTAACTGGGGTGATCAGTAAGTTTGCGCACAACACAAAATTGGCAGGACTTGCAGATAGTGAGGAGCATTGTCAGAGGCTACAGAAGGATATAGATAGGCTGGAAATTTGGGCAAAGAAATGGCAGATGGAATTCAATCCCGATGAATGTGAAGTGATGCATTTTGGTAGAAATAATGTAGAGAGGAGCTATACGATAAATGGCAGAACCATAAAGGGTGTAGATACGCAGAGGGACCTGGGTGTGCAGGTCCACAGATCCTTGAAGGTGACGTCACAGGTGGAGAAGGTGGTGAAGAAGGCATATGGCATGCTTGCCTTTATAGGACGGGGCATAGAGTATAAAAGTTGGGGTCTGATGTTGCAGATGTATAGAACGTTGGTTCGGCCGCATTTGGAATACTGCGTCCAGTTCTGGTCGCCACACTACCAGAAGGACGTGGAGGCTTTGGAGAGAGTACAGAGGAGGTTTACCAGGATGTTGCCTGGTATGGAGGGGCTGAGTTATGAGGAGAGATTGGGTAAACTGGGGTTGTTCTCCCTGGAAAGACGGAGGATGAGGGGAGACTTAATAGAGGTGTATAAAATTATGAAAGGCATAGATCGGGTGAACGGTGGGAAGCTTTTCCCCAGGTCGGTGGTGACGTTCACGAGGGGTCATAGGTTCAAGGTGAAGGGGGAGAGGTTTAACACAGATATCAGAAGGACATATTTTACACAGAGGGTGGTGGGGGCCTGGAATGCGCTGCCAGGCAAGGTGGTGGAGGCGGGCACACTGGGAACGTTTAAGACTTATCTCGATAGCCATATGAACGGAGTGGGAATGGAGGGATACAAAAGAATGGTCTAGTTTGGACCAGGGAGCGGCACGGGCGTGGAGGGCCGAAGGGCCTGTTCCTGTGCTGTATTGTTCTTTGTTCTTTGATGTCCTTTTAACTCTCTTGTTGCAGACTGCCTCTGCTGGTAAAATTATGTATGATAGCTTCAAGTGGACAAAACATACATTGCAATTTTAAAACACTACAATACCACATCCCTCTCCTTAGTCAATGAGAGACATACCATATTTCCATAATTTGTCTCCAAAGTGTAAACAATAAACTTAAGCATAACTTGAAGATTCAACTCATTATTCAAACTTGATTCAACTTAATGTACTCAGGAAAGATTTGTTCATCAGCTGTTAGGGTACTGATCAGAAACTCCAAAATATTATTATGAAGCCTGACGAGATCCCAACTGCTTTTTCTGTTTTGGCATTAGCGTGAGGATAAGGTTTTCACTCCAGGTGTGATTCTATTGGTACACTAGGCAGCTTTTATCAAAACAAACTTGATTTAATGATACAGTTTAACAATAACTAATAATTGAGCTTAACTTTTACCAATTGAAATACTTAAACATGACAAGATACAATGCTTAACTCCTAACCTATCTCTATTAGTTCCAATTCAGGTAATATTCCTCTTATAGACTTAAACGCCTCTTCAAAACCAATTAGCACTATACAGGTTTACATGCTTGGGCTTGGGCTACCATTGAGCCTCCAGAATCCTGCTGGAGAGAGATAGAGAGAAACCTATTTCTCCTAGCCGGTCCCAAACATTAGCCTCTAAGGAGAGAGACAGAAAGAGAGAGAGAGACTTCTTGCTTCTTACAGAACCCGACAGTAACTACCTGCTTTTCCATGTAAACTTAGCTCCTTCCCTTAATCCAACCAAAACCCAATTCCAAAACCTCAGGGGAAAAAAACAAATAAACAAAAATGCATTAACTCAGATTGAAACAAACACATTTCTAGCTAAAACAATCATTGGCCCACATTCTCAGGATGTGAGCTGCCTGGTGCCCAGACAAATTGGCACCATGTAAAAAGAACTGAATTTTAAACATATCCCTCACATGAAACATGATCATGAATACATTTCTTAAAGATGCAGCATCATCACACAACTGAAAATGATTCACTTTGCAACATAATCACTTAAATATGATGGGTTTGTTTCTCACAAATAGGATATTGTGTAGCCTCAGTTGTGGTCCCATTTAACGTATGTTCTTCATTTGAGATGTTGATGGTGGAATCAGATTTGCTGCTTACAAATGATGCTTTCAGTGCTTTGAAGAATGATGTGTTTTGTCTGATGATTTGTGAACTGTACCGAGCAGTGATCAATGATCCTATCGTGATGGTCACAAGAAAATGTTGGATGTCATAATGTTTGCTTTCCAACACAGCCATCATGTTTCACAAGTACTTTATCTCCTGGCTTTAGCAATGCAGCTTTGAATTTCATGTATTTACTTGCAATCAATCCTCCTATTCTCAGTTGTGTTCTCGTACGTGTTGATCATTAGCTCCACGGGGTAGCTCAGGGAGATGTGTGCACATTGGATGTGCAAAGTTGAATATAATTGAAGGTGTTCCAGTAGCCAAATGAGGAGTTGCTCTGTAATTGTGAAGAAAGCGTTGGAACACTAACTTCCATGATTTGCACCCAGTTGTAGCTGTACTTTATTCAAGGTGTGTATAAATGTCTTAACATTTGGCCAATTTTGTGCCCATGCTGCCGCATACTGTCCCTTGGGATTAGCTCTTGGCTAATGGGGTGTGAGTTTCAATGAGGGAAGCCTCAGTAGTTGTGAATTTACCAAACTCATCGCCGTTGAATAGACGCCCATTGTCACTTCTCACTGTTTGAGTCATTCCAAACTAGACGAAAATCTGGTCAAGTTTTGGGATACTAATTATGTTGCAGTAGACATAATGACATCCAATTATGGAGAATCTGTTGTACTCATCAGTGACAACAAGTAGGTGTTCACCAGTGGGCAAGTCCACAAAATCCATGATCCTGGAAGTAGTTTAGAGAAGCAGTGAGATTTGACATTGTGTTTACTTAACATGGCAAGTACTGATTGATTTTGTGCTCTACCATGCACTCAATTCCTGGGAACCAGACCTTCTCCCTCAGGAGTTGTTTGCTTTTGACAATTTACTGGTGACCTTCATGTGCTACATCCTCAACACATTCCCTCAGTGATTGTGGAATGATAACACAATAGCTGCCTAGCACAAGATCAAGTGTGGTTACAACAGTGAGCTCATTTTCAACCTTGTGAAGACCTTGTACTGTGTGAGTGATTTTATTGGTAGACGGTCACATCCTTCCAGTTTTGTGATCCTACAGTCATTATGCTTTGTTGTAAATCCTCATGTTGTTTCGTTACCACTTTGGTGTCAGCTCATTTTAGTGGCTTCGAAACTGCATTTAGACTTACATAGATCAGATGTTGTTCGGCAACCTTTTCCTCAAGACTAGGAGGAAATGACTATTAGCAATGGATGCCGCAAAAAATGGTCTGCTGGGTTGATCTTGCCTGGTTGATATGCAACATAGAACATATGCTGTTGCAGTGTGAGTATCCAATGCTTTATTTCACTTGAGAGATTTGCTATGTGGATTGTTGAACAAGCTTACTAGTGGTCCATGATCAGTAACGGCTTTAAACTTGCTTCCATACAGATAGAGATGAAAATGCAAGATACCCCATGTGATTGAGAGCACTATTCTCTTGGCTTGTGAATAATGTTGCTCTGTTGGTGTTAGTGATTGCATTAGCATGCATTGATGGGTTTCCTGACTTGTAGTTTTGCACCAGAACCAAAGCCAAGCAGGTTTGCACCCCTGGCTAGCTGGGTCATTTTCTCAGGGTTAAAATAAGTCTTTGCACAACTTGCTGACAATCGTTGTTTGATCTGATGTCCAGCTTGTTTGTGTGATGTAGTCCACTCCTACTTGGTGGTCCTTTCTGTCAGTTTGCATAGGGGGCCGGGCACCGTAGTGAGATCAGGAATGAAGCAACTACAGTACATGAAGAGCCCCAACAGATTTGGGACTTCTTGCATCGGTAGAATCCACAGCATTTGCAATGGCTTCAAATTTCCCTGGATCAGGTGAGAGACCTTCATCAGTGAACATGAATGAAGAATTTAACTCTGTTTTCATTGAAACTGAATGAATTTCAATTTCATTGGAATTGAAGCCAGGTCCTTGGCACTGTGAGGCAGCTGTGTTAACCACTCTACCACTGAGTTTTCATGATCTTGATAACTGTAATGGTTCTGGCAGCCTTCTGTCTTTTACAAGTGCTTTTCCGTATAGTTGGCAAGAGAAACAACTTTCACTTGTTTGTGTTTTTATTTCCTTTTCAATATCTTCAATATCGCCTTAGCTGTCTCACATGAGTGAAATATTGGTTAATTGTCTCATTTGCTTCGGGTGGGCAAAATATGCGTTGCAATTTTCAAAACACTATACTAGCAATTCACAACACTTCCAAACTGTGTGTCAAAAATTGTGCCCTCTATACCAAGTCCAGCTCATTGGCCAAAGGCAGGTCCTTGGTTCATTGTCTGCTGACGCTTCAGCCTGAACTGTTTTTTGGTGGGTTTTTTCTCAGTTTGGTGATTTGCCATTGTACTCCCAGGAGGAGGGAGAGGAAAGATGTTCCAAGTCTACCACAGCTGCAACATGAATCGGAACCACACGCTAGCCACCCAGTTAACGGTCTAACCAGCCCCAGCTCACTGACATATTTCAAGAAAAGCAATGGCCCCAGCACTGACTCCTAGGAACAACGCTGTGCACCCTCTTCTTGTCTGAAGAACAACTGTTCACTATTCCTCTCTATTTACTGTCATTCAGCATGGTGGCGCAGTGGTTAACACTGCTGCCTCACAGCGCCAGGGACCCAGGTTCAATTCCAGCCTCGGGTCACTGTCTGTGTGGAGTTTGCACTTTCTCATCTCTGTGGTTTCCTCCCACAGTCCAAAGATGTGTGGGTTAGGTTGATAGGCCATGCTAAATTGTCCCTTTGTGTCAGCGGGATTAGCAGGGTAAATGAGGGTTACGGGAATAGGGTCTGAGTAGGATTGTGGTCGATGGGCCAAATGGCCTCCTTCTGTACAGTAGGGATTTTATGGATTTTATGATCCAGCCAATTTTGTGCCCATGCTGCCGCATACTGTCCCTTGGGATTGATGCCCACATTCTCCGCTTTGATTTAGGGCGGTACGGTGGCACAGTGGTTAGCACTGCTGCCTCACAGTGCCAGGGACCCGGGTTCGATTCCCAGCTTGGGTCACTGTCTGTGTGGAGTTTGCACATTCTCCCCATGTCTACGTGGGTTTCCTCCGGATGCTCCGGTTTCCTCCCACAGTCCAAAAGATATGCTGGTTAGGTGCATTGGCCATGCTAAATTCTCCCTCAAGTGTACCCGAACAGGCATCGGAGTTCGACTACTAGGGAATTTTCACAGTAACTTATTTACAGTGTTAATGTAAGCCTACTTGTGACACTAATAAATAAACTTTAAATTTATTCCATGAGTTTTGACTTTGCTCACAAGTCTGTTATGTGGCACTTTATCAACACCGTTAGGAAGTCCATTTTCACCCCATCAACTATCTCTCTGTTGCATCATCAAGTCAGTTAAATGATTTGCCTTCAACAAATCCATGTTGGATTTCTCTAATGAATCCACATCTGTCCAAGTACAAAGTAATTTAGTTCAAGATTATCATTTCTAAATGCTTTTCCAGCACTGAAGCCAATGTCACTGGCCTGTACTTGTTAGATTTATCTTTGCACATTTTGTTTTGAGCAAAGGTACAAAATTGGCAATTCCCAATCCCCCGGAATCACCCCCATTTCTGAGGAGAATTGAAAGGTTATAACCACTTCTTCTTCTGCAATTTCTGCATTTACTTCCCTCTGAATGCATCTTATCCAGTCCTAGTGGTTTATCAACTTTAAGTACAGTCAGCCTATCTAATATCTCCTGTTCATCTTTTTTTTCAACCTATCCAGTATCTCACTTACCTCATCCTTCACTCGGAGCTTGGCAGAATCTTCTTCCTTGATAAAGGCAGATAAAGACAGAGAGGGTGGCATGGTGGCACAGTGGTTAGCACTGCTGCCTCACAGCGCCAGGGATCTGGGTTCTATTTCAACCTTGGGTGGCTGTGTGAAGTTCGCACATTCTCTCCGTGCCTGCGTGGGTTTCCTCCGGGTGCTCCGGTTTCTTCCCACACAACAAAGATATACAGGTTAGGTGGACTGGCCACGCTAAATTGCCTCTTAATATCAAAAGGTGCGCAGGTTCGGGGGATTGGCCATGCTACACTGCCCCTTAGTGTCCAAAGATTTGTAGGTTAAGGGGATTAGCCATGGTAAATGCACGGGGATAGGGTGAACACAGGTAGTTGACCTTGGGTGAGATGTTCTTTCAGAAAATCAGTGCAGACTCAATGGGCCAAATGGCCTCCTTTTGTACTATAGGGATTCTATTAAGTAATCTTTCATGACTTATGCCTCCATGCATGGATCCACTTTTTGGTCCCTAATGGGCCCCACCTCTCCTCTTGTTACATGTTTACTGTTTATATGTACATTGAAGATGTTTGGATTCCCCAATATGTTAGTTGCCCGCCTCTTCTCATCTTCCCACTTGGTGTCTCTCATTTCCTTTTCCTCATCTTTCTGAACTTGTCCCATTGTATTATTAACCTGACCTCAGTTCTGACCCTCATACCGATTCTGGGGGTAATCACAGGCCCAGTCTCATTGTAAAAGTACAAAGTAGAATCTAAAATACAAATGAATTCAACCTGGTCGAATGTGGAGTGATCCAAGCGAACCTGAAATTGGGAAGATTTTTGACATTCCAATGGTGAACACGAACAGTAATGTGCATTTCTTTTGGCTAACATAATTTGTTTGCAATGACTGACAAGATAAAAACATCAATTATTAATATACTTTCAAAACTGACCCAATTACTTACAAATCCAACATCTTGTGACATGATAGAATCCTGTATTTTCTAATGAATTGGAAAAGGTTGCAGGGCTGAATCCAAAACTACTTGCTGACAATAAATGTCTAGTTTGATTAACTGACACTGCTCAGCGCCCTTGGCTTTGCACTATTTAACTAATTTCTTACTGATTTTACTCCTTCCTTCCTTCCCCTTGGGGGATTTCTCCATAGCTACAAATCTTCCCAAAATTATGGTGTTGCCGAGTTTGAAACTGAGCAAGGTTGAGGATTATACATGGCAATAGTTGGGATTAGGGCTTGTGTTCCGAAATATCTTTGCCTCTGCTGAATTTTCACTGGCTTCATGTTGTCACACATTGTGGAACTTTGGGAGGTAAGGCATAATTTTCTGAGGCTAGAAATTGGCAAAGGCAGCAGGTGAATGTTTTTTTCCTGACAGATTACAGTAATCAAGGCATTAAGCCATGTAAAAAATACTTCAGTGAACCCATCTATTAGACTGTTACTTGGATGCCATGCAACCATGCTGAGTATCTTTTCACCAATATCACTTATAGGATTTTCGACCCTCAAATTTTTCGACTTGCGTGTAGATGTTTCAGGATAACCGCTTAAAAACCAAACAGTACATTCCAAATGGAGAAGGTTGCTATTTTATTACATAATCTGAAAGTCCCGATGAAGACCAGGTTGTGGATTGTGTCAAAATAGAGACACATTCTGTTGTAATAAAGGAAGCAAGTCTGAGTGAGTTCAGCTGTGTTGAGTGTCAAGAGAGTAAGGCAAGGCTGGATGGTCTTTACTTTAATGTTAAGATTGTAACAGATAAGACTGAGGAGTTAAAGGCATGGATTGACAGGTGGAAGTGTGAGATTGTTGCCATCACAGAAACACGGTTGAGGGAAGGGCAGGACTGGCAACTCAACATTCCGAGCTACAGCATCTTTAGACGAGACAGAGGAGGGTGTAAAAAGGTAGGTGATGTTGCACTATTGATTAATGAGTCAATTACTGCAATAAGGAGATATGATATCTTGGAAGGGGCTTCAAACGAGGATTTGTGGATAGAAGTTAAGAATATAAAGGGGGCAGCCACATTACTGGAAGTAACCCCCAAAGAGTCAGCAGGAAATGGACAATTCACTGAGGTGTGTGAGAATAATAATCGAGTAATTATGCTAGGCAATTTCAATTTCACCAACATAAATTTGGATAGTCATACTGTTAAGGGTTTACAGGTCACAAGTAGTTTACACTTGTTTACACTTTTACACTTTTAAAACTCCAGTTTGGCATCAATTGACCTAAACACCTTCATTTGTTTAATTTACCCTCCTACTCTTTGTAAAATGGGTGGTGCCTGAATTATTGGGCCTTAGTTCTAAACCTAGATTTCTAAATTAATGATGTTATATCCATACAGAATTCAAATGAATCTTGGATTGATCCATAGTATAGTATCTTGAATCTTATTCGGTCTTTAACCTCCCGTGTCCCTTGAAAACCCAATGACTGGTTCACTCATAACAAAGAATAAATGATGAAAAGCTTGATTGAAGTTAGACAGAACGCATGTTCATTTCTTCTTTTTGAAAGCAGTGGGAGTGGCTTTCACAGGTGGCATAAGCCTAGACAGAGAGTATCACAGTTCAACCTTTACTTTAGTAGCCACATATCTCCACGTTACCACAGGAATTACAGAATAATGACCAGTAGCAAAACTGTCTCCCCTGCATGTGTGGGGAACTGAAGTCAATTGTAATGACCCAACTTCTTGGGCGGCAGGGTGGCACAGTGCTTAGAGCTGCTGCCTCAGAGTGCCAGGGACCCGGGTTCGGTTCCCAGCTTGGGTCACTATCTGTGCGGAGTCAGCTCACTCTCCCCGTGTCTGCGTGGGTTTCCTCCGGGTGCTTCAGTTTCCTCTCACAGTCCGAAAGACGTGCTGGTTATGTGCATTGGCCATGTTAAATTCTCCCTCAGTGTACCCGAGTAGGCGCCGGAGTGTGGCGACTCAGGGATTTTCACAGTAACTTCATTGCAGTGTTAATGTAAGCCTTACTTGTGACGCTAATAAATAAACCAAAACTTGATGCAGTCGCAGTGTCGCCCCTGGTCCAGTAGACTCAGGCTGGAAGAAATATCTCACCTGGTATTCAGTATTGTCACTGGCTGATGGCTCTGCTTCAGAAATGTTGAGTAATAGTGTGTTGTAAATTTGACCCAGTGTATGACATGTATGAAGCGCCCCGCTGGTCTATCATTTACTAACCCTCTGCATTTTCCTTTCTTTCACTGCTTCAATTACATTCCAGGCAATGTCAGGTAAGTCAGAAATGGAGAGTTGCTATTAAGCAATATGTAGAGCAATTCTACACTCATTGAAGAACAGCTATTGGGGCATAGCATACCGTCAAAATAATGGTGAGGGTAATGGCACTCACCAATATAAATGTGTAAATGTGACGGTAACTTCAGATGAGGGGAAGAGGCAAAATTACACTTGAATACTGAGAGAGGCAAAGGAGGAAATTGCTGAGGCCTTGAGAGAAATCTTTGTATCCTCACTGGCTACAGGGGAGGTCCCAGAGGATTGGAGAATAGCCAATGTTGTTCCTTTGTTTACGAAGGGTAGCAAGGATAATCCAGGTAATTACAGGCCGGTGAGCCTTACGTCAGCACTGGGGAAATTATTGGAGAGGATTATTCGAGACAGGATTTACTCCCACTTGGAAATAAGTGGACGTATTAATGAGAGGCAACATGGTTTTGTGAAGGGGAGGTCATACCTCACTAACTTGATCGAGTTTTTCAAGGAAGTGACAAAGATGATTGATGAGGGTAGGGCAGTGGATGTTGTCTACATGGACTTCAGTAAGCCCTTTGGCAAGGTCCCTCATGGCAGACTGGTGCAGAAGGTGAAGTCACATGGGATCAGAGGTGAGCTGGCAAGGTGGATACAGAACTGGCTCAGCCATAGAAGACGGAGGGTAGCAGTGGAAGGGTGCATTTCTGAATGGAGAGCTGTGACAAGTAGCATTCCTCAGGGATCAGTGCTGGGGCCTTTGCTGTTTGTAATATATATAAATGATTTGGAGGAAAATATAACTGGTTTGATTAGTAAGTTTGCGGACGACACAAAGGTTGGTGGATTTGCGGATAGCGATGAGGACCATCAGAGGATACAGCAGGACATAGATCGGTTGGAGACTTGGGCGGAGAGATGACAGATGGCGTTTAATCCGGACATATGTGAGGTAATGCATTTTGGAAGGTCTCATACAGATAGGAAATATACAGTAAATGGCAGAACCCTTAAGAATATTGATAGGCAAAGGGATCTGGGTGTACAGGTACACAGGTCACTGAAAGTGGCAATGCAGGTGGAGAAGGTAGTCAAGAAGGCATACGGCATGCTTGCCTTCATCGGCTGGGGCATTGAGTTTAAAAATTAGCAAATCATGTTGCAACTTTGTCGAACTTAGTTAGGCTGCACTTGGAATACAGTATTCAATTCTGGTCGCCACACTACCAGAAGGATGTGGAGGCTTTGGAGAGGGTACAGAAAAGATCTACCAGGATGTTGCCTGATATGGAGCGCATTAGCTATGAGGAGAGGTTGGGGAAACTTGGTTTGTTCTCACTGGAACGACGGAGGCTGAGGGGCGACCTGATAGAAGTCTGCAAGATTATGAGAGGCATGGACAGAGTGGATAGTCAGAAGCTTTTTCCCAGGGTGGAAGAGTCAATTACTAGGGGGCACAGGTTTAAGGTGCGAAGGGCAAGGTTTAAAGGAGATGTACAAAGCAAGTTTTTTTTACACAGAGGGTGGTGGGAGCCTGGAACTCGCTGCCGGGGGGGGGGGGGTAGTGGAAGCGGATACGATCGTGACTTTTAAGGGGTGTCTTGACAAATACATGAATAGGATGGGAATGGAAGGATATGGTCCCCAGAAGGGTAGGGGACTGTGGTTCAGTTGGGCAGCATGGTCAGTGCAGAGTTGGAGGGCCAAAGGGTCTGTGCTGTAATTTTCTTTGTTCTTTGTTCTTAATATACAACATTTCCTGTCCGAGGTTGACCATTAGTTTGGTGAAAACTATTGCATTGTCCACCTTCCCATTAAAATACACAATATGGAGGGAAGTTGCTATATTTGCATGGGAAATATAAATTAAAACCACCACTGAATGTAAAGTCTTGTCCATTTTAGTCTGAGCAAACTTTAAACAATGTTATATCTCTTAATTACCACCAGTCAACCTCTTTGTGGAATCTCATTGCTGCAGGTTTTAATTGTTGTTCGAGATTTTTAAAAAGGTAAAAGTTAAATGAGAAGAAACTGCTTTAATTTTCCTTTCAGTTTGTTTTCCCCACTGGTTTTAATCCAAACTTTCTTCCTCTCTTTATTTCTCTTTCCAATTTGTCATTACATGAATCCACTCTATTTTCTTCCTTCTTAGAAGTTGCAGTGTTAATCCCACAATCCTTCAATCTGATTAGTTACGGCGATACACAGTTGGTTATCCTCTTCACTCAGGCTCCAGATACCATTTCCCTCACTGCAATGATATCAGCTTGCACTTTCAGTGACTGGCTATACAAAAAAATTGAAAACCTAAGATTACAAGGGCAAGGCTTACGAATAGTACATGCTGCCAGATGCCAAAGCAAATTATACCTCATTGTGTTTGAATCTACTTCACCAATGTTGACACTAATTCGGAGGAGGCACTGTTACGTAAGAAAATGAACATTCAACATTCCATATAAATAAAGGCCGCGATCTTTCCAGCTCATTCTGCCACTCAATTGATGAGGCCAGCCGGTAAGATCGCACGAGAGGCAAAAAATCAGGATTGCGCCCAGATTTTCGCCTCTTGCAATGTTACCATCACTGATTTCCCAGCTAAATCGGCATTGTGCTTAGAAAGGGTGCGAATCCGATTCCAATATTCATGATATCCTTGGCATGTCATTAGTGAGTCCAGGACGCTATAGTCTGGGCTCACTTGAACTTATCCCCTCACCGGTTGAGGTTCTCACCGGCGAGGATCACGTATGGTCCTCACCAACGAAGACCAGACGTGTCGGCATTGCCAGTGGGACCGGAAGCCATTGAAACCCCGGGTGGTTGGGGGTAGGGCTGCGCAGTGCCCCTTGGGCAGTGACCACCTTGGCACTGCCCACCATGTACCCGAGCACAGCCCAGCAGGCACCTTGGCACTGCCCAGCAGGCACCTTGGCACTGCCCACCTCACACCCTGGGAATGCCAGGGGAAGTGCCAAGGGGGCATGGTTTGAGGGACGGAGCCTGAAAGAACAGAGCCTGAGAGGGGGCGGAGCCTGATGGGGTGGGACCTGAGAAGAGGTGGTGCCATGACTGTGGGGGAGATGAGGGGGAACACCATAGGTGGGAAAGGGAAGGAGGGAACTCTGCAGAGGGGAGGGGGATTGATGGATGGGGGCGGAAATCAGGGGTGGGAGGGGCTATATCTGGGCCAGCGATTGGGTGAATGAGGGAGGTGATGTCCAGGCCGCCGATCAGGGGGTGGGGGGGGTCAACGTCCGGAGCGGTGATCGGGGGTTGGGGAGGACTGGCACAGGGAGTAATCAGCAGTGGGTCCTGATATCAATGGGGGAGGCGGAGGGGTGGGTGGCGGTGGGTGACAGGAGATTTCCCAGCACACTGGAAGATCAGGACGCCTTTGCAATTGTGCCCTTAGAGATCAGTAGCCGGCTTCACCGGTGAGATTCGGCTCTGCCCCACCCCCTACTGGCAAGAATCGCATCCTGGCTCTTTTCTTTGACTAAGTGGCGTAAGATTTCTTTTTTATAACTCGCCCAAAAAATTAGTCTAAAACTCTCCCATTTTCTCGCTCATTGAGCAATTAGAATTTCTTTCATAAAATTCCATCCAGAGTGTTGGTGCATATCTCTTTTAAAAAGGTAGATATGTATAAATATATACTTGGCACAACCTCAGGGGATCCCAAATGCTTCATAGTCAATTAAGTATTTCTGAATGATGGTCGCTGTTGTAAGTTAGGAGATGTGGCAGCCAATTTTCACATAGCAAGATCCAGAAACAGCAATAAGATAATTACCAAGTAACCCTTCTTTTCAGTGATTTAGATTGAGAGGTAAATGTCGGACAGGACACCAGGGAGCACTCCTGTGCTTTTCCTTAAATACTGCCAGGATATCTTACAGGTCTATCTGAGGAGACAGGCAATTTATCTGAAAGTCAGTGTGTTTGGCAATGCAGCATTCCCTAAGTACTGGACTCAATTGTCAGCCCAGATTAAGTGCTCAAGTTATAATGCTGCAAGATATAATGGCCTGGGTCCTTGAAATGAATAGTGGCTTCAGTCGAATATAAAAAGCCTGGACTTGTTTGACAAACAGATTTGTTCACAAGCTGGAGGCTATGTGGAGTAGCAGGTTCTTGGAGAGAGTGAAACATATATATATATCAGTTCAAGGTTATTTACATCTGCAAGTATGATAGCCAAATGCTAGAGGTACAGAACCAGAGGGGAGATAGGGAGAGCTTTTTGATGTGGCAAATTATTTCAAAGTGGCTCACACTATCTATAAAGCTGGAGCAAGCAGATTCACTGGTAACTTTCAAAGAGAATTTGGATAATTGACAAGTAAAGGAAATGCAGGGTTATGAAGAAAGAACAGGTGTTGGGACTAAATGGATAACTCTTTCAAAGAGCCTCCTTCTCCACTGAGATGAAGGGAAGATTCTGCGGATGCTGGAATCTGAAACAAAAAAAGTTAAGGTTGAAAAGATAAAATTTATTTATTAGTCACAAGTAAGGCTTACATTAACACTGCAATGAAGTTACTGTGAATGCTGGAAAATCTCAGTGGGTCTGACAGCATCTGTGGAGAGAGAATAGAGCCAACGTTTTGAGTCAGGGTGACCCCTCATCAGAGTTGCTCTGATGGGTGGCACGGTGGCACAGTGGTTAGCGCTGCTGCCTCACAGGGTCAGGGACCCGGGTTTGATTCCCGGCTTGGGAAGTTTGCACGTTCTCCCCATGTCTGCGTGGGTTTCCTCCGGGTGTTCCGGTTTCCTCCCACAGTCTGAAAGGCGTGCTGGTTAGGTGAATTGGCCATGCTAAATTATCCCTCAGTGTACCCAAACAGGCACTGGAGTGTGGCGGCTATGGTATTTTCACAGTAACTCCATTGCAGTGTTAATGTAAGCCTACTTGTGACACGAATAAATAAACTTTAAACTTTTAGATTAGAAAGGGCACTTGGGTGTCCGCAGGCTTGCATGGACAAGATGGACGGAATGGCCTCCTTCTGTGAACAAAAAACAAAGAACAAAGAAAATTACAGCACAGGAACAGGCCCTTCAGCCCTCCAAGCCTGCACCGACCATACTACCCAACTTAACGAAAACCCTCTACCCTTCCGGGGACCATATCCCTCTATTCCCATCCTATTCATGTACTTTTCAAGACGCCCCTTAAAAGTCACTACCATATCCGCTTCCACTACCTCTCCCGGCAACAAGTTCCAGGCACCCACTACTCACTGTGTAAAAAATCTGCCTCGTACATCTCCTTTAAACCTTGCCCCTCGCACCTTCAACCTATGCTTCCTAGTAATTGACTCTTCCACCCTGGGAAAAAGCTTCTGACTATTCACTCTGTCCATGCTCTCATAATCTTGTAGACTTCTATCAGGTCGCCCCTCAACCTCCGTCGCTCCAGTGAGAACAAACTAAGTTTCTCCAACCTCTCCTTATAGCTAATGCCCTCCATACCAGGCAACATCCTGGTAAATCTTTTCTGTAACCTCTCCAAAGCCTCCACATTGTTCTGGTAGTGTGGTGACCAGAATTGAACACTGCGGAATTGAAGTGCGGCCTAACTAAGGTTCTATAAAGCTGCAACATGACTTGCCAATTTTTAAACTCAACACCCAGCATGCTGTATGCCTTCTTGACTACCTTCTCCACCTGCATTGCCACTTTCAGTGACCTGTGTACCTGTACACCCAGATTCCTTTGCCTATCAATACTCTAAAGGGTTCTGCCATTTACTGTATATTTCCTATCTGTATTAGACTTTCCAAGATACATTACCTCACATTTGTCTGGATTAAACTCCATCTACCATCTCTCCGCCCAAGTCTCCAACTGATCTATGTCCTGCTGTATCCTCTGATGGTCCTCATCGCTATCCACAAATCCATCAACCTTTGTGTCGTCCGCAAACTTACTAATCAATCCAGTTACATTTTCCTCCAAATCATTTATATATATTACAAACAGCAAAGGTCCCAACACTGATCCCTGAGGAATGCCACTTGTCACAGCCCTCCATTCAGAAACGCATCCTTCACTGCTACCCTCTGTCTTCTTTGATGAGCCAGTTTTGTATCCACCTTGCCAGCTCACCTCTGATCCCATGCGAGTTCACCTGCTGCACCAGTTTGCCATGAGGGACCTTGTCAAAGGCCTTACTGAAGTCCATGTAGACAACATCCACTGCCCTACGCTCATCAATCATCTTCATCACTTCCTCGAAAAACTCAATCAAGTTCGTGAGACACGACCTCCCCTGTAACTTTTCTATGGTTCTATGAAGTTGTATAGCACTCTGCACGTTGCCTGATCTTCTCCTATCACGTATAGCTGGACCCACTCCAATTACGCTGCAATGCCTTTTCCCTGTTGCTACTCCATTGCAGTAGATCTGTGGCAATTTTAGCTCAGTGATTTTATGCTGGATCTGTTTCTGTTTGGTTCCACCACTCCTGCATTGTGTTGAACTGGATAATGTGCCAAGCCCTCATCTGTGCAGCAATAAAAGCAAAGGTTTTTGATTTAAAACATAAAAATGGTAGATTTGAAGCGCACACCCCATCAACTGAGAGTACAAATGGGAAAATATTGTCATCTGTGGCTGTAGTCTTCTCAGCCTGGGCTTATCAGTGGTTTAGTGTGATTTTTGTCACCACATTCAGAACACGTTCTCATATTGAACACAACTAGCCCAGACCATGGGGCGGCACAGTGGTTCAGTGGTTAGCACTACAGCCTCACAGCATCAGGGACCCGGGTTCGATTCCAGCCTTGAGTCGCTGTCTGTGTGGAGTTTGCACGTTCGCCCCGTGTCTGCGTGGGTTTTTTCTGGGTGCTCTGGTTTACTCCCGCAGTCCAAAGAAGTGCTGGTTAGGTTGGTTGGCCATGCTAAATTGACCCGAGTGTCACGGGAACTAGCAGGGTAAATATGTGCTGTTGCGGGGATAGGGCCTTGGTGGGATTGTGGTCGGTGCAGACTTGATGGGCTGAATCGCCTCCTTCTGCACTGTCGGGATTCTATAATTCTATATCCAGCTCACATCTTTTATTTACAACAGAATTCTCCCTCTTTGGATCAGAACTGCTTGCGGCAGTCAAACATATTCTCCTCCACAAGGTTTCCTGCCCCTTGACTAACTTTCTTGCTCTCTCAGTTTGTCTTCTTTGAATTTCAAGGGTTGAATGCTTTGTAAAGGCGCGTCCTTAGTGTTGCTCCCTGACTAGAGGCTGTTAAATTTGTATTTTAACAGTTGCGAGGGCGCTGCAGAGGATAGTCCTTTGTAATGCCTCAAGACCCTTGAATTCACAGAGGGGAACTCTTCAAGCGCGGAGAAGAGGCTGACACTTCAATGCCATGGGTGGGATTTTCCGGCCTTGCTCACTCCAAAGCCGGAAAATCCCACCCGAGGTCTGTGTCCTGCCTGCTACGATTCCCTTGGCGGGCAGGATGGGAAAGGTCCATCCCACATGTCTGCAAATTCTTTTTTCCAGTACAGACTTTCAGCATGGTGCCCACACATTTTGTCCAGTTAATTTTGTGGTACTTGTTGGATTGTGAAAAATAGACAACAGCCTCTCATTTCAAATTGGCTCTTTTTGCTGCAATCCTTTCCATTCCAATTCTCTTCCCGCACCTAGTGGTGCACTAACATAAGAACATAAGAAATAGGAGCAGGAGTAGGCCATCTAGCCCCTCAAGCCTGCTCCGCCATTCAATAAGATCATGGCTGATCTGATAGTGGGTTCAGTTCCACTTACCCGCCCGCTCCCCATAACCCTTAATTCCCTTAATGGTTAAAAATCTATCGATCTGTGACTTAAACACATTTAACGAGGTAGCCTCTACTGCTTCATTGGGCAGAGAATTCCAAAGATTCACTACCCTCTGGGAGAAGGAGTTCCTCCTCAACTCTGTTATAAATTGACTCCCCTGTATTTTGAGGCTATGTCCCCTAGTTCTTGTTTCCATTGTAAGTGGAAATAACCTCGCTGCTTCTACCCTGTCTAGCCCCTTCATTATCTTATATGTCTCTATAAGATCTCCCCTCAATCTTCTAAACTCCAATGAGTGCAGGCCCAGTCTACTCAATGTCTCCTCATAAGCTAACCCCCTCATCTCCGGAATCAACCTGGTGATAAGACAGACTTATTTGATTTGATTTGAGTTATGACTGTCACATGTATTGGGATACAGTGAAAAGTATTGTTTCTTGCACGCTAAACAGTCAAAACATACTGTTCATAGATTTCATAGGAGAGAAGAATATAGTGTTGCAGCTACAGGTAGGATGAAGAGAAAGATCAGCTTAATATACGATCGGACCATTCAAAAGTCTGATGGCAGCAGGGAAGAAGCTGTTCTTGAGTAAGTTGATGCATGTTTTCAGACTTTGTATCTTTTTCCCAATTGAAGAAGGTGGAAGAGAGAATGCCCGGAATGCTTGGTGTCCTTAATTATGCTGGCTGCTTTCCTGAGGCAGCGAGAAGTGTAGACAGAGTCAATGGTTGGGAGGCTAGTTTGCGTGATGGACTGGGCTATATTCACAACCCTTTTAGTTCCTTGCGGTCTTGGTCAGAGCAGGAGCCTTACCAAGCTGTGATACATCCAGATAGGATGTTTTCTGTGGTGCATCTGTTAAAATTGGTGAGAGTCCGAGCAGACATGCCAAATTTCCTGAGCCTCCTGACAAAGTAGAGGTGTTGGTGGGCTTTCATAAATATAATGTCAGCTTGGAGGGACCAGGGCAGATTGTTGGTGACCTGGATACCTCAAAACTTGAAGCTCTCGACTATCTCCACTTCTTTACCATTGACATAGCTGCATGTCCTCCACTAAGTTTCCTGAAGTTGATGACTATCTCGTTCGTTTTACTGATATCGAGGGAGAAATTATTGCCATTGCATCATTCGCCAGATTCTCTATCTCTTTCCTGTACTCTGTCTCGTCATTGTTTGAGATCCGACCCACAACAGTGGTGTCATCAGCAAATCTGAAAATGGCGTTGGAGGGAAATTTGGCCACACAGTCATAGGTGTATAAGGAGTATAGCAAGGGGCTGAGGACACAGCCTGTGGAGCAATGGTGTTGAGGATAATCGTGGAGGAGGTGTTGTTGCCTATCCTTACTGATTGCAATCTATATCTGTTCATCTGTTTCCATAGCTAGTAATTCCCAGAACAGATTGCTAATTTGTCACCAGGGGCTTATAGCTTGAAGGGCAAGCTGATAGCAAGAGTGGCTGGCCAGGAGTCTCTCCTGCTCTTACCGCCAGCCATTGGTGTGTTTGGAAGGATTTTCAGGTTAACATCCAACCTGTTTGACCGTGTTGTGAATGCACTTTCCTTGTCCATCAAGTCTTGGGGTGGGACTCGAATCTGCAACTTCTGGCAGAAGGAGGGATGCTACCCGATGCAGCATAAGACCTCTCTACACTGCTGTTCCTTAGTTTACATTTAATCATTGGATACTTAATGGATAACTGCTGAACTGAACCAATTTCAGTTACAGGCTCGGCATTGTGTGGGGTGTGGTGCCCCCAAAGAGGTGACATTTCTAATCCCACCCTTTCGGGTATGATGTCTTGGAAAGTGTGATCATAGAATCATAGAATCATAGAATCCCTACAGTACAGAAAGAGGCCATTCAGCCCATCGAGTCTGCACCGACCACAATCCCACCCAGGCCCTACCCCCATATCCCTATATATTTACCCATTAATCCCTCTAACCTACGCATCGCAGGACACTAAGGGCAATTTTAGCATAGCCAATCAACCTAACCCGCACATTTTTGGACTGTGGGAGGAAACCGGAGCACCCAGAGGAAACCCACGCAGACACGAGGAGAATGTGCAAACTCCACACAGACAGTGAGTGACCCAAGCCGGGAATCGAACCCAGGTCCCTGGAGCTGTGAAGCAGCAGTGCTAACCACTGTGCTACCGTGCCGCCCAGACTGATCTGTAGATGCACATCAGGCAGAAGGAATTTAATTATGATGATATCTATATACACAAAGGACATCACAGTAAAAATGTGATATTATTTTCCAGTCAACAATTGTCCCATTTTTACACAAAGTCACAGGGATAGATTTCGCAGCTGCAATGAAAGTGAAACACTCTTGAGGATAGGAAGAAAGAATCCTTGTTTGAACCAGATATTGAAAAGCTGTGCTCCTTCTTCATTATAAATTCTCAGGTTTGCATTTAGCAACAGAGATTGCACGTGTAAGCATGTGATCCTATAATTACATTGCTTCCCCCTTCCCAACACCCCAACCACTGATAAATAGCTGCAATGTCTCCGCTGTGGGGAATGTGTGCTACAGCATGACAAGGCTATATTGCCCAGTAAATGTAGATATGAACATTGATAGTGGGAATACTGTACAAAAAAAAGACATGTAAAGTCAGGGACTTAAAGTCGTTTGCAAGACCCAGTCCAATTATCCAGGCACCTTGCTTTATCTAAAGACTACGTTTGGCTTCTTATGTGCAACACACAGGGGATTTACTAAAATAAAGTACTGTAGAATAATGGTACGTTCAGCTTTGTCAGACCTTAAATCTCACTTTCAATTTTCTGTATCTCACTTCAAAGAAGAACATAAAGAAACAAAGACATAAAATACCGGAGCCTGAGAGCGATTGGGGAAATGCAGTTGCGTGTACTGTTCGTGGTCGTGGAGAAAACGTTTGGACAAAATATGACAGGAAATGGTTGGAAATTAGATGAAGAGTAGCTGTATTATGAATTGAGTAGAAAGGGTAAGCAGAGAGTAGGAGTGAAGGGCTCTTACTCAGAGTGATTTCAACTCAATGGCTGCTCCCATGGGGTTCTGTTCTGGAACCCCTTCTGTTCAATGCTTTGGTTAGAGGGATAAAGGGTGTTAAAATTTGCAGACAAGACTGAAGTGGAAAGCACAATAAATTCTTCCCAGGAGAGACAGTTATTGTCGGGGGATATGGGCAAAACAATGGCTCAGGTCACATACCAACCGTCTCAAGAATAGCTTCTTCCCTGCTGCCGTCAGACTTTTGAATAGACCTACTGAAGCGCTATCAATTCGGCAAAAGACGACTTGTGTGCCAATACAACTGTAGGCTTTTATTCATTACAGAACTAGGAGCATATCCTAACAGATAACCGACCCGAACTGAACAAGGGGGAGGAAACAGCCACCTTTATACTAGGTGACAAGGGGAGGAGCCGGCAGGGGATGTGTCCAGGCATGACAAACACAACAACGGTGGTCCAGACAGGACAAAGGCGCAACTGTCGTCCACCACACCTACCTTGCATTAAGTTGATCTTTCTCTACACCCTAGCTGTGACTGTAACACTACATTCTGACTCTCCCCTTCCCTTCTCTATGCCTTGTCTGTATAGCACGCAAGAAACAATACTTTTCACTGTATACTAATACATGTGACAATAATAAATCAAATCAAATCATACCAAATCAATGGCAGTTGGTAACTAATGTCAGAAAACATGAGATGGTGCATTTTTAACTTTTAAACTTAAAAAAAATCTTTTGCTGAGAGAAGGTAAAATAAATTATACTTTCATACAAGTAATTCTGAGGATGTGGAAGAGGTCGTAAAATCCTGGCATTTTGCTCTTTTAAGATATGGCAAAAAAAACACTTGTTCAGCATAGGAGAAGGGATAGGCTATTCTACTTTGAACCTGTCCTACCAAAATTGGGCCTTATCCAGACTTGGTCCCATATATGGAGCAACATCAAATTTTTATTAGGTGCCAGCAGGAACCATGAAAATCATTTTTGAAGCAGCGTTGCAACAGGGGTGAAAAGTTATATTTTCAGCGACCATGCATTTAAAGCAAGAAGCAAAATGCATATTTCCTGACAATCTCTTTCCTCCTTTCCTAGTGCTGAAGACATTGTGATTGAGGAGTTCAATCGTCAAAAGATTGATGGAGAACAAGAGGATGACGATGAAGGAAAAGCAGCCACGGAAGGGGAAAAATAAGTGCAGGAAAACCGATGGGCAGCAGAGAGAAGGTCATAGAAACGTGCATAGTTAATCAGACTATTAGAAAAAGAAGCAAAACCTTTCCTTCCCATCCAAGGATGTAATCATTTCAGGGTTGTCATCCATCTAGCTTTAAACTAAATTGACTAAAAATTTAAATTTAAATTGACTAAACTATTGGGAAATTTCTGAAGCATATAGCAGGCACCCTACAGCACTAGCTAAGGACACATATTAGCGACACAGTGGCACAGTGGTTAGCAATGCTACCTCACAGTGCCAGGCACCTGGCTTGGGTCACTGTTGTGCAGAGTCTGCACATTTTCCCCGTATCTGCTCGGGTTTCCTCCCGGTGCTCTGGGTTCCTCCCAAAAGTCGGAAAGACGTGCTGGTTCGGTACATTGGCCATGCTAAATTCTCCCTCAGTGTACCCGAATAAGCATGGAGTGTGGCGACCAGGGAACTTTCACAGTAACTTCATTGCAGTGTTAATGTAAGCCTACTTGTGACACGAATAAATAAAATTTAAACTTTAACATCTTATCAGGAGCGACCTTTCAATCTTGTTCCACCAATTAAATTATGGCAGATCTGTACATTAACGCCATTGGTTCCATCTCTTTTAATACATTTGCGCAATGCAAACCATTTTGAAATTTTCAATTGTCCAAGCCTCAATAGCTTTTTTGGTGAGAGTTCCAGATTTCCATTTTCCTTTCCTGTGAAGAGGTGTGAGATTTGGAGGTATGAGTTACTCAAATTTTCAGTAAATTCTCATCAACAAGGAAGGAATGGGAATTCAAACTCTGATTTGATCTCAGCTGTCTGGCCTGATCCTGTTCCCTTCCCACTTTGAAGAAAGTGAATGGCCCTCGTACACCTTAAATGACTAGTGGTCGAAGGACCATTAACCAAAGGGTACATTTTTCAATCAGCAATAGATAGTAGACACGAACACTTTCAAAGTGAGAAACAAAGAACGAAGAACAAAGAAAATGACAGCACAGGAACAGGCCCTTCGGCCCTCCAAGTCTGCACTGACCATGCTGCCTGACTTAACTAAAACCCCCTACCCTTCCGGGGACCATATCCCTCTATTCCCACCCTATTCATGTCATTGTCCAGATGTCCCTTAAAAGCCACTATCGTATCCGCTACCTGCCCCGGCAGCGAGTTCCAGGCACCCACCACCCTCTGTGTAAAAAACCTGCCTCGTGCATCTCCTTTAAACCTTGCCCCTCGCACCTTAAACCTGTGCCCCCTAGTAACTGACTCTTCCACCCTGGGAAAAAGCTTCTGACTATCCACTCTGTCCATGCCCCTCACAATCTTATAGACTTCTATCAGGTTGCCCCTCAACCTCCGTCGCTCCTGTGAGAACAAACCAAGTTTCTCCAACCTCTCCTCATAGCTAATGCCCTCCATACCAGGCAACATCCTGGTAAATCTTTTCTGTACCCTCTCCAAAGCCTCCACATCCTTCTGGTTGTGTGGCAACCAGAATTGAACACTGTATTCCAAGTGCAGCCTAACTAAGGTTCTATCTAAGATTCACAAGAAATGTTTAATGTCAAGCAAGCATTCCTGTTAGTCTTTCCCTTCTTATCATCTCAGTGATATGAAGATAATAAGAGTGATAGATGTAAAAAATAACCTCTGCCCCTTGTCCCTCTAGTTCCATCACCCTGCAGTTTTAGCAGCTTACTGAATGTTCCTACTTTCTGAGACTGCCTTGCCCCACATGGCTGATCAGCCCAAACTTATCACCAGTTTGGTTTAAAATTACCTTTTGCTAAATTTCTGTTCCCTTCTGTTCTACCTTGCATGCTTGCTTCGAGTAATCTGGGGCAACACGGTGGCACGGTGGTGCGCACTGCTACCTCACAGCGTCAGGGACCTGGGTTCAATTCCGGCCTCGGGTGACTGTCTTTGCGGAGTCTGCACGTCCTCCCCGTGTCTGCGTGGGTTTCCTCCTGGTGCCTCGGTTTCCTCCCACAGTCCAAAGATGTGCAGGTTAGATTGATTAGCTTTGGTAACTTGCCCCTTAGTGTGAGGGGGATTAGCAGGGTAAATACATGCGGTCATGGGGATTGGTGGGATTGTTGATGGTGCAGAATTAATGGGCTGAATGGCCTCCTTCTGCACTGTAAGGGATTCTATGATTCTATTAATCTGTACATTCAATATTTAAACACGACTAAACCATGCATTGACCTTTGTTGACCCTGGTTTTCTCCAATTGCGTGCTGTAAGCCAGCTCCCTAATACTTCAGATCAGTCCCATTGCTCATCCCTGTAGTGCAAGCATAACATTTTGTGGTGTTCTGAATTTAATAATTTAATAGACTGTATTGCAAAACCTCAGACCAGTTTGTGCAGATTTGCACTCTCTTATCCCAGATATAGATCCTAGCATTCTGTGTGATTTTTAAAATTACTTCACCACTTTGCACAGACATTGGAAAATGATAAGTCTCCTCTGATGTCTCTTACAATAAGTCTACTATAAGGTCTCTTTCTAAGCTGTGCTGCACTAAATGAATTTACATACAATGTCCATTTTTCAACAACATGATATTAAATTCAGTCTGTCATTTGAAAAAACGAAGTGCAATATTAGTAGCTAATTTCCATGTCTCCTGTTCTTGAAATGAAAAACTAAATAAGTTTGTAGATTTGGTAGACGCTATTAAACTGCCCTGCTGCTCAGTAAATACTGGAGCTGGTGGGCGGACCATTAACCATTTAGTCCGTGCGATGCTGCCACTAATTGGAGTCAGTGTATGATTGCTTCTTCACAGTGGTCAGCACTGCTGCCTCACAGCGCCAGAGACCCGGATTTGATTCCCGGCTTGGGTCACTGTCCCTGCGGAGTCTGCACGTTCTCCCCATGTCTGTGAGGGTTTCCTCCGGGTGCTCCGGTTTCCTCCCACAGTCTGAAAGACGTGCTGGTTAGGTGCATTGACCTGAACAGGCGCTGAAGTGCAGTGATTCGGGGAATTTCACAGTAACTTCATTGCAGTGTTAATGTAAGTTTACTCGCGACTAATAAATAAACTTTAATTTTAGCTTTAAAATTGGCTCCCTTGATAATATCCAAATGGATTGTTTAAGTTGACTGGGGCTTTTAAATCAAATTGGAATGCATTTTGGCTCCAAAAAAGGTGCGGCTATGGGCATGGATTGGGTGCAACCACAGAATTGTTATGGTGCAGCAGGAGGCCATTTGGCCCATCGTGTCTGTACCGGCTCTCCAAATAAGATTGTGATGAAGTACCATTCCACTTCCTTTTCCTGTATCCTGCACATTGTTTCTATTCAAATAATCTTCTGATGCCCATCTTGAATTTCACAATTGAACCTGCCTCCACCACACTTGCAGACAGTGCATTCCAGACCCAAAGTACTCTTTGTGTGAAAAATAATTTCTCACATCACATTTGTTTCTTTTGCAAATCACTTTAAATCTGTGCCCTTTCGTTCTTGATCCTTTTCCAAGTGGGAACAGTTTCTCCCTATCTACTCTGTCCAGCCCCCTTATGATGTTAAACATTTCTATCAAATCTCTCCTCAACCTTCTTCTCTCCAAGGAGAAGAGTTCCAATCTCTCCAATCCCTCTCCATAAAAGAACAAAGAACAAAGAAAATTACAGCACAGGAACAGGCCCTTCGGCCCTCCAAGCCTGCACCGACCATGCTGCCCGACTTAACTAAAACCCCCTACCCTTCCGGGGACCATATCCGTCTATTCCCATCCTATTCATGTATTTGTCAAGACGCCCCTTAAAAGTCACATTCGTATCTGCTCCCACTACCTCCCCCGGCAAAGAGTTCCAGGCACCCACCACCCTCTGTGCAAAACATCTGCCTCGTACATATCCTTTAAACCTTGCCCCTCACACCTTAAACCTATGCCCCCTAGTAATTGACTCTTCCACCCTGGGAAAAAGCTTCTGACTACCCACTCTGTCCATGCCCATCATAATCTTGTAGACTTCTATCAGGTCACCCCTCAACTTCTGTCGTTCCAGTGAGAACAAACCAAGTTTCTCCAACCTCTCCTCATAGCTAATGCCCTCCATACCAGGCAACATCCTGGTAAATCTTCTCTGTACCCTCTCCAAAGCCTCCACATCCTTCTGGTAGTATGGCAACCAGAACTGAACACTGTATTCCAAGTGCGGCCTAATTCACGTTCTATAAAGCTGCAACATGACTTGCCAATTTTTAAACTCAATGCCCCAGCCGATGAACGCAAGCATGCCATATGCCTTCTTGACTACCTTCTCCACCTGCATTGCCACTTTCAGAGACCCGTGTACCAGTACACCCAGATCCCTTTGCTTATCAATACTCTTAAGAGTTCTGCCATTTACTGTATACTTCCTATCTGTATTAGACCTTCCAAAATGCATTAGCTCACTGAAGTTTCAAATCCCTGGAACCATCTTGTAAACCTCTTCTGCCCTCTCTCCAATGTGTTCACATCCTTCCTATAGTGTGGTGCCCAGAACTGTTCACAATGTTCCAAGTGAGGTCTAATTAATGTCTTGTATAAATTCAGCATAATCCCCTTAATCTTATACTGTATGCCCCTATTAATAAAGTTCTGAATAATCTATGCTTTATTAACTATTCTCTCCACCTGCCCTGCTGCCTTTAATGGTCGATACGCATATACACCCAGGTCTCTCTGCTCCTGCACCCCCTCAAAGAATTTTATCCCTTATTTTATATTGGCTCTCCAAGTTCTTCCTACCAAACTGCATCACCTGACACTTCTCCACATTGAACTTCATCTGCCACCTGTCTGCCACTCCACCAACTTGTCAGTGTCCTTTTAAAGCTGTACACTGTCCTCCTCAAAATTTACAATACTTCCAGCTTTGTGTGTTATCCACAAACTTTGAAATTGACCCCTGCACACCAAGATCTAGATCATTAATATATATCAGGAAAAGCAAGGGTTCCAATACAGACCCCTGGGGAACATCACGATAAACATACATCTCCATTGACTGTTACTCTCTGTTTTCTTTTATTCATGATGTGGAGCTCTGTTTGTGAACAGAATTCCCACTCACCTGAAGAAGGGGCTTAGAGCTTCGAAAGCTTGTGTGGCTTTTGCTGCCAAATAAACCTGTTGGACTTTAACCTGGTGTTGTTAAACTTCTTACTTCTTTTATTCAGCCAATTTTGTATTCCTGTTGCTACTGTCCCTTTTATTTCTTGAGCTGTAACTTTTCTCACAAGTCTGTTGGTGGTACTGTATCGAATGCCTCCTGAAAGTCCACATACACCACATCGACTGCATTACCCTCATCAACCCTTCCTGTTACCTCCTCAAAAGATTCCAACAAGTTAGTTAAACATGATTTCCCCTTTAGAAACTCATGCTGGCTCTTCCTAATTAGCCCACATTTTTCCCTATGCTTACTAATTCTATGCTGAATAATTGTTTCTGGAAGCTTATACACCAGTGAAGTTAAACTGACTGCTCTATAATTGCTGGGGCTTTCCTTACAAGCTTTTTTGAACAAGGACGTTACATTTGCAATTCTCCAGTCCTTTGGCACCTTCCCTGAGTTTAAAGAAGATTGGAAGATTTGTGAGGCAGCAGTGCTAACCACTGTGCCACCGTGCTGCCCATCATTATTTTCGCCCTTACTCCATCTTCACTTATTAACTCACTATTCTCTACATTAATGCTTTATAACCTCTCCCAATATTTGGTGCATCCTGGTATTCCTCTCTGATATTTCCTCTTGGTGTCCACACCCTCTGCTGAGTTCGTTTAAAGCCCTCCCAACAGCAAAAAACCCCACAAGAAACACAGACCGAACTCTATTCAGGTGCAACCCACTCGGCTTGCACAGGTGTCATCTCCCCCAGAGTTAGTCCCAGTGTCCCATGAATCTAAAGCCCTCCCTCTCGTCCTTCCGATCTTTCCAGCCACACATTCAGGGAGTAATCCAGAGATTACTACCTTTGAGGCTGCGCTTGTTAATTTTCTGCCTAGCTCCATAAATTCTGATTGCAAGACCCCACCCCCTCCCTACTAAGTCATTGGTACCATTGTGGACCACGACCTCTGGCTGTTCATCCTCTCCCAGAAGAAAACCCTTGCTCCGGGTACCAGGGAGGCAACAGTACATCCTGGAGTCACATCAACAGTCACAGAATTACCTGTCTGTTCCCCTAACTAAGGAATCCCCTATCACTATTGCCCTTCCCTTCTTCTTCCTCCCTCCGGTACAGCTGAGCCACTCATGGTATCACACAGCTGGCTCTGACTGCACACCTCTGAGGAACCAATGCGGGCGGCACCTTGGCACAGTGGTTAGCACTGCTGTCTCACAGCTCCAGGGACCTGGGTTCGATTCCCGGCTTGGGTCACTGTCTGTGTGGAGTTTGCACATTCTCCCCGTGTCTGCGTGGGTTTCCTCCGGGTGCTCCGGTTTCCTCCCACAGTCCAAAAATGTGCGGGGTAGGTTGATTGGCCATGCTAAATTGCCTTTTAGTACCCCGGGATGCGAAGGTTAGAGGGATTAGTGGGGTAAATATGTGGGGTGAGGGGGATAGGGCCTGGGTAGGATTGTTGTGGGTGCAGAGTCGATGAGAGAATGGCCTCTTTCTGCACTGTAGGATTGTATGATATATCTCACACCATCTTCCAAAATGGAAAATTGTTTTCCGAGTGGGACTCCAGGAGACTCCTGTACCACCTGCCCAGTTCTCTCGGACTGCCTGGTGGTCACCCATTCCCTTTCTTCCTCCAGATCTTTAAGCTGCAGTGTCTGTCTGAACGTGCTATCCAGCTAGCTCTCAGCCTATCAGATGCACCACAGTAAATCCAGCCACCACTCAAGCTCTGAAACCCTGAGCTCAGGTTTCTGCAGCTGGCAGCACTTCAGTCAACAAAGAACAAAGAACAATACAGCACAGGAACAGGCCCTTCGGCACCCAAGCCCGTGCCGCTCCCTGGTCCAAACTAGACCATTCTTTTGTATCCCTCCATTCCCACTCCGTTCATATGGCTGTCTAGATAAGTCTTAAACGTTCCCAGTGTGTCCGCCTCCACCACCTTGCCTGGCAGCGCATTCCAGGCCCCCACCACCCTCTGTGTAAAATATGTCCTTCTGATATCTGTGTTAAACCTCCCCCCCTTCACCTTGAACCTATGACCCCTCGTGAACGTCACCACCGACCTGGGGAAAAGCTTCCCACCGTTCACCCTATCTATGCCTTTCATAGTTTTATACACTTCTATTAAGTCTCCCCTCATCCTCCGTCTTTCCAGGGAGAACAACCCCAGTTTACCCAATCTCTCCTCATAACTAAGCCCCTCCATACCAGGCAACATCCTGGTAAACCTCCTCTGTACTCTCTCCAAAGCCTCCACGTCCTTCTGGTAGTGTGGCGACCAGAACTGGACGCAGTATTCCAAATGCAGCCGAACCAACGTTCTATACATCTGCAACATCAGACCCCAACTTTTATACTCTATGCCCCGTCCTATAAAGGCAAGCATGCCATATGCCTTCTTCACCACCTTCTCCACCTGTGACGTCACCTTCAAGGATCTGTGGACTTGCACACCCAGGTCCCTCTGCGTATCTACACCCTTTATGGTTCTGCCATTTATCGTATAGCTCCTCCCTACATTAGTTCTACCAAAATGCATCACTTTGCATTTATCTGGATTGAACTCCATCTGCCATTTCTTTGCCCAAATTTCCAGCCTATCTATATCCTTCTGTAGCCTCTGACAATGCTCCTCACTATCTGCAAGTCCTGCCAATTTTGTGTCGTCCGCAAACTTACTGATCACCCCAGTTACACCTTCTTCCAGATCGTTTATATAAATCACAAACAGCAGAGGTCCCAATACAGAGCCCTGCGGAACACCACTAGTCACAGGCCTCCAGCCGGAAAAAGACCCTTCCACTACCACCCTCTGTCTTCTGTGACCAAGCCAGTTCTCCACCCATCTAGCCACCTCCCCCTTTATCCCATGAGATCCAACCTTTTTCACCAGCCTACCATGAGGGACTTTGTCAAATGCTTTACTAAAGTCCATATAGACGACATCCACGGCCCTTCCCTCGTCAACCATTCTGGTCACTTCTTCAAAAAACTCCACCAGGTTAGTGAGGCATGACCTCCCTCTCACAAAACCATGCTGACTATCGTTAATGAGTTTATTCCTTTCTAAATGCACATACATCCTATCTCTAAGAATCTTCTCCAACATTCTGTGGGGAAGTCTCCAACTTCCCCACCACGGACGTCAAGCTCACCGGCCTATAATTACCCGGGTTATCCTTCCTACCCTTCTTAAATAACGGGACCACATTAGCTATCCTCCAATCCTCTGGGACCTCACCTGTGTCCAGTGATGAGACAAAGATTTGCGTCAGAGGCCCAGCGATTTCATCTCTCGTCTCCCTGAGCAGCCTTGGATAGATTCCATCAGGCCCTGGGGATTTGTCAGTCTTTAGATTCTCGAACAAACCTAACACTTCCTCCCTTGTAATGGAGATTTTCTCCAACGGTTCAACACTCCCCTCCGAGACACTCCCAGTCAACACATCCCCCTCCTTTGTGAATACCGACGCAAAGTATTCATTTAGGATCTCCCCTACTTCTTTGGGCTCCAAGCATAATTCCCCACTTTTGTCCCTGAGAGGTCCGATTTTTTCCCTGACAACCCTTTTGTTCCTAACGTATGAATAAAATGCCTTGGGATTCTCCTTAATCCTGTCTGCCAAGGACATTTTGTGACCCCTTTTTGCCCTTCTAATTCCCCGTTTGAGTTCTTTCCTACTTTCTTTGTACTCCTCCAGAGCTCCCTCCGTTTTTAGCTGCCTGGACCTAACATACGCCTCTCTTTTCTTTTTAACCAGTCCCTCAATTTCCCTGGTTATCTACGGTTCCCGAATCCTACCCTTCCTATCCTTCTTTTTTACAGGCACATGCCTGTCCTGCAGCCCTAACAACTGTTCCTTAAAAGACTCCCGCATGCCAGATGTGGATTTACCCTCAAACAGCCTCTCCCAATCAAGAGCTGCCAATTTCTGCCTAATCCCACTAAAGTTAGCCTTCCCCCAATCCAACACCTTACCCTTGGGACACCACTCATCCTTTTCCATCACTATCCTAAAGCTAACAGAATTGTGGTCACTATTTGCCACATGTTCCCCTACCGAAACTTTGAAGACCTGACCGGGCTCATTCCCCAGTACTTCTTGTACATATGGTCATCTCGGACACTCGTTAGATCCATGACTTCATTAATATTACAAGATACGCATTCCACTTGATTGAGCTGCCCTGCCATGTCTTAACTTTGCTTCTCTTGTGTTAACTGTGTTCTATTTTGGATTACTTGTATTACCTTACAATGTAGGCATTAACTTTCCCTTGTTGAAAACATTAGCTTTACACACACTGCTCATTACACTGAGCACTTACCGACCAATCCAATTATCAGTTCCCAGTAATATCTTTATTTCCATTGCTTCCTCATAGCAGCTGAAATACTCATCAGATAAACAGCCTCTTCACCTCTAACAGTTTAAGATTACTTTCTGAAGATGAAAAAGTTAGAAGGCAAAAGAGAACCTCTTGCCCTCAGCACCAAATTCCCCAAAATACTCACCTGGACTGTGTCTCACTCAGGATGTGATCTCTCCCAGTGCTTGTGCACCCACTTAATAACCTTTTAGATATTTAGGGCGGGATCTGATGACCTCACTCGGGCGAGACCAAAACGTCCTGTCCGAGGTCAACGGAGATTTCCGTTGTTGGACCCTCGCCCGTGCCGATTCCATGGCAGGCAAGGTGGTAGAGTTGCAGCCCTAGGGTGAGATTCTCTGGCCTCCCCTCAGTGTTTTTCTCGGTGATGGGAGGCAGCGCACCATTCCCTGGTGGCAGAATCCTCTGTCAATGGGAATTCTCATTGAAGCCACCCCACGCTGCCGGGAAGCTCAGGGCAGGGGGCGCGCTGTCGGCAGGAGAAGAGAATCTTGCCGGCGTGAACAACCGGAGAACCCCGGCCGAAAACTTTATCTTAGACATTCGCATTTTGCTCTTTTAACAGGAGGTAGAATTAATCAAGGATGATTATTATAAATGAGATGACATGGATTAGTCATTACATGGGAAATGTTTATAGGACGGTATGATTTGGGTGATTTATCGGATCAAATGTACTTGAAAAGATAATGATTTCAATTGGAAAGATTTCCCACAGCTGGTCGATTTAAACTGTATGTACATGTGTGTTTTAAAGTGATCGAGTTTGTGTTTGACGGTAAATGATAAAATGAAATAAATACTACCTTCCCACTAGTCTATGTTAATAATTAAATTACTGAATGTGATCTTGCATCAAGATGATTTTGCTAAAGCTGCAAATTTGTTGTCAATTTCCCTTGGAGAATTTCTCTTCAATATTCTTTCTTTCTGTGATTCAGTCTAATTCACACACACTCTCACACACTCTCACATGCACACACGCGCACGCACACACACGCACACACACACACGCGCACACACACACTCACACTCACATGCACACACACACACTCAAGCATGCACGCACACACACACACACTCTCACACATGCGCACACACGCATGCACACACACACGCACACTCAAGCATGCACGCACACACACACACTCTCACACACACACACTCACGCACACACGCACGCACGCACACACACACTCTCACACTCACACATGCACACACACACGCGCACACACACGCGCACACACACACGCGCACACACATTCACACACAAGCACACACACACACACGCATGCACACACGCACACACGCATGCACACACACACACACATACAGAAATGCACACACACACACACACACACACAGATGCAACACACAGTTTCTGTCAGCGATCATAGGATAGTCCTCAAATTTAGAATCCCTGGGTGTTCCTTTTCTCATGTCTCTGGAGCATTGCACCATTGGAGATGTCACCTCTCACACGGGATGTTAAACAAGGCCCCATCTGAACTCTCAGGTGAATGTAAGACTGCAAGAAATTACAAAGGGTGGTGAACGTGGCCCAGTTCATCACACAAACCAGCCTCCCATCCACTGACTCTGTCTACACTTCCTGCTGCCTCGGAAAAGCAGCCGGCATAATTAAGGACCCCGTGCACCCCGGACATTCTCTCTTCCACCTTCTTCTGTTGGGAAAAAGTCTGGGAACACAATAAGAACAGCTTCTTCCCTGCTGCCATCAGACTTTTGAATGGACCTATCTTGCATTAAGTTGATCTTTCTCCACACCCTAGCTATGACTGTAACACTGCATTCTGCATCCTCCCCTTTCCTTCTCCCCCTATGTACTCTATGAATGGTATGTTTTATTTGTATAGTGCGCAAAAACAATACTTTTCACTGTGTCCCCTGCATGTGACAATAATAAATCAAACCAAATCAAGTCAAAATTGAACCCCAATTGTCGCACCTTTTTCCCGGTCCCCCTCCTCCCGCTCAACTCCTGCCACTACCATACAGCGGCCTAAACTGAATTCAGCTGATTCACAACAACTCCAGATGAAACCTGGAGCTACAACTATCCATATGGTTCATTGTTCCACAGTGTAGTACTCCCGGAGCCACTGGGGAGACCAATTTGTGAAAGTGAATCACAGACTTCTGTTTCTCAAGCAACTTGTGCCTTCAGAAGCAAAAAGGAGTAAACCCGCAGTTCATGCTGATCCCCACAAGGTGGCCACAGATTCTCACGTTTGACATCGGGTCTGATTTTACCATTTTCATTCTCAGTGCTGAATCTGGGCGTAATTCAGATCCGACTTGGAAATCTGCTTTCAGGCGCCCCCATACGCTCTCAGCCTGAAAAGAAATCGTGGGTCTGAATTGCGCTGTGGGCGGGGCTTAGCGCGGCCGAAACGATCGGAGCTCTGAACTGCGCATGCGCAGTTAGAAAACAATTTGAAAAAGCGCGCCCGTGTCAGATCGCTCCCAGGCCGCAGAAAGCGGAGAAAGCGGCTCGGGAGCGAAAAGCGGGAGCAATGGCCCCACAGACATCACTGTCCCCCTTATCCACCCACCTCGCCGCCCCCCCCCCGCTGTGACCCAGACCGATCGTGACCCCCTGCCCCCTTCCCCCCACCGATGGCCGGCAGAGTGGCAGTGGACCCTCCTGCCCCCCCCCATCAGAGATCCATCTGCACCCCCCCCCCCCACCAGTGAGCGATCGAGCCTCCCCCCCCCCCCACCAGAGATACATCTTACTCGCCTCCCCCCATGCCCCGCCTCCCCCCCCCCCCAGAGAATGATCTGGCCCGCCTCCCTCTCCCCCACCAACCAGACAACAATCGCCGCCCCCCCCCCCCCCCCCCCCCCCCCCCGCACCCGAATACCGATCTGAGTCAGGGAGCCGTCGGAAGCTCTGAACTCGCCTCTTCAGCAGCTGGAGCGTCCGATTCAGGCTTTTATTTAGCAGGTCCATTACGGCGCGGTTCCGGATTGGCGAACGCGGGGGTAAAGGGGGAAATGCTGATGAAGTTGGGCGGGCAGTTCATTAATTCAATTTAAATGCATGCAAATCGCCGTTAGGCCCGTTTCGGGTGCAAATCAGATCGCAGCCATTCCCAGGTCTCGGTAAAGTGGCAATCTGCGCAGACGCGGGCGCAGATTGTGTTAATGGCCTCACACCCGACTTTACCACATTTTCACGCCCAAAAACGGGCGCGACGCAATGGTAAAATAGGGCCCATGTTCTTCAAGTGGATTACCGCATGAGCCCCTTCACAAGACCATCAATACTTTGATCATTAAGTATCAATTTCCAGGAAGTTTTTTTATGTGCCTGTCAATATCATTTACCAAACAGTTAAACAATAAAGAATTTAAACAGCACTGATTAGTCAGGGCTGCGTACTGCTCTGTTACAGAGATGTTTATGTATAAATAATGATTTTTTTTACAAAGGTATTGCCCCTGTTTGAGGATTTCTTTTCTCCCCAGTTGAAGATGACTGGTTAGTCCCCTGATGGTAAGAAGGATTGTCAGATATTCAATGGATCCCCTCCACCTGGGCCATGCTTGGCAAGAATTATGTCAAAATATCCAGTGTTGGCAAAGAAAATATGTAATTGTCTGCACTCCTGGACAAGAAAAGGGGTGGCACTGTAGCACAGTGGAGGGGCAGCATGGTGGCACAGCGGTTAGCACTGCTGCCTCACAGCGCCAGGGATCCGGGTTCAATTCCAGCCTCTGTTCACTGTCTGTGTGGAGTTTGCACATTTTCCCCGTGTCTGCGTGGGTTTCCTCCCGGTGCTCCGGTTTCCTCCAACAGTCCAAAGATGTGAGGGTTAGGTGGATTGGCCGTGCTAAATTGCCCTTTGGTGCCACGGGGACTAGCAGCATAAATATATGCTGGGATACAGGGTTACAGGGATAGGGTGGGATTGTATTCAGTGCAGACTCAATGGGCTGAATGGCCTCCTTCTGCACTGTCGGGATTCTCTGATACTATGAAAAAAATCAAAGCATGGGGTCAGATAATTAACTCTTTATTTTTCAATTTCATCATCTTTTATGCCTTTGTTCCTTCAAGCTTTCCTTTAGCTGTCCGGTTACACCCCTCATCTTGCTTGCCAGTACATCTTTAATGTTTAGAAATCCAATATCATTGGCACAGAAGGGAAAATTGGGTGGGTGCCTAATAAGCAATCAATCTGCTACCACCCATTCTGTACTTGTCCCAGTCTTTAACTTTGCCAACATTCTTTCCCTAGAATCCAAACCTATGGAACTCTTTGTATCCCTCATGCCCCCCCCACCGCCCCCCCCCCCCCCCCGCCCCTTCCTTGGCTGTAGGTTTCAGTGATGTGGAGATGTTGGCGTTGGACTGGGGCAAACACAGTAAGAAGTCTCACAACACCAGGTGCTCCGAAAGTTAGTGGCTTTTGCTACCAAATAAACCTGTTGGACTTTAACCTGGTGTTGTGAGGCTTCTAACTATAGGTTTCAGGACATGGGCAGCGCCACATTTGTTGCCCAGTGGTGGATATTCTTCGAAGCCATGATTGTCCAACTGTCAGCCACGTCAAGGGACATTTACACTCAACCACCTGATATGGATTAGAGTCACACTTGGGCCTTCCGGGTATGGTTGGAAGGCCCCAGTGCAGCACACAGGAGTTTGAGGGTCCTCGTGCATAAGTCACAAAAAGCTAGCATGCAGCTTCAGCAGCTAATTGGGAAGGCAAATAGAATGTTGGCCTTTATTTCAAAGGGAATGGAGTGTAAAAACAGGGAGGTCTTGCTAAAAACTATACAAGGCACTAGTTAGACCACACCTGGAAAACTGTGAACAGTTTTGGTCCCCTTATCTGAGGAAATATATACTGGCATTGGAGGCAGAGAAGGTTCACATGGTTGATCCTGGGTATGGAGGGACTCTCTTATGAGGAGAGGTTGAGTAGGTTGGACACGTACTCATTGGAGGTTAGAAGAATGAGGGGTGACTTTATTGAAACATGTAGGATTTTCAGGGGGCTTGGCAGAGTAGATCGGAGGTGGTTTCTCCTTGTGGGAGAGTCCACGAACAGCAGGCATAACCTCAGAGTAAGGGGTGGCCCATTTAAGACAGAGATGAGGAGGGATTTCTTTTCTGAGGGTAGTGGAGACGCTGGATTGTTAAATATGTTCAAGGCTGAGATAGGTTGTTAATCGGTTAGGGAATCAAGGGTTTTGGGGGTAAGACGGGAAAGTGGAGTATTAGATTAGTATCATATTAGATCAGTCACGATCTATCGGATACCAGAGCAGACTAGATGGGCTGAATGGTCTACTTCTACTCCTACATCGTATGGTCTTATGGCCACAAGTAAAGCTGTTGGGTCTTGATGACAATCTGACAGGTCTCTTAACCATTCTTTTCTGCCAGCCCATAAACTGCGGGCGGCACAGTGGCACAGTGGTTAGCACTGCTGCCTCACAGCTCCAGGGACCTGGGTTCGATTCCCAGCTTGGGTCACTGTCTGCGCGGAGTTTGCACATCCTCCCTGTGTCTGTGTGGGTTTCCTCCGGGTGCCCTGGTTTCCTCCCACAGTCCGAAAGATGTGCGGGTTAGGTGCATTGGCCATGCTAAATTCTCCCTCAGTGCACCCGAGCAGGCGCCGGAGTGTGGCGACTAGGGGATTTTCACAGTAACTTCATTGCAGTGTTAACGTAAGCCTTACTTGTGACACTAATTAATAAACTTTAACTACTTGGATTTTTATTGAATTCGGCTGCATTATTTTCTCTGATGGAGACTGAACCCCTAAACCCTGGGTTGCAGCACCATAATTATTACACTCGCTGGGCAGAATCTTGTTGACGTGTCGGTGATGGGTGTGACGGGGGTGAGGGGGGTCTGGACTGATATCTGGACAGTCGTCGAGAGCCCTTTGCTGCCTTTTTTTCAGAAGACCTGCCGAACCATTCAGGCAGTGGGGAGGCCAGCCTTCTGCTGGAATCAAGACCTCAGGGAGGAAGCCTTGCCTCATGAGAGCTGCCGACAGAAACAACTTCATTTTAAATGGATTGCCACTACTGTTAAGATGCCACTAATGTCGATTTCATCATCAAGAAATTCATTGAGCAAATCAATTCGCCAAGCAAAGCTTCTAAGTGGAGTTGAGAAAAAAAATAGATAACAGATAAGCCTTTCCTGTCGGTAACTCTATTCAGAATGATGCCAAAGCTTCATGCAAGAAAGGATGTATTTTAAAGACTATATTGTTCTCAAGGTTACAAGATTTGTACATTTAGCCTATCGTAATTCACCCTTCTAAAGCAACACATCTCCCCCATCCCCCCCTTTTAGGTTTCATTCAATTCCACTCTTATTTGTTACAATATCATACAGCGAGCAGGCGTTTGAGAACACCACAGTGTGCAAGTGTGTGGAGTTTGCACATTCTCCCTGTGTCTGCCTGGGTTTCCTCCGGGTGCTCTGGTTTCCTCACACACTCCAAAGATGTGCAGGTTAGCTGGTTTGGCCATGCTAAATTGCCCCTTAGCATCCAAAGATGTGTAGGTTAAGTGAATTAGCCATGGTAACCGTGTGGGGGGTTACGGGGATAGAGTGTAGGGGAGGGCCTGGGTGGGATGCTCTTTCAGTACATCAGACAGTGCAAACTCGATGGGCCAGATGGCCTCTTTCTGCACTATAGGGATTCTGTGGCTAGGGTAAACCATGTTGACTACTGTTTACAAGGTAATCATTGAACAGATAATCCCAAAGATTCTGACCAATAATTGATTCAATCAGATTCAATACATGGACGGCACAGTGGCACAGAGGTTAGCACTGCTGCCTCACAGCGCCAGGGACCCGGGATCAATTCCTGGCTTGGGTCACTGTCTGTGTGGAGTTTGCACGTTCTCCCTGTGTCTGCGTGGGTTTCCTCCCACAGTCCGAAAGATGTGTGGGTTAGGTTGATTGACCATGCTAAATTGACCCTTCGTGACAGAGAGACCAACAGGGTAACACGTGGGGTTGTGGGGATAGGGCCTGGGTGGGGTTGGTGTTGGCACAGGCTCAATGGACCGAATGGCCTCCTTCTACACTGTCGGGACTCTGTGATTCTATGATCTGTAATATCCATTGTCTGATGTATCATCCTGTTTGAACACAAGAACGATAGTAATCCTCTTCCATATAATGCCCATTCAATCCCACTTAGCTTGTCCACATCTCACAGATCTCTTCATTCATGTCTCTCAAGACTCTGGGATGGTTTAACTTGTTTGAAAGGATAATTAAATATGCTCTGAATGATAAATTCAAAAGCAGAGAAATATATCAAAGAATTTCAATATGGTTTCTGGAAAAGAAAAACCTGTCTCACCAAGATCACTGATTTGTTTTGAGGACGTTACGATGCTAGTAGATAATGACATCCTGGCTCATCTTGGTCTGAATTTTTAGGCTGGCAGAAGCTTTTAGAAGCGGCACTGCGGAGTTCAGCCTGGAACTAACTCCTGGGACTGGGAGGGTCGGTAAGTGTACAGGTGCTCCAGGGTGGAGAGGGTAGGGAATGTCTGGGGGGTGGGGGGGGGGGGGGGGGGTGGGGGGTCGCGAGGTGGCAGACGGGGGTGTCAGGGGATAGGCCGGGGGAGGGAGGTCTGGAGGTCACTGGGTCTTAAGGGGAGGGCATCCCCAGTCTGAAGGAGCCATCTGATGCAAGATCTCCCCCACCCCACCCCACCCCCCTCCCACATTGGTGTTTTCGGAAGAATGAATGAAATGACACTGCATGAAATGTCGACGGCAGTTAATAATGTTTGGCACCCACCACACCCACGGAAACATCCTTGGCATAGTCCTAGATCTGTTTTGATTGGCTGAATTCTGCTGGCGTGTGTTACAATTGGTTTCATTCAGAAGGGAGCTGGTGGGGGATTCAGCCAGAGATTCAAATCCCCACCCCTTCCCCTTCCCTTCATGTCCGGGATCAGAATTGTTTCTGGACATTCCCCGACTGAACAGTCATCTGCCAGCCAGCCTAAAAATGGAGGTTGGGCAGGAAAGGCCCCTTAAGTGGCAACTAAGTGGCCACTTAAGGGCTTTGATGGTACAAGAACGGGCTTCCCATCCATAGGCCTGCATGCCCCAGCGTAGAATTGTAACCAGATCCTGGTGGTCAAAAATCCGGAAGGTAAGTCAACCAGGAAACTTCACCATCCCCTCCACCCACTGGGGAGGACAGCGGGGGAGGGGGGAGCATGGAATTCTGGCCATTTTATATCTCGGCTTTTAAGAAGCCTTTGATAAAACACTGCATAAAGAGCAGTAGAATCATAGAATCCGACAGTGCAGAAGGGGGCCGTTTGGCCCATCGAGTCTGCACCGACCATAGTCCCACCTGGAGTGTGGGGGGAAACCGGAGCGCCCAGAGGAAACCCACGCAGACACAGGGAGAACATGCAGACTCCACACAGACAGTGACTCAAGCCAGGAATCAAACCCAGGTCCCTGGGGCTGTGAGGCAGCAGGGCTAACCACTGGGCCACCGTGCCACCTTGTACCTGTGGGGTTGATGAGCAAATAGGTAAGGAATGAGTTGCGTTTGCACAGACTGAAAGTAGCTGTCAATGATAGTTTTTTGCGAGGTCTGGTTACTGGTTGAATGTCGTGGGCAGAAATTTCCGGATCTGTCGCAGGACATTGGCAGGGCTGCAAACTCACGCTGGTGTTTGTGTGTGTGTGTGTGTTGTGTGTGAGTCCGGGGGTGTGGGGGTGGGCGGGGGTTGGGTGCGAGTTGGTGTTAAGATTCCACCCTGTATGTTCTATATTAGAGCCATTACTCTTCATTTTCATCAGATGAAGACACAGGGGAAATATCTGTAAATCTACGCACGGACGTGAGGACATAAAAATAGTTTGTGGGTAGACCTAGATGGGATGATGGGCCCAAGGTTGCGAGATGACTGTTAGTGCAGACATATGTAGCATTTGACATCTCCAACCTTGCTGCCGTGTGTGCAAAAGGCTTTTAAGCATGAGAAGGACGGACAGATTATAGTGCATGATTCATTGAAAGTCCATCTGGTTCCATATGACTAGTGCAGCTTGGCATCAATTCACACATATACAGCACAGACTAGGGAGAGAGGATAACTCACTCCTGTTTGATGCTGTACAGCTTATGAGTGTGTCAGTGTTAGATCCTGTACAGAGTCTATAATCTTATCCAGAGTTTGCAACACTTGTTCGGAACATGACACTGAGACACAAGCGGCCACATTAACTACAGGGGCTGAGACTGATCCTCTCCCTTAACCTATGTCCTTTAAATGTGACACTGGGGCAGCATGGTAGCACAGTGGTTAGCATTGCTGCTTCACAGCTCCAGGGACCTGGGCTCAAATCCCGGCTCGGGTCGCTGTCTGTGTGGAGTTTGCACATTCTCCTCGTGTCTGCGTGGGTTTCCTCCGGGTGCTCCGGTTTCCTCCCACAGTCCAAAGATGTGCGGGTTAGGTTGATTGGCCATGCTAAAATTGCCCCTTAGTGTCCCAGGATGCATAGGTTAGAGGGGTTAGTGGGTAAATATGTAGGGATATGTGGATAGGGCCTGGGTGGGATTGTGGTTGGTGCAGACTCGATGGGCCGAATGGCCTCTTTCTGCACTGTAGGATTCTATGAATGACACTGAGTAACAGGAGTCATTGGACAACAATCAGAATTTGAATCCCTGGTTTAAACCCCCGGCTGCCTTCCAAATTGTCACACCCAAGACAACACTTTGAAAACAAATCATAAAATTCCATCCCGGATTTGTACATTTTAAGCAGCTCAATTTATAAATTGTCTAAAGTTATGTTTTGAGAACATGATTTTCCAATAAAGCTCGAGTAAGATGTTATATGCAAAGAGTACAAGGGCCACAATTTTACGTTCGGAAGTCGGGCACATGCATCACCCGACCGAATATAAAATAGCATCAAATGACATCAGGCATGCTGCCCGCGTCATTGCGCACGCGTGCATTTTCGGTGTCAGCAGGTGCACGCGCGAGTGCGCTACACACCCACCAACAATAAAAGGGTCAGTTAACAAGGCAGTCAGCAATTTTACTCAGTCTTTGCAATTTCCAGCTCATTGATGGACAGGCACAGTGGTTAGCTCTGCTGCCTCACAGCACCAGGAACCCGGATTCGATTCCCGGCTTGGGTCACTGCCTGTGCGGTGTCTGCATGTTCTCCCCATGTCTGCGTGGGTTTCCTCCGGGTGCTCCGGTTTCCTCCCACAGTCTGAAAGACGTGCTGGTTAGGGTGCATTTGCCATGCTAAATTCTCCCTCAGTGTTACCCGAACAGGCACCGGCGTGTGGCAACTAGGGGATTTTCACAGTAACTTCATTGCGGTGTTAATGTGAGCCAACTTGTGACACTAATAAATAAACTTTAAAATTAAACTTAAACTTAAACTTAGAAGATGCGTATTTTATTATTTTCCCCTCATCCAAGGGTGGGATACAAGGTCCCGGAGCACAAATATTTTCTCTGCCATTGTGAGTTGATTGCTGTGTGAGTGCAGAGTTGACCAGAGTTTCTTTTGATTTTGGTCCCATTTGAAGCCTGCCTTTCTTCACTTCAGGACCGAATCTTCCCTGGATGGTTTCCCTCAGGATTGCAGCACAGCGCTCCATCATTTGCATGGCACTGGTCCTCTGCATTTCATCAAATGGCGAGAGTATATACTCAACTGGTGGGCCCCCCTTTGAAGAGGGAAAGCTGGGCTGGGGGGAAGAGGAGGCCGGATGAGCGCTGGCAGTATCTCAGCATGTCTCAATCAGCTACACACGATTGCGTCAAGCTCATGACTGAAGCAATCTTCAGACATGTCTACATGTTTATTGATTACAGGACAGGCGACTCTATCAAGGTGGAGTGGGCAGAGGCCACGCCATGATTCCCACACATCCAATGGTGTAATAGATTGCACTCACGTGGCCATCAAGGCGCTAGCAGATGAACCAGGAGCTTCTGTTAACCGAAAGGAGTTCCACTCAATGAATGTTCAGATTGTCTGCGATCACAGGACACAGATTCTGCAATTCTGTGCCCGTTGCCCTGGCAACTCACACGGTGCATACATCTTGCGACACACACAGGTACCAAGGCTGTTTGCGGCTCCTGCATGAGTGGACAGCTGGTTCCTGGGTGACAAGGGCTATCCCTTGAAGAGATGGCTCATGACCCCACTCTGACACCCAAGAGCAGAGACAGAGGAGAGATGCAACAGGGGGTCGTGCCTCCGCAAGAGCAGTGGTGGAGAGCACTCAAGATGTGCTTCAGATACCTGGACCGATCAAGGAGGAGCACTGCAGTATCCTCCGGATTGTGCCTCCCTTATAGTTGCAGCATTTTGCCCCTGCAGGGTGTGGTTATGAGTGGGGGGTGATCAGGGAGAAGTGTGATCAGTGAGAGGGGTGATCTGTGGGGTGTTGGGTGATCAGTGAGGGATGGCCATTGGAGTGCTCAGGTGGAGTGATGCGTGGAGTGGATAAGAATCATAAAATCCCAACAGCGCAGAAGGAGGCCATTTGGCCCATCAAGCCTGTCAACAATTCCACCCAGGCCCTATCACCGTAACCCCACATATTTACTCTGTTAATCCCCCTGACACTGAGGGGCAATTTATCATGGCCAATCCACCTAACCCGCACATCTTTGGACTGTGGGAGGAAACCGGAGCACCCGGAGGAAACCCACGCACGTGGGGAGAGCGTGCAAACCCCACACAGACAGTCACCCGAGGCCAGAATCGAACCCGAATCCCTGGCGCTGTATGGAAGCAGTGCTAACCACTGTGCCACAGTGCCTCCCACCAGTAAGGTGGTTCGTGGGGGAGTGGGGGCTGGACACTCAGTGGGGGTGGTCAGTGATGGGGGGGGGGGGGGGGGGGCGGGGAAGCGAGGTTGATTGGAGTCCAGTGTGGATTTAGGATTTAGGGTTAGGGTATAGGGTGAGTCTTGTGGGGGTTCAGTTGGCAGGGAGGGGGAGGGAGGAGGGTGGTAGTTGAGGGGTATCCCTGGAAGGGGGGGCCGGAGGTTCCGTGGGGGTCTGAGTGGGGTGGAGGGGCTCGGGGGCGGAATCCGGTGGTGGATTAGTTGGGTAGGTGGGGTGGGTATTAGTGGAGAAACATAGAAATTAGAAGCAAGTCCCTTTTTGCCTGCTCCACGATTCATTTTGATCATTGGCTAATCATCGAATTCAATGTCCTCATTCCCCCCTTCCTCCATATCCTCCATATAGCCCCGACAGCTATATCTAATTTCTTCTCGAAATCAGACAATGTTATAGAGGAGGAGCAGGGGCAGTCCAAGGGTTCCATGCAGGAGTCGGGGGATGGGGAAAATCCTAAGTGGGTTCAAGGAAGAGGTCATATACCCTCGATAATGTTATCCAGACATTAGAAGTGGTTTTAATTCTTCTAACTTATTCTGGGTGACTATTGCTGTGAGGCAGACAGACCATCCAAAGGTTGGTACTTTCAGAGGATTCCCATTATAGATCAAGTGAAGTTTGAACTTCTCAGATAACTGCACTGCAATCCTTACCTGGGAACATCTGTAAACGGTTCTATAGCACATCTTTGGGGTACTGTACCTGCCCCCAGCACCCCAACCCCCAGTTATGACACCGGAGTTCCAAAATGACAGGCTAATAACGCCATTCCTTTCTGCACAGATGCTGCTAGACTTATGGAACATTCCAGCACATGAGGAGGTGATGGCCTAGTGGTATTATCGTCAGACAATTAATCCAGAAACTCAACTCATGTTCTGGGGACCTGGGTTCGAATCCTCCTGCAGCAGATGGTGGAATTTAAATTCAATAAAAAAATGTCTGGAATTAAGAATCTATTAATGACTGTGAAACCATTGTTGATTGTTGGAAAAACCCATCTGATTCACCAATGCCCTTGAGAGAAGGAAATCTGTTGTCCTTACCTGGTCTGGCCTACATGTGACTCCAGAGCCACAGCAATGTGGTTGATCCTAACTGCCCTTGGGCAACTAGGGATGGGCAATAAATGCTGGCCGGCATTTGAATTTAAAAAAAATTCTGATTTATTTTCAGACATCTCAGTGCTTTGCTTTTGTCAAAATAAACCAAATCTCAGACCCAGATGGCCCTGCTGGGCCTGGGTTTGTTTCTGTTCATTCTTATACATAAATATTGCCCAATAGGCAAAGGCTAACACCATTACTATCTCCAGTGTTATGCACCTGATATAAGCTTTGAGTACCAGCTGGTTCACGCGTATATTGTGAAGTCAATAACTGCAATGCTTGCTCTAATGCAGAAGTTGGCACAGTGATTGTACCAGTAATAGAACAGGCACTTGTTTCAGATCTCAGATGAGTACAGATTGATGGTTGTGTTCATGGCATCCATGTCCCACAGACAACCAAAGTGTATGACACATGCAACAGATGTGTGATTCTTGAATGGATGCACACAATATGCAGTGATGTCATCTTTTAGTCTGTGTAGTCAGCATTCCCTGACAAAACAGTGCCCTTTTGTCCTCATTTTAACAAATAACAAAGTAGTTCACCAGCGATCTAATTGGGGAATACTTAGCTCAGAATGTAATTTTTTTTAAGGGTAAAGTTCAGAATTATGGGCAGCCGGGTGGCACAGTGGTTAGCACTGCTGCCTCACAGCGCCAGGGGACCTGGGTGCAATTCCCAGCTTGGGTCGCTGTCTGTGGGGAATTTGCACATTCTCCCTGTGTCTGTGTGGGTTTCCTCCGGGTGCTCCGGTTTCCTTCCACAGTCTGAAAGACGTGCTGGTTAGGTGCATTGGCCATGATAAATTCTTCCTCAGTGTAACCCGAACAGGCGCCGGAGTGTGGCGACTAGGGGATTTTCACAGTAGCTTCATTGCTGTGTTAATGTAAGCCTACTTGTGACACTAATAAATAAACTTAAGCTTAAACTTGCAATGTGTGTCATCCAGAATGGTCCAATTAGCATCGTGACATGGGCTGCCTGCATTCGCGTGTGAAGAATGGCCACTGGGGTGGGATAAGGGATTCAGGTCAGTGTTATGTCTGAAAAGCTTCAAATTAATGCGGTAATTTCTAGTTGCTTTTATTTTCAGAGCCATTAAAATATTCCTATCAAAAAGTAACAGAAGCATTACAAGGCTGACCTTGGAGTACAATCACTATAATGTGCTTATTCCTATCAGAAGATCATCTCGATTTCAATTAACAGCAACAAATGCTGTATAGATCAGTCAGCACTTAGATAAACTGTTCCCCACAGTGAATAATTGCTTGCAAGAAAGGAGGGATGCAAACCGGGGCAATAAATGTTGCCTTTTGAATCTAAATAATCAAACGAAAGGACAACGCCCGGCTCTGTGCATTGGCAGGAGAAATGGGTGTTGTTTCACGTGGCAATGCATTGTGTCTCTCATCAGCATGTCATAAAAACTCAGCAGAAACATTACTGACCGCAGAAGGGTACAAATACGTGAGCACCACGGGAATATTGGATACAAGATTGAGGCCACCGTCAAAGATGAAAGACAGCAAGAAAATACCAGGGAAACCCGAGACTTCGGCAACATATTATTTGATCCCAAACACAAGCTCCCTGCCAGATGATGTGTCATGCTTTTTTTCTGAATCTGGAAGTGGTCGCAGATGCTGCGAAGTCTCTGCCAGACAGATTTCCTCGAGGTGTTTGTGCAGAGTGCTGTGCTCCGCCAACTTCCCTTTGGAATAGTTTTGCCCCAGGACATTTTACAGGGCAGCAGTGGGACGGGAGTGGAGGGGGTGGGCTCAGTGCCGATTGATAGCTTGCTTCAGGGTCATCCCCAGGCATCCTACAATGTTGGGAAACGATGAGAGACGGGTCTCCGCCTGCAAACTTCCACCCGGAGAGCTCTGACTTAAATGCCACCATCATGAGCTGAGTTGCTGCTTCCCGCAGGAAAAGGGTAAAACAAAAATGTAGAAATATTATCAAATCAGCCTGAATTGACTTGATTTCGATTTGATTTATTATTGTCGCAAGTATTGGGGATACAGTGAAAAGTTTTGCGCACTAAACAGACAAACATACCGTTCATAGAGTGCATAGGGGAGAAGAAAAGAAGAGGGTGCAGAATACAGTGTCATAGCTCGGGTGCAGAGAAAGATCAACTTAATATAAGATAGGTCGAATTCGAAAGCAGGGAAGAAGCTGTTCTTGAATCAGTTAGGATCCTTCAGGTGTTCAAATGCCAGCTCTGCTTACTATTTGTTTTCATAGAATTAACATCTCTGATAAAATGGTGAATTTCTTGTGAATGGTGAATATTACATGCGAAATTGCAAAGGCCCCTGTTCAACTTTACTTTTTATTCATTCATGTGGGCGTCGCTGGCTGGGCCAGCATTTATTGCCCATCCCTAATTGCCCTTGAACTGAGTGGCTCACTGGCTGTTTTAGAGGGCATTTTTACTCAAGGAATGATCAATATTTGGGATGACTTTAGAATGACCAGAAGATCCCGCCCCAATGGGTTTCCCTATGGTTAGGATGGTTGATACTTGCCCCTGAACCTGAAATAACCTAAGGAATGCAGTAAATAAGTCTCAAAATTGAGTCTGTAGCCAAACTGAATGCTGGGAATGGAAATGGTGAAAGCTTATTTAATTATGAAGGGTTCAGAGTGGGTTAGGATGCAGGCAGCAGAGATTTTGAGCTCAGATTTAGGTCGTGGAAAGTGAGAGGCCGACCAGCAGAGCATTGGAATAGTTGAGTTGGGAGATAGCAAAGGTTTGGAGGAGAGATTCAGCAGCAGATGGGTGCCAGTGGGGCAGAGCCAGGAAATGTTGCGGAGGTACAATCGGGCACTCTTGGTGCTGGACAAGATATGGGGTCGAAAGCTGGTTTCAGGGTCAAATGCTGATGCTACTGTGTCTTTAAGAAATGTATTTTTTTTAATCGTGTTCTCTGCGGTTATAAGCAGCTTTGTTTTTTTTTCACTGTGGCACCGGCCGCCTGATTAGGTGTCCTTTCATTGCTGCTTAAATGGGGTTTTGTTTATTTTTTAATCTGGGCCTAATGCACTCGCTGGGACTTTACGATCCTTTTTGAAGTGTTGTGGGAAGATTGATTGACAGATTAGGTTTGTTTTCTCTCAGAAGAGATCTTTCAGTTTTGGTTGCTGGTTAGTTAGAAGGTGTGCAGAATCCAGACTGACAAATGTTTCTGTATTAGAAATGCTGCTGGCTAATTTGGAAGCAGTCTTGCTTACTTTTTTGGAGTGATAATGGTGCTGTTGGCAGCTTGCTTGCTGGAGGCCAAGCAGTGGCTCTATCTCTACCTCAAGGTGGGCTGGTAGCTACAGGCCGGGGAGTCAGAGTTTCAATTCTCCATCCGAAGGACTAACTCACAGCAAATGTTGCAGTGCTCGAAAATCCAGCATCACATGAGCATTCTTATTTTTTGGGCTAAACCTGGGACGGTGGCACAGTGGTTAGCATTGCTGCTTCACAGCGCCAGGGACCCAGGTTCAATTCCAGCCTCGGGTCACTGTCTGTGTGGACTTTGGACATTCTCCCCGTGTCTGCGTGGGTTTCCTCCGGGTGCTCCGGTTTCCTCCCACAATCCAAAGATGTGTGGGTTAGGTTGATTGGCTATGCTACTTGACCCTTGTGTCAGGGGATTAGCAGGGTAAGTACATGGAGTTATGGGGATAAGGCCTGGGTGGGATTGTGGCCAATGCAGACTCGATGGGCCAAATGGCCTCCTTCTGCACTTGTAGGGATTCTACGATTCTTTGATTCTATGAGTCCAGTTGTATGCTGTGTTGGGACAGTGCATTTAGTTGATTAAGGTTTATACAATATCATGGTTGTTTTTTTCTTGTTTGTAATTGGTAAACGTTATTGCTAATTGTCTTTCTATATGTTAACTGTATTCTGAAATGAACTTTGTTTGATAAAAGCTCCCTAGTGGGTCATTTGAATCAAACCTGAAGTGGAACACCTCATGGGTTACCCTAATCAAATACAAATCGCAAAACCTATGACCTGGGCTGACTTCATAAAATACCTTGGAGTTTCTGACCTGGATTGTAACAAACACCAATGTTGCAAGGTTCAGCATTCCAGACAGTGGCCAGGAGAGAATTCAGTCGACAGCTAGGAAATGGGATTTGTGGCATGTCTGAGGACAATAGGTGGCATGTTCCATGATGTGGAGAAGACGGCGTTAGACTGGGGTAAGCACAGTAAGAAGTCTCACAACACCAGTTTAAAGTCCAACAGGTTTATTTGGTAGCACAAGCCACAAGCTTTCGGAGCATTGCCCCTTCTTCGGGTGAGTGAAGAGTTGTGTTCACAAACAGGACATACAGAGACACAAACTCAATTTACAAGAATAATGGTTGGAATGCGAGTCTTTACAGGTAATCAAGTCTTAAAGGTACAGACAATGTGAGTGGAGAGAGGGTTAAGCACAGGTTAAAGAGATGTGTATTGTCTCCAGCCAGGACAGATAGTGAGATTTTGCAAGCCCAGGCAAGTTGTAAGGGTTACAGATAGTGTGACATGAACCCAAGATCCCAGTTGAGGCCATCCTCATGTGTGCGGAACTTGGCTATCAGTCTCTGGTCAGCGATTCTGTGTTGTCGTGTGTCGTGAAGGCTGCCTTGGAGAACACTTACCTGAAGATCAGAATGTTCCAGGACAGGCTGCTGGCTGAGGCAAGAAAACGGGCGTGTAGCTCGCAGGCTGCACAGCCGGGTTTCCCCTCTGGACAATCTAGCGCACTGCGCAGACAAAGCTCAGGGGGCATCGCTCACACTGGTAGGGCAGTGCCAGACAAAGCAGCAGGCAGGAAACCTGAAACCCCTTTACATCATAAATATTAATAAAAAGAAAAAATTGAGCAAAAAGGTTCCACGAGACAGATAACACGTCAGGGGCTACAAAGAGATCTCCTATTAGGCTGTAAACGTTACCAAAGGGAAAAGCGGAGCCTGCCTTTTACTATAAATGTAACTCCTCAAGCTCTTTCCACTGATGTACATTCTGGCCTGACTCAGGCCTTGCAGTTGCAGTTTGGCACACAGATCAAAGGCTGCCTTTTTACTGAAACGTACTTGGACAAAAAGGCCTGTTGCTTCCCTTTGATACAAGCAAGAGGTTACAGCTGTCAGCAGACATGACATTTTATTGAATATGGTTTAGGATTAGCCCAGGTTCTATTTTACATGAAATGTCAAAGCTGTGGAAAGCAGAGGTCTGTGCTAGTATTTTAGGAAAGATTTTTAATCAAGTTGTTTACCTTGTGTCGGATGGTACATGCTGCTTTTTATTAAAAATAAATCTGGACAAAATTCATTTTTCGGTTTGTAAAATTTAAGATACTGTCTGAAACAAATTTATGATAAAATTTTGCCCATTAGCTATCATCATATGTTACCCTTCAATGTGTCTCATTCAATGCATGGCTCGAACTCCTTCCCTCTCCTACTTGTCATCTGATACCCAATTAAAGTACCCCAAGTACTTGTGCCTTCTCAATCCTCCCCCTGTTCCCCACCCTCCTGTCTCTTGTACCCGTCAGATCTCTCCCTAACCAACCATCTGACTCACTCACTAATGTAGCCCATGGCCTGAAATTCTCATGATGTCCCAAAGCACTTTATGCCAAAATAAGTGCTTTTGAATTGTAGTCGCTGTTATAATGTAGGAAACACACCAGCCAGTTTACACACAACCAGCTGCCTCAAACAAAAATGACTGAATGATCTGTTCTTGCGATGATGATTGAGGGATAAATACTGGCCAGGACCCTGCGGAGAACTCCCAAACTCCTCACTGAAACAGTGCTGAGGGTTGGTTAAATCTTTTGCATTCACTCAAGTGGCAGATAGGGGTAACATCTTACCGTAAAGACAAGACCCCTAGCAGCACTCCATCAGTACTCTGTACTCCATCAGCCCTGAACTGAAGGGCCAGTCGAGATTTTGTGCTCCAATATCTGCTTGTAGGTTCCAGCCCCACTCCAGAAGGGCATTCAATTCTTTTTGGAGTCTTTGTTCCATGGTCACTGACTACTCTTTATGTTAGTGTGAATCTTTAGCACATCTAAAGTAAAGTAAGTAAAGTTTATTTATTCGTCACAAATAAGGCTTACATTAATACTGCAATGAAGTTAGTGAAATTCCCCTAGTCGCCACACTCCAGTGCCTGTTTGGATTAATGCACCTAACCAGCACGTCTTCTAAGGTTCTAAGGTCACTAAGGGCAGCATGGTGGCACAATGGTTAGCACTGCTGCCTCACAGCACCAGGGTTGGGTGCATTGCCCATGCTAAATTCTCCCTCAGGTGTACCCGAACAGGTGCCAAAATGTGGCAACTAGGGGATTTTCACAGTAACTTCATTGCAATGTTAATGTAAGCCTACTTCAGTTTTTTTTAAATCAAAAACAAATCTGGACAAAATTAGATTGTTATTGCTGGCATGAAATTTAAGCTATTTTCTCAAACAAAATGATAAATACACTTTAAACTTCTAATGGTGGGTTTTAGACCCGGAGTACTTCAATAAAATCGCACGTTGCACTTACAGCCAAACTACTCCAGTCCCCACTTAAACATAGACCCTTGGTCCTCTCCACATCACCAACACTGGATATTTCTACATTCTTGAGGCCAAAAAAAAAATTTTCAGGAATAGCAGAGCTCTCATTCAGTTGCTCATAATGAGTCAGAATATGTTCTCCCTTAACTTTGCTCAATGATTTGGATTCTCTCCCTTTCATTCTCCTTCGAGTGTCAGCATTACCCACCAGAAATTTAACACGGCCAATGTACCTACCCAGCCCGCCTTTTGGACTGTGGGAGGAAACCGGAGCACCTGGAGGAAACCCACGCAGACACAGGGAGAACGTGAAGATTCCGCACAGACAGTGACCCAAACCGGGAATCAAACCCGGATCCCTGGTGTTGTGAGGCAGAAGTGCTAACCACTGTGCCACTATGCTGCCCTTTTAATCAAATATTTATTTACTCTCATAATTCTTTTTCAAGCTTTTGTTTATTCAGCTGAGCAACATTTCTGGTGAGTTCACGTGCCTTTGTTTCAGAGTTATCTGTGGAATCCCTTATAAAAGCTGAACAACCTCAGATGGAAATTCAGCTCCTTTTGAAGTCTTTGTTCCATGGTCACTGACTGCGTTTTAGACTCGCTTAATTCATTCAATAGATCCTCAATCTGTTTCTTAGAATTTTCCTGCTCTCTGGCTCTTCCACATTGCATCTTTCATGTCCTTCAGATTAGGTTGAAGTTCATGAATTTCATTGCTCTTCTTATGATGAAGTTGCAACATTTCATCAGTTTCGGTTGTTAATTCGACCAACTATTCCGACTCATCCACAATTCCTTTACCAGTTCCAGGCAGTTTGCGGAGACTCACGGGGGGGGGTGATCGTACCAGAATTTGGCAGAGTGTTGGTTCCAGCAAGAAAAATTGAGTGAATCCTATCTATGGTTCCAACGTAATTTCTGATCGAACCTGGTGCCTCATTAACAAAACCTTGTGGCCATAGTCTCACCCAGTATGCCCCTCTCTTGTGGTCAGCTCCTGACAACGTAGGGGCACCAACTCAGATGCTGTTTGAACAATAACCCAGCACGGCAGCCAGCCCATTCCCTCGGAACAAGGGTGACCCGATATGAAGGGAAGGTAAGACCTCTGAGCGACATACATTCACCCCACCCCAAACCCCATCCCCTTTGGCGAAAGTGACCATCAACCCCAAGCTGCACTTGTATGTGCCCCCAGCATTCTCCCTGATGCTCGTTGAGTGTTGGACTGCCCAAGAAGTATTGGCCACCTGAGCACTCACCTCCGATATCCCCCTTGGCAGTGACAGCACCATCTTCACCCTTATGTAGAGCTGTTGTAAATGGTGCTGACGTGTCACACAGGCTCCAGTTGAATATTCAGTGCAGCCTCGATATCCGGCATGAGTGCTGACTAATGATATGCTGTTACATTCAAATTAGCTTCCCACTCTTCTCCCGTGTGTTCCACATCATTCCGATGGCGCGATTAGCTCAAAATCGGAAAATGCGATCTCACTGGGAAGAATCACAACTTTTCTGAACTCTCCTCATTTTGAGCGCACACCACCCTTCCCACAAATGGCAAATGCGGGCTCAGGATCCCTTCCGATGTCTGAAGTTCCATTTGCAAGCTCATCCTCTATGCGTGGAAGTTAGTTCACTATGTTAAGCCTCTCAGTTGCAGTCCAGTAATAAAAGATGATACAAATCCAGCTTCCTCACGAACTTACTTTATTCTCTTTTACAACTCCATATACACACCCAACGCCCAGTGTACCTGTAACCCCTTTATATATCCCAATGAGTACTATTAAACAATTAACATACAAATTAGGTGTAAAGTGGGAGGTTGCAGTTAACCCATTCCTTACACTCTACACTGAACAGGTTTTCCTTAGCAGAGCCAAATTCCTCTGTGCTATCCTTCAAGATGTCATTACTTCAATTTCATGTCTGCCAGTTCTTTCCGAGAGTCTTCACGCTCCACTGTGAGAAATTTTACTTTCTCTTCCAACTGTTCAACTTTTCCTTGACATTCGGGGTTCCTGATCTTCATTTTAGCCATTTCAATTTTCAGCAACACAATGGTTCTCAGGAAGTTTGAGGCATCCAGCACTTTTCCTTCGAATGCCTTGGTCTTCCATGCTGTAAACCTCTATGACTCTATGACACAGTGCAGAAGGAAGCTTCCACCTCGCAATCCCACCCACTAAAATTTAACTCTACCTTTCACAGAGACACACTCTCAGTCGATTTTTCCAGCTCCATTAGGTTGTTGTGTTGAAGGTGCGGCAATGGGCAGCGTCAGAATTTTAGCCCTTTAGAACTTGCTGTTAAACAATGGACAGTTTAATGGAGAGGACACTTTGATACCTGCCATTTGCTGAAGAACCACTTTCAGATTGTTTGAGCTCATTCATGTCTTCAATTGCAGCAGGTTCAGGGCCTGTGTGCTTTATACTAAAGTCACCAAATTATAGACTTGATGGCAGAAGCATACAATTTATATCTGTTCCAAAGGTTATGCTTGATAAAAAATTTACTTTAATCTTGGAAATTGAATGTCACTGTTAAATCGTATTAAGTTGAAGCAGCTAAGGTAGTATCGTGAAATTCTTTATCTTGAAATTCACGTTCCTCTGTTCGACAGTGAACCCAGTGAGCGTCCTCCCATTGTCATTCCCCCCAGTGAGTGCCCTTCCATTATCATTCCCCCCAGTGAGTGCCCTCCCATTATCATTCCCCCCAGTGAGTGCCCTCCCATTGTCATTCCCAATACCAAGCTATGGATGCATTTGCAATAATGACATTCAACATCTCGCAACCACTTAGCGGGGGGAGGGGGGGTGTTGTGGGTGGGTGTGGGAAGCAGGGGAAGAAAAGGGAAGTTCTGCAATAGGGTTGAAGGGGGAAATGATTTAAAAGGATGATGATGACAGGCAAAAGATCATAGGTCATAGCATCCCTACAGTTCAGAAGGAGGCCATTCAGCCCATCGATCACAATCCCACCCAGCCCCATTCCCGTAACCCCATATATTTACCCTGCTAATCCCCCTGAGACTAAGGGACAATTTAGCATGGCCAATCAACCTAACCCGCACATCTTTGGGCTGTGGGAGGAAACCGGAGCTCCCGGAGGAAACCCATGCAGACACGGGGAGAACGTGCAAACTCCATACAGTCACCCGAGGCCGGAATTGAACCCGGGCTGCTGGCGCTGTGAGGCAGCAGAGCTAACCACTGTGTAACCAGAGCTAACCACCGCCCATTGGCAATGGTACAAGTCATGTTGGAAAATAGTTATTAGCGGGATATTAAAGTATCCTTCCTGGTTTTCGGTGTCCGGGAACTTCCACAGAGTGACCCCCGCGCCCCCTCCCCAACCCCCACTGCACTCCCGGCAGTTATGGAGATAGACGAAGAGCGTCAACAAACCTACCTGACATGTTGGAGTGAAGCAAAGGCATTCGTGCTGAGTACCAGCAGCTGAATTGTGGCGGGGTCTTTCTGATAGGGCCGCAGGAAATTTCAATAGCCCAATTAATCACCACCCGACCATGCCAGACATAAACCCACATTTTGATTAATTTCTCCTGCATATATACATAATGGAAAATACAAAGAATTTGAGTGCAATTTTTGTCCATTTACAAGAGTATTTAGTCACTCCAATACTGCTGTCAAACATCGAGCAGCTCTGACCCAATCAATTATATGTCAAATAAAGATTACTTTTTACTAATTTATTAGTATAATTACTGTTCTTTTGGAATAACATTTTCAGTTCCCATGAAGAGGTCTTTTCACAATAAACTAGAAGCACCCACAAAATATTTGCAGTGAAATCATGTATTTATTGTGATAGCACTTTGTAAAAACCACATCCCACGTCATTCCACAATTTCCATCCATCCCTTTCGTGCCATGCACATCCCATTCCTTTCATCCCTCTCCTATCCTCCCAATCCCATTCCCCATTCAAATCCTTCCATGCCATCTCCACCTCCCATTCTCTCTATTCATGCCAACCACTACCTCTGCCCCATACTCCCTCCCCTCTCTCCCTCCCCTGTCCTCCATGTCTAGCAATAATGGGTAATCTCATCAGTATGGTTTGACTTCATGGCTGTGGACATGGCAAGTGGGCTGGAACGCCAGAGACAAGCGGTCAATTCGAAGCCCCAGCACAGTGGTTAGCACTGCTGCCTCACAGCACCAGAGACCCGGGTTCGATTCCCGGCTCGGGTCACCATCTGCATGGAGTCTGCACGTTCTCCCCGTGTCTGCGTGGGTTTCCTCCGGGTGCTCCGGTTTTCTCCCACAGTCCGAAAGACATGCTGGTTGGGTGCATTGGCCATGCTACATTCTCCCTCAGTGTACCCGAACAGGCCTCCAGAGTGTGGCGACTAGGGGATTTTCACGATAACTTCATTGCAGTGTTAATGTAAACCTACTTGTGACACCAATAAATAATAAATAAACTTCAAGAAATTAAATAGTATTCTAATCCAGAACACTGATCAACAGCAGAGGGATTTTCACAGCAACTTCATTGCAGTGTTAATGTAAGCCTACTTGTGATGCTAATAAATAAATTAAACTTAAATTGAGCTGCTCACTATTCCTGAGAGAAAACAGCAGTTTGTCGGGTAATGATTGAACAAAGAACAAAGAACAGTACAGCACAGGAAACAGGCCCTTCGGCCCTCCAAGCCTGTGCCGCTCCTTGGTCCAACTAGACCAATCGTTTGTATCCCTCCATTCCCAGGCTGCTCATGTGACTATCCAGGTAAGTCTTAAACGATGTCAGCGTGCCTGCCTCCACCACCCTACTTGGCAGCGCATTCCAGGCCCCCACCACCCTCTGTGTAAAAAACGTCCCTCTGATATCTGAGTTATACTTCGCCCCTCTCACCTTGAGCCCGTGACCTCGCGTGATCGTCACCTCCGACCTAGGAAAAAGCTTCCCACTGTTCACCCTATCTATCCCCTTCATAATCTTGTACACCTCTATTAGATCTCCCCTCATTCTCCGTCTTTCCAAGGAGAATGGTGGAAGTTTGGGGGGGGCAGTCATGGTAGTCACAGAAGCAAAGCCCAGACATCACCCATCGTTATCGAAAAAGACTGCAGACAGCAAAGGCCAGGAGGTGTTAAGAGGAATGGAAGCTGTTTTCACCAGGGTCTCACTGATCTAGGGAGTGGGGTGGGCGGGGGTGGGAATCTCTGTGCTACAGACAATCAAACTATCTTTGTGGGGCACAGAGGACCCTAGATGAACACTCCTGTCCCTTCTGACCTACTGTCTCTGTAACCTCCTCCAGCCCCACAGCCACATGATAGCTAAACAATCCTGAAGGCACTGGATGCAGCAAAGATTAAGTGTCCTGACAATATCCTGGTAGTAATACAGTGGTGCAGCACGGTGGCACAGTGGTTTGCACTGCTGCCTCACAGTACCAGGGACCTGGGTCACTGCCTGCGAGGAGTTTGCACATTCTCCCCGTGTCTGCCTGGGTTTCCTCCGGGTGCTCCGGTTTCCTCCCACAGTCTGAAAGACGTGCTGGTTAGGGTGCGCTGACCCGAACAGGTGCTGGAGTGTGGCGATTAGGGGAATTTCACAGTAACTTCATTGCAGTGTTAATGTAAGCCTTACTTGTGACCAATAAATAAACTTTAGACTTTAGAGGGCCTCTGCTCAAGAGTTTGCCATGCCCCTCGCCAAGCCGTTTCAATACAGCGATAACATCGGCATCTACATGGCAGCCCGGAAAATTGCCCGGATATATCCTGTACACAGCAAGCAGGACAAATCCAATCTAGCCAATTATCACCCCATCAGTCTACACTCAATTATCAGTAAAGTGATGGAAGGTTTGTCGACAGAGCTATCAGGCAGCACTTACACAGCAATAACCATCTTATCGATGCTTAATTTGGGCTCCGTCAGAGTCACTCAGCTCCTGACCTCCTTACAACCTTGATCCAAAGATGGGCAACACAGCTGACTTCAAGAAGTGGATTGAGAGTGACTGCCCTTCGTATCAAGGCAGCAACTGTCCGAGTGCAGTATCAAGGAATCCTAAAAAAATCAAAGTCGATGGGAATCGGGAAAGCTCTCCACTGGTTGGACTCATATCTAACAGAAAGAAAGATGATTGTGGTTGTTGGATGTCAATAATCTCAGCCCCATGACATCAGTGCAGGAGTTCTTTTTAACTCATTCATGGGACATGGGCATCACTGGCTGGCCAGCATTTATTACCCCAGCCTAGTTTCCCTTGGAGGGCAGTTGAGAGTCAGCCACATTGCTGTGGCTCTGGAGTCACATGTAGGCCAGACCAGTAAGATGGCAGATTTCCTTTCCTGAAGGACATTAGCGAACCAGATGGGTTTTCTTGACAATTGACAATGGTTTCATGGTCATCAGTAGATTCCTAATTCCCCATATATCTCTTTTTATTGAATTCATATTCCACATTGGCTGAGTTTCTGGGTTAATAGACTCGTGATAATACCATTAGGCCATCACCTCCTCCTTCCCCAGAATAGTGCTCTCAGCCCAACCATCTTCAGCTGCTTCATCGACTGACTTTCCTTCCATTATAAGGTCAGAAGTGGAGATGGTCGCTGATGATTGCAGTGTTCAGCACCATTTACGACTCCTCAGATAGTGAGGAGATCCATGTCCACACATAGCAAGACTTGGACAACATTTAGGCTTTAGTGGTAAGTAACATTTGCGCCACACAAGTGCCAGGCAATGAGCAGCTTCAACAAAAGAGAACCCAATCATCACCCCTTGACAGACAAAGCATTACCAAGCTTGAATCCCAAATATTTGTATCCTGGGCATTACCATTAACCAGAAAATTAATTGAACCAGTCTCATAAATACAAGAGCATGACTGAGGCTGAAAATTTGACTGCGAATAACTCACCTTCTGACTCCCCAAAGCCTGTCCACTGTCTAAAAGGCACAGGTCAGGAGTTGGTTGCCATGATGTGGAAATGCCGGTGTTGGACGGTGGTGAGCACAGTAAGAAGTCTCACAACACTAGGTTAAAGTCCAACAGGTTTATTTGGTAGCACAGGCTTTCAGAGCGCTACTCCTTCATCAGGTGAGTCCTGATTGCAAGATAATGGAAGATAATTGTGTCTTTGTGTCTTTGTCTATATATGCCACATTTGTGAAACCTATCTCTCCATTCACCTGATGGAGGAGCAGCGCTCCGAAAGCTCGTGATTCTGGATAAACCTGTTGGGCTTTAACCTGGTGTTGTGAGACTTCTTTTCTAACATAATTGTGGGTGTACCTACACCAGATGCGGAGGTTCAAGAAGGCTGATCACCACCACCTTCTCAAGGGCAATTTTGGATTAGCCCATGATGCCAACATCCCATAAAATAATTTTTAGAAATCCCTCTGAGATGGAAACATAGAAACATTGAAAATAGAAGCAGGAGTAGGCCTTTCAGCCCTTCAAGCCTGCTCCACCATTCACCATAATCATGGCTGATCGCCAAATTCAATATCCTGATCCCCCCTTCCCCTCATGTTCCCTGATCCCTTTCGCCACAAAAGCTATATCTAATTTCTCCTGGGAATCACATAATGTTTTGACCTCAAAGCTTTGACCTTATGAGATATCCGGGCTCCCCTAATTCTACATCCTAAGCATACTCTTGCAAATCTTTACACCAAATTGATTTTAATTTCTCCACCATCAGTGGCCCTGCCCTTAGCAGCCTCGACCCCAAGTTCTGGAATCCTCTCCCTAAACCTCTCTGTCTCTCAATCTCACTTTCCTTCTTTAAGACTGTTCTTAAAACATACCTCTTTGGCCATTAGGCATTTGCCCTAATATCTCCTTATGTGGCTTGGTGTCATATTTTGTCTTATCATGCTCCTGTGAAGCCTTTTGGGGTAACATCATGTTAAAGGCACTTTAATTATGTATTTTTTAAACTTATCCTCGGTTGCCTTCTTAGAGGTTGGAGATATGTTCTTCACTCAGGAGCCAGTTACAATGTTTGCCACAAGCTCCGACTCACATTGGTTTCTGCCAAAGTCTGATGGATGCCTCATTCATCATCAAATCCAATGGTGTTAAAATTACAAGGAACTATCTCATAGAATCATAAAATCCCAACAGTTCAGAAGGAGGCCATTTGGCCCATCGAGCCTGCACCAACACCAATCCCACACAGGCCCTAACCCCATAACCCTTTATATTCGCCCTGTTAATCCCCCCGACACTAAGGGGCAATTTAGCATGGCAAATCGCCTGAATCCACACATCTTTGGACTGTGGGAGGAAACCGGAGCACCCGGATAAAACCCACGCAGACACGGGGAGAACGTGCAGACTCCACACAGGCAGTGACCCAAGACCGAATTGAACCTGGATCCCTGGCGCTGTGAGGCAGCAATGCTCACCACTGTGCCTCTCAACACAATTTGAAAGATTGAAGATTAGGAGGGAAGAAAATTACCGTGCTAATTTTTGACCCACGCAAAACAGAGTTCAGCATGTCTTTAAATGGTTTTGTAATTGCCGTGTTCCTCTAGCCATGAGCATCATATTTCCTCAGGGCTGAGATCCTGGAAGTGGTGGTTTTGGCACCCGATGGTAAGTACGTCAGGGGTGTTATGATATGTATAATTTGGTGTTTGAATGTGGCACTGCTTATCAATGCCTCACTGACACTAAACAATTGCGACCCTGTATTTAATGCAATAAAAATCTTTTACCAAACAACTGAGTCATTGGCAGCTTATGAAATGGAGCCCACAATTAGTAAAATGGAGAAAAAGAGAAGTCCTGACCCCTAATACAAGCAATAAAAGAATGAGAGCACCTTCCGCACTTTTGTTCAATATAAAATGGATGAGAGCCAATGGCCATTAGTGGTAATGTTTTTCAGCTTGATCTATTTCCCTTCACACATTTGAACTATAGTCTGCCACATGGGTTCTCACTCCCTTCCCCTCTGGTTATACAGAGAGCGAGTTAGCTGAAACCAGACCTTGCATTAGCACGCTTGATTCACCTGCTTTTATGCAACATTAGAAGCCACTCAGGCTTGTCTGCTGTGATTAAAATCCCCCATGTGCTTAAAAAAAAGATCTCAAATTCAAATAAAAATAAAGGGCATGTCAAGAAAAGGATTCATAATGATTAGCAACAGAGCAGAAACTGGTTAAACTCAACGCGTGATTTTACACCTGCCACTGGTGTCGACAGGTGGAGATTCTATGCACTGCCATGCTAAAAAACAAAACCTTTCACACAGAACTGATGCTAATAATAAAACACATCTCAGTCAATGGATTTGACCATGTTACAGGAGTATTAATCCAGAGGTCTGGATTAGTAATCCACAGAACGGAAGTTGAAATCCCACCATGATAATTCCGAGAATTAGTATAAGCGGTGGCAGTGAGGCTCTTGGATTGGCATAAAGTAATGGTTCAATAATGTCCTGCTCTGGTCTACATCTGACTCCAGCTTCACACCAACTCTAAGATACACTCTGAGGCTCCTTGCTGCTCTGCTACCAATGGTACCAGAAGGTGACTGACCACCATCTTCTCAGGAATACAGATAATCTCTCTATCTCGCTCCTTCGTGTCCTTATCCGAGGAAGGATGTCCTTGCTTTTGAAGCAGTGCAGCAAAGGTTTAACAGGCTGATTCCTGGGATGACAGGTCTGTCATTGGAGGAGAGATTATTTCAGTTAGGATTGTATTTATTGGCATTTTGAAAAGTGAGAGGGGATGTCAAAGAAACTTATAAAATTCTAACAGGGTTAAACAGGGTCGATTCAGAAAGAATGGGTCCGATACTCCCATCGCGACCCGTAACTTTTCTGGTGGGTCTGGTCGGGGGAATCGCGTCGTCGGCCTTTTTCCAGGATTTGCACATGCGCCGGGAATGCATGGACATCTCCCGGAGCTGGAGAACAGTCACAGTCCAGACCACGCTGGAAACCGGCGGGAAGAGAGGTAAGTGATTTGAATCTTTTTTTAATGTAGTTTATATATATTTTGCATGTCATTATCTGGAACTTGCCAGGCCCGATAGAATCTCCCATCCCGCCAGGAGTACTTCATCCCGGTGGGGTTTAGAGTAGCTCCCCACGTTCGGGGAATGAGTGGGAGACCACAACGGAATGAAGGGAGGGCAATCGGGGCCCCCCAGGGGGTCGGGTGGAAGTGGGGTGGTGCCCCCTGGGCATGGGAACCCCTGCAGTGCCGGCCTGTGCCCCCTGGCACTGCCTAAGGGACAAAGTGCCCATGCCCAGGGAGGCACCTTGGCACTGCCCATCGGGCATCGGACAGTGCCAATGGGGCGGGGCATATTGTGGACGGGGCCGAGGGGCAATTGGTGGGGATGGGAGTTCCCACTACCACTCTGCATTGGGATCGATCTGAGTTGGGGGGAGGCCAGCGATCAGGGTGGGCTTGTGGGGGGGGGGATGGCCTTCCAGGGGGGGGAGGGGGGGGGGTCTGACCCTGGGGGGGTGTCAGCAAGGGGGGGGGGGTTTGCCAGGTGAGGGGGTGGGGAGATCGGCACTGCTGAGGGTTGGGCTGGACATCGGGGCACTCTGGGGTGGGGGGGGGGGGGGTCAGGGTTGGCCTGGGAATTGTCGTGGGGGGCTGCGATCGAGCTGTGGCGGGAGGGGGAGGCTGGAGGGACAGAACCATAGAACCATAGAAAATTACAGCTCAGAAACAGGCCTTTTGGCCCTTCTTGTCTGTGCCGAACCATTTTATGCCTAGTCCCACTGACCTGCACTTGGACCATATCCCTCCACACCCCTCTCATCCATGAACCCGTCCAAGTTTTTCTTAAATGTTAAAAGTGACCCCGCATTTACCACTTTATCCGGCAGCTCATTCCACACTCCCACCACTCTCTGCGTGAAGAAGCCCCCCCTAATATTCCCTTTAAACTTTTCTCCTTTCTCCCCTAGCCTCAGTGGAAAAACCTGCTTGCATTCACTCTATCTATACCCATCAAAATCTTATACACCTCTATCAAATCTCCCCTCAATCTTCTACGCTCCAGGGAATAAAGTCCCAACCTATTCGATCTTTCTCTGTAACTCAGCTTCTCAAGTCCCGGCAACATCCTTGTGAACCTTCTCTGCACTCTTTCAATCTTACTTACATCCTTCCTGTAACTAGGTGACCAAAACTGTACACAATACTCCAAATTCGGCCTCACCAATGCCTTATATAACCTTACCATAACACTCCAACTTTTATACTCGATACTCCGATTTATAAAGGCCAATGTACCAAAGGCACTCTTTACGACCCTATCCACCTGTGACGTCACTTTTAGGGAATTCTGTACCTGTATTCCCAGATCGCTCTGTTCAACTGCACTCTTCAGAGTCCTACCATTTACCCTGTACTTTCTACTTTGATTTGAACTGTGGGGGTCCCGGGCTGGCCAGTGATCGAGCTGACCAGCAAACGGGGAGTCTGACAGATTGGGACCACTGCGCATGCGCAGAGTTCCAGAACTGTCAGACTCTGGCGCAAGACTCTGGCGCAAATAGGCTCCCCCCCCCCCCCCCCCCCAAATCCCCCCTGGGTTTTTAATGAGATTCAATGCACAGAGTCGGGAGATTCAGGTCTGAATCTGCACTGAGAAAACAGTCGTGATCTAGAACAGTTTTCCCACCAATTCAGCACTTTTGGGAGAATCGCCCCCAATGTTTCCAACGATGGGGGAGTGCAGAACTAGGGTTCATAGTTTGAGGATAATGGGCAAACCTTTTAGGACTGAGGTGAGGAGAAATTTCTTCACCCAGAGAGTGGTGAATGTGTGGAATTCACTCCCACAGAATGTAGTTGAGGCCAAAACTTTGTGCGATTTCAAGAAAGAATTAGATATAGCTCTTGGGGCTTAATGGCTCATGGGATATGAGGGGAAGGGGGGATTAGGATATTGAATTTGATGATCAGCTATGATCGAAATGAATGGCGGAGCAGGCTTGAAGGGCCGAATGGCCTCCTCCTGCTTCTATTTTCTAAGTTCCTATGTTTCAGGTACCAGGCCCTAAAGGTGGTTGGCGATCATGGACTTCCATGTTAATCTTGCTCTGGAGGCATGGATCATCTTCATTGGTGTACATTCATTTAGTTCTTAAGCTCTTGAGGAAGATTATTCTTTGTCTACCACAATCTCTTATACCATCGATCCCTCCCATTTTAAAACTTTTTAAACTATGATCTCTTATTGTACTCAAGAAATTCTCTTCTTGGGCTTGGTCAGCTGAGTTCTAGCCTTGCCAGGAAATGCCCGCATCCTGGGAATGAGTGGAAAAAAGAGAAGCTATGAGAGAGCAACACTGAGGCCAAATGCTTCTTGGCAACAACCTCCACTGATTTGGGTTGGATACAGTTACAACAGCAAAAACAACTTATATTTATATAGCAACTTTAGTGTAATAATATATCCCAAGCCGATTCACCGAGGCATGACAGATGAGATTGAAATCGGAAATGATCAAGAGGCCAGAACGAGAGGAGCGTAGATGGCTTCGAGCTTTGTACAGCTGTAACAAAGACATCAATGCAGGTATCAACAGAAGAGTTGAAACAGGGGCAGAACAGGTTAGAGAGGGGTAAGTGAGTGGTTTTAGTGAAAGCACAAATATATGATTGAACAGTTCATCACATGAGAGTTAATAGTACTTTGTGACAACCCGTTAGTGACAGTTTATGATATATAATTAAAATGATTTCTGCTGCTAGAAACCTTCCAAGTTGATGGGAGTCGGAATTATAAATGAATGTTTAATAGAGGCTCATTCTCTTCTCCAGACCTCCATTGGACTCCCACTCGGCTATTGGAAGTGCACCAAGCCTGTAAATGGATAGATGTCTACAAGTTTCTGGGTTCAGGTCTTTTGTATTGATTGTTATAATATCCCAAATGGTTCAATAATGTCCTGCGCTGGTCTTCCTGTGATTCTGGCTTCACACCAACCCCTAGATACCCTCTGAAGCTCCCTGCTGCTGTTCTGCTGCCAGTGGTTACTAGAAGGTGACTTACCACTACCTTCCCAGGGATACAAATTTGATGGCAGAGCTTTGTGCTAAAATCATTTGTAAGGAAGGTGTGACAGACACATGAAGGTCACTTTGGGTTTAAGGGGTCTATATCTCTACTGCTGATCACTGGCAACTGGATCTTCTGCCTTCTCTTTGAGAGCAGCGGCCTGCAAACATTGAAGCCAATGGTTAATCTGAAGCATGGAGGGAAACATTGAACATGTCCTGGAACCTTTGCTCTGTGGTAAGTCCCAGCTTAAGTGCCCAGTTATAATTTCTAACACCAGGGGTGGCACAGTGGCACAGTGGTTAGCACTGCTGACTCACAGCGCCAGGGACCTGGGTTCAATTCCCAGTTTCGGTCACTGTCCGTGCGGAGTCTGCATGTTCTCCCCATGTTTTGCATGGGTTTCCTCCGGGTGCTCCAGTTTCCTCCCATAGTCCAAAGATGTGCTGGTTAGATGCATTGGCCGGACTAAATTCTCCCTCAGTGTGCTCGAACACGTGCCGGAGTGTGGCGACTAGGGTATTTTCACAGTAACTTCACTGCAGTGTTAATGTAAGCTTACTTGTGATTAATAAATAAATAATAATAAATTTCAATTAGTCATTTTCCTAATCACATGACATTTTAACTCCAACCATCCAGTCCCATACTCCTGCCATTGACCTGACATGCCCTTCCTAATGGTCCACCGCTTTCCTTCAACCATTGGAAAGTAAACACAGCCTTCATTACCTAATTTGATAAATCAGTCAAACAATCTTATTCTCCACATCACCAGTAGATAAACAGCAAACATGTTTTCATTCGTTATGAAAAATATTGGGGATGAGAGGAAAGTGGCAGTTTGACTGACAGCCGCGTCCTTCAATTAGGTAATGAAGAGTCATTACCTAATCATTTTGGGGTAATCCGGGAAATTGCAAGGCAACCTTGTGTGGGTGAAGACCAGGCCAAATAGATCTCCACCTATAATAAGTCAATGAACCTTGCAACTGTGCATCTTAAGGTTGAAGACAGAAGAAAAATCTCCCATATCAATTTCTGCTTCATTCTTTGATTACAACAGAGTTTATGGGGGCAAGTTAAAGGTTTTAACAGTAACACCAACATAAGGATAATGCAGACTACAGTATCTTTTATTTCCCTTGTCTCAAATGGTATTCGTATATAGACTTATATTGTGATTCAAGGCATACTCCTCACAGAGGAAGTACTAATTATCTCAGTGGGGGAAGCACCTCTAAAATCGCCACTAAATCTCCTGTGATAATTGTTGAATGCATGCAGTTTTCTTAAATGAGCAGCCAGTGTAAGGCTGAGTTATGAACTGGAGCTGTACCCATATAATCACCATGTGCACGCACAGACGCCTAGAGAGAACACGCTGAGCTGGACAAGCCGGATAGAGCATTCGTTTGCATGTCTTTTCCTTTCATTAACTGCAACTTGCCATGTAATAAAGAGTGCATTAGCCAGGGAGAATGTTCACAAACAACACCAATAGGAGATAACTCAGTGAGTTACACTGCGGGCTTTTGCGTTGATTCAGTGTAAAAAGTCAGACCAACAAAGGAGCCACATTATAGCAACGTCGATTCCTTTCATTATAGTTTAGTAGAAGTAGCATGAGCCAACTTTGAGGTGATAATCTCACACATAACTTCAACTTCACACCAGCTGTCTCATGACTGCAACTGGTACAAAATAAACTTTTTCAACAGCGGAACCAAAGTTTAAGAATTTTCCTGGGGAAGAACAGCTTCTTCCCTGCTGCCGTCAGACTTTTGAATGGACCTACCTTACATTAAGTTGATCTTTCTCTGCACCCTAGCTGTGACTGTAACACTACATTCCGCACTCTCTCGTTTCCTTCTCTATGAACGGTATGTTTTGTCTGCACAAGAAACAATACTTTTCACTGTATACTAATACACGTGACAATAATAAATTAAATCAAATCAAATTAAATCACACTGTTATAAAGTGTACTTGACTCTAAGTTAAGAACCTGACTGTCCTGTTTGCCCTCAATTGGCATTACAAATGCCACAAACATTTTTGGATGCCTCAAAATACGAGTGAGAGCACGCGTTCGAATCTCCCCTTCCCCTGACTGGAGAGAGAGAGACTTGGCGCGCAGGCGGCAGTCTAACTGCATGTTGCTGGCTGGTGCCACTTTACAGCATTCACTGGAGTCAGAGCAGTGCTTGCAGTGATAGCGAGAGGCATGGATATTTCATAACTGTTAACAGCAGTACATTGTACTCCAAGAAAACAAAGTGGGAAGCACTTAAAGCAATACCAAGGGGGTCCATAATTAGTAATGCAAGAGGAAGGGAAAAAGACTAACCGCTGAGATAATTACTGTTGAGAAGGAGCATATGATGACAAGGGAGGAGAATGTATACACTCTAAATGCTTTAATGATGGATCAAGCAGAGATTGCCCTTTTCGGAATGAGTCAACATTTTCACAAAGTGTGGCATGGAGTAGGAAAACTGTTCACATATCAATTGAAACAAGAGCAACCAGCAGCAGTTACATTAGGGATGTACCCAGGTATGAATATTCCATCCACAGGAGATCATCAATGTGTTTGTCAGATTTCCCTCAAGGACCTGTTTAAACTGAAGGAGCAGGGAGGAATGTGATGCATGCAGTGCCTCGAATAAGCTGGACTTGGCAGAGGTTTTAGTATTTCAGGGATCAATTCATAGAATCCTCCAGTGCAGCAGGAGGCCATTTGGCCCATCGAGTCTGCACCGACCACCATCCCACCCAGGCCCTAACCCCATAATCCCATGCATTTATCTTAGCTAGTTCCCCTGACACTAAAGGGCAATTTAACATGGCCAATCAACATGACCCGCACATCTTTGGAGTGTGGGTGGAAACTGGAGCACCCGGAGGAAACCCACGCAGACGGAGGGAAAACGTGCAAACTCCACACAGACAGTGACCCAAGCCAGGTATCGAACTTGAGTCCCTGGCGCTGTGAGGCAGCAGTGCTAATCACTGTGCCACCGTGCCGCTTCCTAGGCTTATCAAAGGGATGTTTAACCAGCAAACAATGGGCTACGCTTGTGTGGCGGGATTAAAGTGCTAAAATACTGAATCCCATCACCAACTTGCCTTCAACCCTCAACCCAACTGTTTCCAGTTGTAATGGACTGCGACAGGGGACAGGGTGAGAGCCAGGCAGCTAACCCACTCCAAGGTGGGGGGGTTGTCCCTTTGAATATTCTAATGAGGCTGCTAGCCTTATTGTTATTCAGCATTTTGAATTTAAGTATTGACCAGACTCGTAGAATGATAGAATCCTACAGTGCAGAAGGAGGCCATCTGGCCCATCGAGTCTGCACCGACCACCATCCCACCCAGACCCTATCCCCATAACCCCATGCATTTATGCTAACTAGTCCCTCTGACACTAAGGGGCAATTTAACATGGCCAACTCAGGTGACACTATTGCAAAACCCAGGCCAGGACCATTGGATACAGGAGATATGCACCTTTCCAGTTAGCTACTGGATCCAGTGCAAGCCCCTGTGATTGGATACCCCATGACCCTTCCAATCCTTACAAACTAACCTATAAGACCTCTGGACTCTGCTCGGGCCTCTCTGGACTTGTAGCCTTCACTCCAGCCATCACTCCAACCTTCACTCCAGCATTCACTCCAGCATTCCCTATTAGGGAATGGTCTCCAGGTGGGGAATTTGTCAGAATTAAAAGTCCACAGTGTTAGCAGACTACCCCGACATTGAGTGGCTTTAAGACAGAGATAGATAGGTTCTCAATCAATAAAGGGATCAAGGGTTACAGGGAGAAGACAGGAGAATGGGGATGAGAATCATGTCAGCCATGATTGAATGGTGGAAAGGATTTGATGGGCCGAATGGCCTAATTCTGCTCCTATATCTTATGGTCTTATGGACACCCTGGTTTCCCCGCGTTCTACCAACAACTGCACCCCCACCACCTCTACCAACAACATCCTGCTCCCTGTGGGTTAGAAAAGCTAAAATCCTGCCTAACGTCCAGCACCAATTGGAGTCTCTCTGTATTGAAAGCACACACACAACTCACTTCTTAAAACAAGTGCCCAGTGCGGGACTGAGCCACAGAATTAGGAAGGACACAGGATCAATATCCAATCTGTGTTAGGCTGGTCACTCATAGCATGGCTGGCAATAGAAAGAATGCAACTTGCCTCAGCGTCCCGAGACTGGAGGAAGGTGACAAAAACTGGCGTTGTTTTGCTTCCATATTACTCTCCAGTGTCTCACAGGAACGAATGCTTGGATGTTAAGCAAGGGCTTGACAGGATTTTCTTGCGACGGTCGTCTAGTCGACCAACCTTCCAGTGTTCACATACGTAGGCGTGTATATGAATTTGGTGATATCATCATAGCAATCATAGAAACCCTACAGTACAGAAAGAGGCCGTTCGGCCCATCGAGTCTGCACCGACCACAATCCCACCCAGGCCCTACCTCCATATATTTTACCCACTAATCCCTCTAATCTATGCATCCCAGGACACTAAGGGGCAATTTTAGCAGAGCCAATCAACCTAACCCGCACATCTTTGGATTGTGGGAGGAAACCGGAGCTCCCGGAGGAAACCCACGCAGACATGAGGAGAATGTGCAAACTCCACACAGACAGTGACCCAAGCCGGGAATCGAACCCAGGTCCCTGGAGCTGTGAAGCAGCAGTGCTAACCACTGTGCTACCGTGCCGCCCAGGGTTGCCAACTGTGATTAAGTGCATCCCTGGAGGGTTCATCACATGACTCGCCCCCATGCTCCTGCCATTGGTCGGCCAACACATCCATCCTTGTGATGTGCTGCCTTCCTGCACCAATCGGAAAGCAAAGTGACTCATTACTCAACTGGATGATGCTTGAATCTCGGCCAAACAACCTCCCCGCATCCCCCTCCACCGCAGCACCCATATTCAATATTTGAGTAGACGGTAAGGAGAAAGGTTCAAAGAAAATAACAGAAAAAACAGGGGCAATTCTCCCCAAAAAATCCTAAGTGTCGAATTCGCCTAAAAACTGGAGTAAATCCCAATGGTTTTTTTCAGCGGGATTTTCAAAATGAATCTCCCACACTCTGTGTACTGCAGAGTGCCTCAGCGTGAATCACGATGAAAACCAGTGGGCGGGCCCTATTCCCGTTGGAGAGGCAGGCAGCATAGTCTTTTAAGGAACTATTGATAAGGCTGCAGGATAGGCATGTGCCTGTAAAAAGGAAAGATAGGAAAGGTAGGATTCGAGAGCCGTGGATAACCAGGGAAATTGAGGATCTGATTAAAATGAAAAGGGAGGCGTACGTTAAGTCCAGGCAACTGAAAACAGCTGGAGCTCTGGAGGAATACAGAGAGAGTAGGAAAGAACTCAAACGGGGAGTTAGAAGGGCAAAAAGAGGTCACGAGATGTTCTTGGCGGGCAGGATTAAGGAGAATCCTAAGGCATTCTATTCATACGTTAGGAACAAAAGAGTTGTCAGGGAGAAAATCGGACCTCTCAGGGACAAAGGAGGGGAATTATGCTTAGAACCCGAGGGAATAGGGGAGATCCTAAATGAATACTTTGCATCGGTATTCACGAAGGAGAGGGGCGTGTTAACCGGGAGTGTCTCGGAGGGAGGTGTTGACCCGTTAGAGAAAATCTCCATTACAAGAGAGGAAGTGTTAGGTTTTTTAGGGAACATTAAAACTGACAAAGCCCCAGGGCCTGATGGCATCTATCCTCGACTGCTCAGGGAGACGAGAGATGAAATTGCTGGGCCTCTGACGGAAATCTTTGTCGCTTCTTTGGACACGGGTGAGGTCCCTGAGGATTGGAGGATAGCGAATGTGGTCCCGTTGTTTAAGAAGGGTAGCAGGGATAACCCAGGAAATTATAGGCCGGTGAGCTTGACGTCCGTGGTAGGGAAGTTGTTGGAGAGGATTCTTAGACACAGGATGTATGTGCATTTAGAACGGAACAATCTCATTAGTGACAGACAGCATGGTTTTGTAAGAGGGAGGTCGTGCCTTACAAATTTGGTGGAGTTTTTTGAGGAAGTGACAAAAACGGTTGATGAAGGAAGGGCCGTGGATGTCGTCTATATGGATTTCAGTAAGGCATTTGACAAAGTCCCACATGGCAGGTTGGTTAAGAAGGTTAAGGCTCATGGGATACAAGGAGAAGTGGCTAGATGGGTGGAGAACTGGCTTGGCCATAGGAGACAGAGGGTAGTGGTCGAAGGGTCTTTTTCCGGCTGGAGGTCTGTGACCAGTGGTGTTCCGCAGGGCTCTGTACTGGGACCTCTGCTATTTGTGATATATATAAATGATTTGGAAGAAGGTGTAACTGGTGTAATCAGCAAGTTTGCGGATGACATGAAGATGGCTGGACTTGCGGATAGCGAAGAGCATTGTCGGGCAATACAGCAGGATATAAATAGGCTGGAAAATTGGGCGGAGAGGTGGCAGATGGAGTTTAATCCGGATAAATGCGAAGTGATGCATTTTGGAAGAAATAATGTAGGGAGGAGTTATACAATAAATGGCAGAGTCATCAGGAGTATAGAAAGACAGAGGGACCTAGGTGTGCAAGTCCACAAATCCTTGAAGGTGGCAACACAGGTGGAGAAGGTGGTGAAGAAGGCATATGGTATGCTTGCCTTTATAGGACGGGGTATAGAGTATAAAAGCTGGAGTCTGATGATGCAGCTGTATAGAACGCTGGTTAGGCCACATTTGGAGTACTACGTCCAGTTCTGGTCGCCGCACTACCAGAAGGACGTGGGGGCGTTAGAGAGAGTGCAGAGAAGGTTTACCAGGATGTTGCCTGGTATGGAGGGTCTTAGCTATGAGGAGAGATTGGGTAGACTGGGGTTGTTCTCCTTGGAAAGACGGAGAATGAGGGGAGATCTAATAGAGGTGTACAAGATTATGAAGGGTATAGATAGGGTGAACAGTGGGAAGCTTTTTCCCAGGTCGGAGGTGACGATCACGAGGGGTCACGGGCTCAAGCTGAGAGGGGCGAAGTATAACTCAGATATCAGAGGGACGTTTTTTACACAGAGGGTGGTGGGGGCCTGGAATGCGCTGCCAAGTAGGGTGGTGGAGGCAGGCACGCTGACATCGTTTAAGACTTACCTGGATAGTCACATGAGCAGCCTGGGAATGGAGGGATACAAACGATTGGTCTAGTTGGACCAAGGAGCGGCACAGGCTTGGAGGGCCGAAGGGCCTGTTTCCTGTGCTGTACTGTTCTTTGTTCTTTGTTCTTTGTTCATAGCACTGAGTGGGCCACTGCGCATGCACTGATCTGTCAGTGCCAAGATCGGTACATGGGCAGTCGCCGCACATTGCCGGCCTCCCGATCACTGGCCAGCCCGATCACTGATCAGCCCCGTGACCTCAACATCACCGGCCGTGTGACCTCACCCACGGCCAGATCAATGGCCCCCCAAACATGCCCGGGCCAGCCTCGTCGCCCTCCCTGCCCTCGCCCCCAGCCTGCCTCGGTGTTCCTCCCTCCACCATCGCCCCGATCTCCCAATCCCACTCCCGAAATTCCCCCCAACTGGAAGCCCCTCCCCACCCTCCTCCCCTCCCCCACCACTCCACTGCAACCCTGACCCACCTGGCAGGCCGACCACGCCCCCAAGCCTGTTGGCCAGCCCCAACTGCTGGCCCCCATCCCTCTGTCACTCAGTCCAACTGCAGCGTTGCAGCGGGACCCCCCCACCATTCACTTCCAGAAGCCCCATCCCATCAGGCCCCATCCCCATTGGGCCCCACCCCTTTAGGACTGCCCTAGGCATTGGCACTTTGCCTCTTGTACAGTGTCAGGGGCCCAGGCTGGCACTGCCAAGGTGACAATGCTTAGGGGGCATCCCCCCGACGCTCAACCTTCTGGAGGGGCCTCGATTGCCCCCCTTCATTCCAGCGGGTCGGGCTGCCACCTCCCCACAAGTGGGGAGCTATACTAAACCTTGCTGGAGTGAACCATTCCTGGCATGGGGCGAGAGGCGAGCGGGCCTGGAAATTTCAGTCTCGGGCCCGCTAATCATATGGAAATTATAGTAAATAATATAGCTCCATACTGATTTCTGGTGCAGAGCTGACAATGCAGGATATCCAGTTGCTGGAGACGTGCAGAAGCTGTGGTACCCAGCAGGGAGCCCACAATACGATCTCCGCTAGAGTCTCCCGGCCCACTGTGCTACAAAAGTAGTGCAGCAGAATAGGCGAATCATCCCAGACATTTTTTTTAAGGTCCCAATGATTCTTCTCCAGGGTTGCACAAGGTTTCCTGGACATTGATCTTCGATCTCTGGAGACTCCAGGCCAATCCTGGAGGATTGACAACCCAAGGATGACACTGAGAATCATTCCCAGTCTCTGCAAACTGCAGGAGAGATAAATGAAGGAGACATAAGGAGGCTACAAGGGGATATAAAAGATCTGGCAAATGGAGTATAATGCGGGCAAATGTAAATGGGCCACTTTAGCTGGAAAAATAACAAATGCATTATGTCTAGATGGTGATAACTTCTAGAGCGCTGCAATGCAGAGGGATCTGGGTGTCCTTGTACATGAATCGCAAAAGGCTTGCATGTAGGTACAACAAGTAATTAGTAAAGCTAATAGAATGTTATAGTTTATTTTGAGGGGAATTGGTTACAAAAGTAGGGAGGTTGTGCTTCAGCTGTACAGGGCATTGGTGAGGCCACATCTGGAGTAGTTTACAGTATTAGTTACTTTATTTAAGGAAGAATGTAAATGAATTAGAAGCAGTTCAGAGAAGGTCTACTGGACAAATAGCAGGAATAAGTGTGAGAAAAGGTTGGACAGGCTCAGCTTGTATCCGCTGGAGTTTAGAAGAGTAAGAGGCGACTTGATCAAAATCGTTAATGTCCTGAGGGCGCTTGCCAGGATGGTTTTGGAAATAATATTTCCTCATGTGGGAGAATCTAGAAATAGGGGTCACAGTTTAAAGACAAGGGATCACCCATTTAAGACAGAAATTAGGAGTATTTTTTTTCCCCTCAGAGAGTCGTGTGTTTTTGGAACCAGGCGGTCATGTGTACATCAGGATGATGCGGACACAGGAAGTGACATACCTGTAGTGTGGGAGTTCTCCTCCAGCATAGGCAGACACACAACATGTAAGAGCTACGAGGATTGTTGAATAAACCCTCGACTTGTTCATCCCTTGTCATCAGTCTGTACAACCCAGAAACCTCTACATGGTGTCAGGGACTGGCCGGGATGACACAGGGATTTTGCCGCATCGACCTGCTTGTCTTCGATGAAAACATCACAGATAACAGGAGCGAGTTCGAAAAAGAATGGCATGTTCCGCCACCACCCCCCTCCCCACCCACTATGATTCCCATGGTGGGTGGCAGGGACAGGAAAAGAATGGTGCATCTACTGTGATGCCAGCCTCTCCGATTAAATCAAAAAAAGTGCAAGTGTACACGCGATTAAACTTAGCGGGCCCTGAGGCAGTCGAAAAATTTGAATCCTTTGTCTTCCCAGGGGAGGAAGAGAAAGGAGAACCAGAGGTTACAGAAGTTCAAACAGATATGCATGAAGATGAAAAATATCATATTGGACAGATGTGTTCAATGCTACAAACCAAAAACTCAATGGGTGGAATTTTCATGTCCCGCCCACCACGGGAATCATAGCGGGCGGGACATGGACCATGCAAAGGTCTGTTGACTTCGGGCAGGATTTTCCAGTCTTGGGGAGACTGCAGCTGGAAAATCCCACCCAACAAGTCTGTACAGTCTTATACCATGACTTAAAAATCCTTGTCAAAGAGTGAGTGTTCAGCACCCATTGACAAGGTTGTGGGAGATCATATTGTCGGTCAAATCCATACCAATATTGTACAGTTGCTTTGAGAGAAAAATCTAACACTAGAGTCTCCCTCAACACCTGCTAATGAAGCAGTCAGAAAAAAACACCAAAAGTTAAGATGGGAAATAGAAGTTTTCAGCGTACAGAGCACATCCTGCTCCAATTGCAAGGCTCATCACTCATAGAATCATAGAATCCCTACAGTGCAGAAAGAGGCCATTCAGCCCATCGAGTCTGCACCGATAACAATCACACCCAGACCCTATCCCCGTAACCCCACATATTAACCCAGCTAATCCCCCGACACTAAGGGGCAATTTATCATGGCAAATCCAACTAACCCGCACATCTTTGGACTGTGGGAGGAAACCGGAGCACCCGGAGGAAACCCACGCAGACACGGGAGAATGTGAAAACGCCAAACAGACAGTAACCTGAGGTGGGAATTGAACCCGGGTCCCTGGCGCTGTGAGGCAGCAGGGTTAACCACTGTGCCATCCACACCCACGGAACAGAAGTGTGTGCTTCGCAACTAATAAACGTAACAAACGTGGCAAGTGGATCCACTTATCTAAATGCTGCAGGTCCAAGTCAGAGCAACACTGCTTCTGCCACTAGCTGCATTGACTCTGTCTACACTTCCCGCTGCCTCGGCAAAGCAGCCAGCATAATTAAGGACCCCACACACCCCGGGCATTCTCTCTTCCACCTTCTTCCATCAAGAAAAAGATACAAAAGTCTGAGGTTACGTTACAACTGACTCAAGAACAGCTTCTTCCCTGCAACAGATTTTTCCCTCGCATTAAGTTGATCTTTCTCTACACCCTAGCTATCACTGTAACACTACATTCTGCACTCTCTCCTTTCCTTCTCTATGAACGGTATGCTGTGTCTGTATAGCACGCAAGAAACAATACTTTTCACTGTATGTTAATACATGTGACAATAATAAATCAAATCAAATACAGTGCAGCCGATCACTCCTCCAGGATTCGCAATGCAAACAGGGTGAATGAGTTGGAGAGCAATCAGAGCACTGAGTCTCAAAACATTCTATTGCAAAAGAGTCAACTCCATCATGGAGAAAGGTGAAATCTTTGCCACATTAAACATTGTCCACAGCAATGCAAAACTCAAAGTCAAGATCCACATTGGAACAAAGTGCAATGTCTTGCTCAAGCAGATGTCAGGGGAAATCGACCCATATGTTGCACCAGATTTCACCACCAAGGTAAATCTTGCAGCATACAGCAGACAAACTGTCCGTACGGAAGGCGTGGCCGCTCTCCATTGCACGCAGCGTAACTTCCAGTTTCAGGTAGTGTAAAGGTGATGTTGGGTCTCTCGGGGCAGCATCACACTGGGGTGAATCCAGCCTGGTTTGAACGTGCACACTCTGCAGCACCAGGCCCTAGAGATGCTAGAAAACAAAGACCTGTTTAATTGTGACATCATTGGGGAGCGACCTGTCATAAAACGAGGTAAAGGCCACTGTCTGTGCTCCAGAAAGAGTGCTCCTTAGGCTGAAACTGAAAGTAGTCGACAAACTGGATTGGATGACAAGACTGGTTGTCACAGCCTCTGTAGATGAGGCCACAGGATGGGTTTCAGCGATGGTAGCTGCGGTAAAGAAAGGCAGCACGGTCAGGATCTGCACTGACCTAAAACCAAAAGAGAAAATGCTGGAAAATCTCAGCAGGTCTGGCAGCATCTGCAAGGAGAGAAAACAGCTGACGTTTCAAGTCCAGATGACCCTTTCTCAAAGCTGGATTTGCCAGCTATGACAAAGGGTCATCTGGACAACATGCCCAATGACAAAGTTTTCAGTGTCTTGGATGTGGAGTGCAGATTCTGATAAATCCAGCTGAATGAAGAATCCTCGAAGCTCAAATCTTTCCTCCAAGAGCTTTGCCCCCTTCTCTCTCTGTCACCCCCTCCAGCCCAACAGCTCCCTGAAGATCACGATGCTCTTAAAAATCGGTGCTTGTATCTTTAAATGCTTTGACACCAAACTCTGGAATTCCCTCACTACCTCTACACACCTCGCTCCTCATTTAGAATCATAGAATCCTACAGTGCAGAAGGAGGCCATTCGGCCCATCAAGTCTGCACCGACCACAATCCCACCCAGGCCCTATTCCCATAGCCCCATCCATTTACCCTAGCTAGTCCCCCTGACTCTAAGGGGCACTTTAGTATGGCCAATCCACCTAACCTGCACAGGTAACTGGCTGTCTGATCGAAGACAGAGGGTGGTGGTGGATGCAAAATTTTCGGATTGGAGGCAGGTTGCTAGCGGAGTGCCACAGGGATCAGTGCTTGGTCCTCTGCTCTTTGTGATTTTTATTAATGACTTAGAGGAGGGGGCTGAAGGGTGGATCAGTAAATTTGCTGATGACACCAAGATTGGTGGAGTAGTGGATGAGGTGGAGGGCTGTTGTAGGCTGCAAAGAGACATAGATAGGATGCAAAGCTGGGCTGAAAAATGGCAAATGGAGTTTAACCCTGATAAATGTGAGGTGATTCATTTTGGTAGGACAAATTTAAATGTGGATTACAGGGTCAAAGGTAGGGTTCTGAAGACTGTGGAGGAACAGAGAGATCTTGGGGTCCATATCCACAGATCTCTAAAGGTTGCCACTCAAGTGGATAGAGCTGTGAAGAAGGCCTATAGTGTGTTAGCTTTTATTAACAGGGGGTTGGAGTTTAAGAGCCGTGGGGTTATGCTGCAACTGTACAGGACCTTGGTGAGACCACATTTGGAATATTGTGTGCAGTTCTGGTCACCTCACTATAAGAAGGATGTGGAAGCGCTGGAAAGAGTCCAGAGGAGATTTACCAGGATGCTGCCTGGTTTGGAGGGTAGGTCTTATGAGGAAAGGTTGAGGGAGCTAGGGCTGTTCTCTCTGGAGCGGAGGAGGCTGAGGGGAGACTTAATAGAGGTTTATAAAATGATGAAGGGGATAGATAGAGTTAAGGTTCAAAGACTATTTCCTCGGGTGGATGGAGCTATTACAAGGGGGCATGATTATAGGGTTTGTGTTGGGAGATATAGGAAGGATATCAGAGGTAGGTTCTTTACGCAGAGAGTGGTTGGGGTGTGGAATGGACTGCCTGCAGTGATAGTGGAGTCAGACACTTTAGGAACATTTAAGCGGTTATTGGATAGGCACATGGAGCACACCAGGATGATAGGGAGTGGGATAGCTTGATCTTGGTTTCAGATAAAGCTCGGCACAACATCGTGGGCTGAAGGGCCTGTTCTGTGCTGTACTGTTCTATGTTCTGTCTATCTTTGGCCTGTGGGAGGAAACCGGAGCACCCGGAGGAAAGCCACGCAGACACGAGGGGAATGTGCAAACTCCTCACAGACAGTGACTCAAGCCGGGAATCAAACCCGGGTCCCTGGTCCCTGGTGCTGTGAGGCAGCAGTGCTAACCACTGTGCCACCGTGCCGCCCCTCCAAAGTCTCCAAAATATTTAAGTCTCCAAAAACCCTCAAGACTATTGGCTTACACCTTCCCAACAAGAATAAATTGGCAGAGTTTCCCCATTACTAATCCTAGATCTGGGCTAGCAGTGACAATAGGGAGTAAATATGTCCTTGCAATTTAAAAGACATGAACTGGGCAAGGACAGTGCGGCTTTTTCTAAAACAAGGAGATTTTGTTGGAAGTTATTTCTGCCTGCCTGATTTCCGCCTTGAAAAGCTTTTCACTATATTTCCTGTGCGATGTGAAGCCCTCCCGTCATCTGCACTCTGAGCTGCTACTCATCTCATTTGTAATTGTCACGGTGACAGCCAGTGTCGAAACACCTCAGTGTTTCCTGTGTTAGGACTGCAGATGTAGTGAGGGTAAGTTCCGCTGAGTTCTGTGAGACACTGCAGCTGTCAGGGTCAGCTGATTAAAGGAGCAGTGATCGCTGAATTTAGGAAGCGGTTTTTAAAGCTTCTCCTTTTGTTATCCTGGTTACTGATACCTGCACTTGCTTCTGACGACTTCTCGCGGAGTCAGGTCAGCAGCAGATAGCAGCTGCATTCTTCTTGGCTTAGAGCCATGTCCCGCTGCCCTCTGGGCACAGATGGTGTCTGCGCAGTCATCATAGAGTCATAGAGGTTTACAGCGTGGAAACAGGCCCTTCAGCCCAACCTGCTCATGCCGCCCAGATTTTACAATTAAGCTCTTCCCAATTGCCCGCATTTGGTCCATATCCCTCGATACCCATCTTACCCATGTAACTGTCTAAATGCTTTTTAAAAGACAAAATTGTACCCGCCTCTACTACTATCTCTGGCAGCTCATTCCAGATACTCACTACCTTTTAATGAGTGAAAAAATTGCCCCTTGGACCCTTTTGTATCTCTCCTCTCTCACCTTAAACCTATGCCCTCTAGTTTTAGACTCCCCTACCTACGGGAAAAGATGTTGACTATCTACCTTATCTATGCCCCTCATTATTTTATAGATCTCAATAAGATCATACCTAAGCCTCCTACGCTCCAGGGAAAAAAGTCCCAGTCTATCCAGCCTCTCCTTATAACTCAAACCTTCATTTGAAACAAGTATATAAAGCATTGCCGAGGCATTCAGTGTAGTCACTGGAGAGTGAAGTGAAAGTGTTGAACATGGCTTTGTTCTCCTACCTCGTTGTGAAAGAACAGGACAAATAGTTTGAGCTGGAGGCAGCACGGTGGCACAGTGGTTAGCACTGTTGTCTCACAGCGCCGGGGACCTGAGTTCAAATTCCCAGCTTGGGTCACTGTCTGTGCACGTTCTTCCCATGTCTGCGTGGGTTTCCACCGGGTGCTCCGGTTTCCTCCAACAGCCCAAAAGACGTGCTGGTCAGGTGCATTGACCATGCTAAATTCTCCCTCAGTGTACCCGAACAGGTCAGAGTGTGACAACTGGGGGATTTTCACAGTAACTTCATTGAAGTGTTAATGTAAGCCTACTTGCGACACTAATAAAGAAATAGTACAATAGAAATAAATAAGGGATAGCAGATAAAAGGAGATGCAATTTCAGGAACCCCCATATCGTCTCAGCAGAGTTACTAGCCCATGACAACATGTCTGCGCATCACTGACAAATGATGCATAAAGTAGGTTTTATTTTTCTAACGAGGCTGTGACATGACGTAGAGTGGATGTCTCCCCTTGTTGGACATCCCAGAATGAGACAACATGATTTTGGGCTAAGGGGAGGTAGGTTTAGAACAGAAATGTGGAAAAATTACTTCATGTAAAGGGTCGTGAATCTGTGGAATTCTCGACCCCAGAGTGCAGTGGACACCAGAACACGAAACAAATCTAAGGAGGAGATGGATAAAGAGCAGGCAGGAAGGTGGGGGTGAGGCCGGGATGAGATCAGCCATGACCATGTTGATTTGCGGATCAGGCTTGCGGGACTGAATTGCTGACTCCTGCTGCCAATTCTTATGTTCTTGTGTCACCTCCTGCAAGGAGGCCTGAAATCAGATGGCAGGTGCTGACTGTTGCAGTCAAGGTGACTGCACCCCTGAACTTCTTTTGCGCTGGCTCTTTCTGGGCTGCCACACGGGATATCAGTGGAATCAGGCAGCGTGCAGTCCGTACACCCTGAAGACCTGTGGCCACCTCCATGGCAGCTGCTACAATGCTTTCTGTCTTCTAGAAATTCTCCATCAATCCACGGTGGCACAGTGGTTAGCACTGCTGCCTCACAGCACCAAGGATCCGGGTTCGATTCCTGGCCTGGGTCACTGTCTGTGTGGAGTTTGCACGTTCTCCCTGTGTCTGCGTGGGTTTCCTCCCACATTCTGAAAGACGCGCTGGTTAGGTACATTGATCCGAACAGGCGCCGGAATGTGTGGCGACTAGGGAAATTTCACAGTGACTTCATTGCAGTGTTAATGTAAGCCTTACTTGTGACTAATAAATAAATAAACCTAAACCTTCCTGCTCCTGCTCAACAAGTAAAGGGCTGACTGCATGTGGGCAAGGGTTATCCTCTGCAAAATTGGCTAATGATTCCTCTCAGGAACTCAAACTTGACAGCCAAACTGCACTACAATCAGATCCATGTGACAGTTGCATCAAGCATACCATTGGAGTTCTCAGGTAATGATTCTAATGCTCGGGCAAGCTTTGCAGCAATCTACAATATGGCCCAAAGTATGTCCCATATGACAGAGGCTCTACATATCACAAACCTTATTTGCTCCTCATTCCAGCAGCACATGCACATACCATGAGACAAGGCACGATGAGGAAGAGAATATTGATAACATGCAGCACAGGAAGGAAGTGGGAGGGATCCAACAGTTGCCTACATCCTGAGCACTTCAGCAGCTCATTTTGAAGAGATTGAGCTGAATGATATCTTAAATGGACCGCTGCTTATGTGCTGACTGGTTGAATTGTGCCAACAGCACAGGGTTGCTTCTCCTTCCAGCTGGGGTAGATTTGGGACCTGCCTCTCACCCTGCATGAGTGGAAGGCAGTGGCAAATCTTCATAAAACTGCCAAGAAAACAGCTCAGGATCCGCAGACAGTGAGCCAAGGACTTGTCTTCCGGCACAGCACAGATGATTATGATGGTGGCATTGCGGAATCATCCCGATCTCATCATATTTATCGGGTGGGGTTTTCCAGACGCGCCCGCACCAAAATCGGAAAATCCCACCCGAGGTCAACGGACATTTGTATGGTCCGTCCCCCCGCCCACTACGATTCCCATGGCGGACGGGATGAGAAAATTCCCCCCATAGAATTTTCAATCTCACTGATAACCAGATGTGTATCCACCTTAATTTTGAGAGGCTTCAGCTGTGAGGGGGAGAATTAGGTAGCAGATGGGAATTGTTCCGAATTGTTAATTGTTTGCTAATTTTGCACTCGAAATGTGACCACACTCTAAGGACAAGGGGCGGCACGGTAGCACAGTGGCTAGCACTGCTGCTTCACAGCTCCAGGGACCTGGGTTCGATTCCCGGCTCGGGTCACTGTCTGTGTGAAGTTTGCACATTCTCCTCATGTCTGCGTGGGTTTCTTCCGGGTGCTCCGGTTTCCTCCCACAGTCCAAAGATGTGCAGGTTAGGTTGATTGGCCATGCTAAAATTGTCCCTTAGTGTCCTGAGATGTGTAGGTTCGAGGTATTAGTGGGTAAGATATGGGGGTAGGGCCTGGGTGGGATTGTGGTCGGTGCAGACTCGATGGGCCGAATGGCCTCTTCCTGCACTGTAGGGTTTCTATGATTCTATGATTCTATGACAAGAGGCATGTGATTACTTATCTCAATTTTTGTTTCATTCCTTCAAGGGATGTGGACATCGCTGGTGAGACCAGCATTTATTACCCACCCCTAATCGCCCTTGGGAAGGTGGTGGTGAACTGTCTTCTTGAACCACTGCAGTCCATGTGGTGTAGGTACACCCACAGTGCTGTTAGGGAGGAAGTTCCAAGAACTTAACCCAGCGACAGTGAAAGAACGGTGATATATTTCCAAGTCAAGGTGGTGAGTGGCTTGGAGGGGAACTTGCAGGCGGTCGTGTTCTCAGGTATCTGTTACCCTTGTCCTCTGGCTGGTAGCGATCTTAGATTTGGAAGATGCTGCCTCAGCAGCCTTGGGGAGTTCCTGCAGCACATGAGGAAACACACTGCTGCTACTGTGCGTCAGTGGTAGAGGGAGTGACTGTTTGTGGAAAGGATACTAATCAAGCGGGCTGCTTTGTCCAGGATGGTGTCAAGCTTCTTGAGTGTTGTTTGAATTAGATTCATCCAGGCAAGGGGAGAGTATTCCGTCACACTCCTGACTTGTGCTTTGTAGATGGTGGATAGGCTTTGGGGAGTCAGGAGGTGAGTTACTTGCTGTAGGATTCCTAGCCACTGACCTGCTGTTATAGCCACAGTATTTAGATGGCTAGTCCAGTTCTGTTTCTGGTCAATGTTAACCCCCACAATGTTGATTATAGAACATAGAACATTACAGCACAGTACAGGCCCTTCGGCCCTCGATGTTGCGCCGACCAGTGGTACCAATCTAAAGCCCCTCTAATCTACACTATTCCAATATCATCCATATGTTTATCCAATAACCATTTGAATGCTCTTAATGTTGATGAGTCCACTACTGCTGCAGGCAGGGCATTCCACCCCATATGGGGTATTCAGTGATTGTAATGCCATTGAAAGTCAAGGGGCGTTGGTTAGTTCCTTTCTTGTTGGAGATTTGATTTGATTTATTATTGTCATATGTATTAGTAAACAGTGAAAAGTATTGTTTCTTGTGAGCTATACAAAGCATACCATTCATAGAGAAAGGAGAGGGTGCAGAATGTAGTGTTACAGTTATAGCTAGGATGTAGAGAAAGATCAACTTAATATAAGGTCGGCCTCTTCAAAAGTCTGCTGGCAGCAGGGAAGAAGCTGTTCTTGAATTGGTTGATATGTGACCTCAGACTTTTGTATCTTTTTCCCGACAAAAGAAGGTGGAAGAGAGTGTGTCCGGGGTGCTCATTGCCTGGCACTTACATGGTGTTAATGTTACTTACCACTTGTCAGCCCAAGGTCTTGTTGCATTTGGGTATGGGCTGCTTCAGTATCTGAGGAGTCTGGAATGGTGTTGAACATTGTGTAGTCATCAGCGAACATCCCCATTTCTGACCTTATGATGAAAGGAAGATCGTTGGTGAAGCAGCTGAATATGGTAAACAAATGCACACATATTCATCATTCGAAAAGAGTTGGATCAATGCTACCTCTCCTGAACATCTCTACTTCAGCATAAAATACATTTAATTCAATCATGCTTTTCTTTCCCTTCATCATAGGATGCATGCAGTGTTGGCAAGAGCAGCATTTTTTGCCAATCCCTAATTGCCTTTGAGAAGATGATCTTGAAGTTCCGCTATTTTGGTGATGTAGGTACTCCCATAGTGCTGTTAGTTAGCAGATTCTAGAATTTTGACCCAGTGAAGGAACAGAGATATATTTCCAATACAGAACAGTAAATAATTTGGTGGTTGTGTTCCCATGTCTGTTTAGGTAACAGCAGTATCAAATTTGGCAGATGCTGCTGAAAAAGCCATGATGAGTTGCTATCGTGAATCTTGTCGATGGTACATTCTGTTGCCACAGGGCACCTTTGGCGGAGGGAGTGAATGTTTAAGGGATCCAAAAATTTTCTTTGCCCTTGATGGCGTTCAGCCTACTGAGTGTTGTTGGAACTTCACTCATCCAGCCAAAAAAAAGAGTGTTCCATTGTACTCCTGAGTTGTGCATTGCAGATGGTGAAAAAGCCTGTGGAGTTTGGAACCCAGCCTCTCAACTGCACTTGTAACCATTGGTTGGTCCACATGAATTTCTGGTCAATGCTGACCCCTATGATGCCACTGAATGCCAATGTGAGATGGTCAGACTCTCTCTTGTTGGAGATGGTCACTGCCTGGCACTTGGATAGTGCGAATGTTACTTTCCACTTCTCAACATGAACCTGGATGTTTGTTACCTGAGTAGTTACGAATGGAACTGAACATTGTGCATTCATCAGCGAACTACCCCATCTCTGACCTTCTGATCAAGTGAAGTTCATTGATGAAGCGGTCGAAGTTTGTTGGGTGCAGGACGCGACCCTGAGGAATTCCTGTAGCAACGTCCTGGGCTTGAGATGATTGGCCTCCGACAATTGCAGCCACCTTCCTTTGTGCTAGGTATGAGTGCAGCCAGTGGCTGATTACCATTGAGATTAATTGTGAAAGAGCTCCTTGATTATTTGGTTAAATGCAGCCTTGATATCAAGGGCAGTCAATCTCACTTTGCGTCAAGAATTAAGCTCCCTTTTCCATATTTAGACCAAGGTTGTAATGAGGTCAAGAGCAAGTGGCCCTGCTGGTGTAACTCAAACTGAGCATCGGTGAGGAGGTTGCTGATGTGTAAGTCCAGCAATAGTACAGTTGATGAAATCTTATCATTTTGCTGGTGATTGGGAGTAGGCTAATGGAGCGGTGGTTGACTGGATTGGATTTGTCCTGCTTTTTGTGGGCAGGAATTAAATGGAAAATGTTCCACATTGACAGGTGATGCCAGTGTTCTAGCTATAGCTGGAACAGCTTGGCTAGCAGCGCAGCAAGTTCTGAAGGGCAAGTTTGCAGCACAACATTTGGGACGGTTTCATAGCCTTTGCAGTATCCAATACACTCTGATATTAGGTGGAGTAAAATCGAATTGGTTGAAGGCAGACATCTATGATTGTGGGACCTCAGGTGAAGAGCATGTGGATCATCCACTCAGCACTTTCGACTGAGGAAGTTGCAAACACTCCCGTCTTGTCTTTCGCACTCACAAGCAGGACTCTGCCATTATTGAATGGATATTCATGGACCCTCCTTTGATGTCCCGCCACCCCACAACCTGCACCCCGATGTCTGAACAGCCCTCGCTGATATCCGACACTCCCTCCCCGCACCCATCGATGTCTGAACCCCTTACCCCCCTCGATGTCCAATCAACCCCCACCCCCCCCCCCCCCCACAATGACTGACCACCCTGTCAATGTCTGACCCCCAACCCGCACCCACCACTGGTGTCTGACCCACTCCCCAAATCCTTTACATTTAACTCAGACACTTACGGCACGGTAGCACAGTGGTTAGCACTGCTGCTTCACAGCTCCAGGGTCCCGGGTTCGATTCCCGGCTCGGGTCACTGTCTGTGTGGAGTTTGCACATTCTCCTCGTGTCTGCGTGGGTTTCCTCCGGGTGCTCCGGTTTCCTCCCACAGTCCAAAGATGTGCGGGTTAGGTTGATTGGCCAGGTTAAAATTGTCCCTGAGATGCGTAGTTAGAGGGATTAGCGGATAAATATGTGGGGGTAGGGCCTGGGTGGGATTGTGGTCGGTGCAGACTCGATGGGCCGAATGGCCTCCTTCTGCACTGTAGGGTTTCTATGATTTTACCTCTTCCCTGGCCTGTCATGTTCAATGGGACCTTTAAAGCTACCTGCTTTACGGCAGCTAGTGCCATACAAAATGTGGCGTATCCTCGTTTGCTCCAATTCTTTGACACTGGGCGGTGGTGTTCCCTACTACTGCCTGGATCTCACCCGGCCTGAGTCAGGAAGTCAGGCGAGACAGGCGCTAAATATATTTGGTGCAGGTCAGTGGGAAAGAAGTGGCAAACTAATGCTGATTGCCATTCCGAGGAAGTTATGGTCCAATGTATCCCTGCTTGGCCTTGGAGGGAGTGCAGAGAAGGTTCACCAGGTTGATACCAGAGATGAGGGGTGTTAATTATGAGGAGAGACTGAGCAGATTGGGTTTGTACTCGTTGGAATTTAGAAGGCTGAGGGGGGATCTTATAGAGACCCATAAGACAATGAAGGGGCTGGATAGGGTAGAGGTGGAGAGATTCTTTCCACTTAGAAAGGAAGCTAGAACTAGAGGGCACAGCCTCAAAATAAAGGGGGGTTTAGGACAGAGTTGAGGAGGAACTTCTTCTCTCAGAGGGTGGTGAATCTCTGGAATTCTCTGCCCACTGAAGTGGTGGAGGCTACCTCGTTGAATATGTTTAAATCACGGATAGATGGATTCCTGATCGGTAAGGGAATTAGGGGTTATAGGGGTCAGGCGGGTAAGTGGAACTGATCCACTTCAGATCAGCCATGATCTTATTGAATGGCGGGGCAGGCTTGAGGGGCTAGATGGCCTACTCCTGCTCCTATTTCTTATGTTCTTATGTTCTTGGCACTTCATCAAAGTGTTATTCAACACAGTCGATGGGCGGCACGGTGGCACAATGGTTACTTTGATTGATTTGATTTATTATTGTCACATGTATTAACATACAGTATTGTTTCTTGCGCGCTATACAGACAAAGCATACCGTTCATAGAGAAGGAAACTCTTAGAGTGCAGAATGTAGTGTTACAGTCATAGCTAGGGTGTAGAGAAAGATCAACTTAATACAAGGTAGGTCCATTCAAAGGTCTGACAGCAGCAGGGAAGAAGCTGTTCTTGAGTCGGTTGGTACGTGACCTCAGACTTTTGAATCTTTTTCCCGATGGAAGAAGGCGGAAGAGCGAATGTCCGGGGTGTGTGAGGTCCTTAATTATGCTGGCTGCTTTGCCGAGGCAGCGGGAAGTGTAGACAGAGTCAATGGATGGGAGGCTGGTTCACTGCTGCTGCTGCTGCTGCTGCCTCACGGAGCCAGGGACCCAAGTTCGATTCCCGGCTCGGGTCACTGTCTGTGTGGAGTTTGCACATTCTCCTTGTGTCTGCCTGAGTTTCCTCCGGGTGCTCCGGTTTCCTCCCACAGTCCGAAAGACGTGCCGGTTAGGTGCATTGACCCAAACAGGCGCTGGACTGTGGCAACTGGAGGAATTTCACAGTAACTTCATTGCAGTGTTAATGTAAGCCTACTTGTGACTAATAAATAAACTTTAAAACTTTTAAAAAAAACTTTATGGAGGATTACTAATTCATGTGAAAGAGGTGGTAAACAGCAGGTCCTTTCCTTAGGAATGTTTGATCAGAGGCCTCGAGATTCCATCGGGTCCAGGGTCAATGTTGAGGATTCTTCGGGCCCTTGTAGTTAATTATCAATTTTAAACTCTCCAATTGTCAGGGTGAAATTTGTACTTGTGTCTATGGATTGTTCCAAACATCTGGATTATCATCCAGTAATGTAGCCATTCTGCCATTGCATCCTCATAAGCTTGAGAGGTTTGTTTCCCAGACATATCCCTATCACAATGTTTGAATTCTCTCAAATGTACCAATGTCCTTTTGAAGTTAAGGTCACCAACCTTCATTCAATATTCCAAATGTGGCCTCAGTGATGATTCACACAGGTCTAAAGTAACCTGCTTTGACTTATATTCAAATGACCTTGTAACATATCCTAACACTTGATTAGCCTTGTAAATAACAGCTTTATATTGCTGAGATGACTGAAAGTTCCAATCAAATTTTTCTCAATAAATGATGAATCATAACTGACTGATGAATGTTTTGCCCTATTTTTTTAAAAGCCCTATTTTTAAAAGCCCTACTTTTCAGGTTGACTCACATCAAACAACTCACTGCCGAGTATAGTCAAGCAGACAGTACCAGGGAATGGGTGACACTTTCACTTTCCGCAATGGTGTAAAATGAGCAATATAACATAACGGAAATCGCACAAGGTGTATAACAGATGATCAATCCAATGTCACATATTTTATACCCCCCAGGATGTCATCACTCCCCAAATACCATTCTTGAATCAAATATATTTGAGTGATCATCTGGATTTTCCTTCAATTCCTGTGGCAAACTGTTAAACTTCTGTTCTCCCCTTTTCCCCTCCTAATGGTACAGCTAAAAGTAGTGGAAATATATATTTTTGTGGCAATGGTGGACACAGACCCATCTTCTAGCACTCTGTGCCACACATTGTGGAACACCTTGGTGGACTACCATTAAGCCTACAGATTGCAGGAAAGCAATCCATGCCCCATCTGCAATTTTCTTTCCTCCTCTTGATAAGCCATTGGTCATCTCAGGAATGGGTGCCAGAATGTCTGTTTGGCCCAAGTGGCATTCCTTCATGTGTGACCTTAGGTGATGAGTTTAGTCGACTGTTTAACTGACTGGGGTGTACGTGGACAGGCATGATCTTTTACTTAGTCAAGAAGGATCGAGAACCCAGGGGCGCAGGTTTAAGGCAATTGGCAAAGGAAGCAATGGTGGCATGAGGAAAACCTTTTTAAGTATCAAGTGGTGAGGATTGGGAATGGACTGCCTGGAGATAGAGTCAAACAAGGCAGTCAAAAGAGAATTGGATCACTTTCTGTAAAAGAGAGATTTGTCAGGCTATAGGGAAAAGGGATTGGGGGGATGGTAGCATTGTGGGTAGCCAGTATTGGCAAGATATGCCATTCTCTACCCATTCTGTCCTTCTATGCCCCACTTCCATCTTCCAGCAACTGTTGCTTTTTAAAATTCATTCATGGGACATGGGTGTCGCTGGCTGGCCAGCATTCATTGCCCATCCCTAGTTGCCATTGGAGGGCAGTTGAGAGTCAACCACATTGCTGTGGCTCTGGAGTCACATGTAGGCCAGACCAGGTTAGGACGGCAGATTTCCTTCCCTAAAGGGCATTAGTGAACCAAGTGGGTTTTTCTGACAATCAGCAATGGTTTCATAGCCATCAGTAGATTCTTAATTCCAGATATTTTTATTGAATTCAAATTCCACCATCTGCCGTGACGGCATTCAAACCTGGATCCCCAGAACATTAGCTGAGTTTCTGGATTGATAGTCTGGTAATAATATCACTAGGCCATCGCCTTCCCTTGATTTGATTTGATTTGATTTAACGTCACATGTATTAACATACAGTGAAAAGTATTGTTTTTTGCACGGACAAAGCATACCATTCATAGAGAAGGAAACAAGAGTGTGCAGAATGTAGTGTTACAGTTATAGCTAGGGTGTAGCGAAAGATCAACTTAGTGCAAGGTAGGTCCATTCAAAAATCTGACAGCAGCAGGGAAGAAGCTGTTCTTGAGTCAGTTGGTACGTGACCTCAGATTTTTGTATCTTTTTCCCGACGGAAGAAGGTGGAAAAGAGAATGTCTGGGGTGCGTGGGGTCCTTAATTATGCTGGCTGCTTTGCCGAGGCAGAGGAAAGTGTAGACAGAGTCAGTGGATGGGAGGCTGGCTTGCATGATGGATTGGGCTACATTCACGACGTTTTGTAGTTTCTTGCAGTCTTGGACAGAGCAGGAACCTTACCAAGCTGTGATACAACCAGAAAGAATGCTTTCTATGGTGCATCTGTAAAAATTGGTGAGAGTCGTAGCTGACATGCCAAATTTCCTCAGTCTTCTGAGAAAGTAGAGACGTTGGTGGGCTTTCTTAACTATAGTGCCGGCATGGGGGGACCAGGACACGTTGTTGGTGATCTGGTCACCTAAACATTTGAAGCTCTTGACCCTTTCTACTTCGTCCCCGTTGATTAGGTATCCCTGGTCAAATTTCTTCCCCTTCAACACATTGAGCCAATGAGTCCGACTGCCAGGCCTCCAACTGAGAGCAGTCAACTCAGCATGGAATGGATTGAACTTTCCTTTTTGATATGACTCAGCTACGCACCACAGGCTCGCTGGCAGTTAGTATTCCCCCAGCTCTGTCTGCTAGGCAGCATTTTTTGTTTGGAGTCACTTTATCTTACATACTTTCTGTGACAAAATCTCCCTGGAATGGCTGGATTACTTTATTAATTGCAAAGAAATCAGTGTGCAAACACAGAAAAGAATATGACCACGGGCCAGAAGCTTGCCATGTGCAAAAATTATGAATATCTGTGCGCAAACACCCAGCCAGCAGGCAGCGTATGTCACCATAGAATCATAGAATCCCTACAAGGCAGAAGGAGGCCATTTGGCCGATTGGGTTTGCACCAACCACAATTCCATCCAGGCTCTATTCCTGTAACCCCACTTATTTACCCTGCTAGCCCCCTGACACTAAGGGGCAATTTACCATGGCTAATCAACCTAACCCACACATCTTTGGACTGTGTATATGTATATGCCTATGTGTATATGTTGGCAAAGGAAAGGGGAACAATGGTTATCTGTTGTTTAAATTAGTAAGCACATTATTGCAAGACCAAAGAGTTTATAATTTCCACCAGTCCAGGGCAGGATTTTCCAGCTGCACTCGCCCCAAGGTCGGAAAATCCCACTTGAGATCAATGGACCTTTGCATGATCCATGTCCCACCTGCTACGATTCCCATGGTGAGTAGGAAGGGAAAATACTGCTCCAGTGTCTGCTATTGCTATTAGCTGTTATTGTGATGTATATTATTCCTCTATTTACAACATTGTGTGACGTTATACTCACAGTATGTTACCTTCTGGTACCAGTAGCAGGATCAGACAGAGTCAGCATGGATTCATGGAAGGGAAATCATACTCAACAAATCTACTAGAAATCTTTGAGGATGTAACTAGTTCATGAGTGGGAGCCAGTGGATGTGGTTTATTTGGACTTTAAGAAGGCTTTCGATAAGTATCCATATAAGAGAGTAGCGTGTAAAATAAAGCACATGGAATTGGGGGTAGTGTATTGACATGGATAGAAAATTGATTGGCAGACAGGAAACAGAGAGTAGGAATAAACAGGTCTTTTTCCAAATGGCAGGTTTGCTGCATGGTTTACTGCCGGGATCAGGGCTAGGACCCCAGGTATTCACAGTATACATTAATGATTCACATGAGGAAACGAAATGCATATATCTCCAGATTTGCAGATGACACAAAACTGGGTGGGAGGATGAGCAGTGAGGAGGATGCAGAGATGCTTCAGTGTGATTTAGACAAGCTGAGTGAGTGGACAAATGCAGTATAGTGTGAATAAATGTGAGGTTATCCATTTTGGTAACAAAAAGGGGAAGGCAGATTACTATCTGAATGGCCATTAATTAGTAGAGGGGAATGTGCAACGAGACCTGGGTGTCCTTGTACACCAGTCACTGAAGGTAAACATGCAGGTTCAGCAGGTAGTAAAAAGGCAAATGGTATGTTGGCCTTCATAGTGAGAGGATTAAAACACATAACCAATCTCAGTGTCAGTGAGGGCCCTTGAAACGAAGGCTACTGGTCTGGATACAGACTGCGCTATGTACATGCTCGGAGGTATCTGCTGACAAGAGTATAATGCTCGAACATTAAAGTATTGTAGCACTGGAGGAGCTGAGTGTGTCTGTTTAAGTTTGTTGAACCTAACAGTATGGTTCCTGCCTATACCATTCAATGTCTTGGTGGGGGAGTTGACGAAGGGCTCTAGTGACCTTGGATAAATTTGGAAAGATAATCAATCATACCAAGGAAGTACTACAAGTAGTGCCTGTCCTCAGACATGGACAGCTGTCTTCGAACCATTCTTTTGTCTGGATCTGGCTTCACACCATCGGCTGTGAGCAAGTGACCCATGTCAGGGACCTGGTTGAGCTTTAACTGAATGGTCCTGATTCTGACAAGGACTGAACAAAGACTTGCATCATGTTCTTGCATTGAGTATTGTCCAGTGGGATTTGCCGGAACCTGCACTTCACATCCAAGATGCTGAAAACCTTGGCATTGGATATGTCAGCTATAACCTGTTCAACCCTCATCGTTCATCGACTGATGATGTCTCAGCAGTGCCTTGCTTCGGTGAACTGGCTTGATGCAGATCCTAACCTTGCCGTCTTTCTTTACAGCCAACACCATTATTTAAACCCATTCTGTGGCCTGATCTATGGAGGCAATGCACCCAATGTTGCCCTCCGGTCCAGTTAATTGGTTACTTTCTGCTTCATTGAAAGCAGTACACGTCTCGGAGCACAGGCTGTAGAGGTACTGAGTCATCTAGCCTCATATATTACAGGTAGCTTCCCAATTACGTCACAGTTGAATAGGTCTTTATGTTTCATCACTTCTGGGGCCTGCTGCTGCACAGTGTGTATGTCCTGCTGTCCTGCGTTCAACAACTTTTAGGTGGACAGTTTGTCTGCCATACACCACAATGTCCATGTGACAAGCATTCCCACTGAAGGTGCGTGTCACTTAAGTTGCAGCTATATCCGATGTATCTATGGCATATATTGCAGTGATGTGGAGATGCCGGCGTTGGACTGGGGTAAGCACAGTAAGAAGTCTCACAACACCAGGTTAAAGTCCAACAGGTTTATTTGGTAGCAAATACCATAAGCTATCGGAGCACTGCTCCTTCGTCCATCTGACGAAGGAGCAGTGCTCCGAAAGCTTATGGTATTTGCTACCAAATAAACCTGTTGGACTTTAACTTGGTGTTGTGAGACTTCTTAATATATTGCAGTGAACATGGGAGGGAAAGAAGTTTTATGTCATGGTTGAGAAGGAGGTAAGCCAGGTGGTCACATGGACACTGGGATGACGCCGGTACAAAAGAAGTTATGTTGGGAGCGTGAAAATTCTCCTTCTAAAGACAAGGCCTTTAGATGTTTTAAGTGAAAAATATGCTTCCTATCTCCTCCAGTGCTCCAACTCTCCAAGACATCTGCATTCCTCTAATTCTGGCCTTTTGAGTGTTCCTGATGATAGCTGCTCCACCATCGGTGGCTGTGCCTTCAATTGCCCAGACCCCCAAGCACGAGAATTTCCTCCCTAAACACCTCAGCCTCTCCACCTTGCTTTCCTCCTCCCCGACTCCCTTAAAGCCTAACTTCTTCACCAAGCTTTTGGTCATCTGTCCTGAGACCTTCTTATGTTTAATGATGCCCCTGTGAAGCAATGGGGGTGTGGGGGGGGAGATTTTAACCATGTTAAAGGTGCTATATAAATACAAAAGGGAAAATGCTGGAAAATCTCAGCAGGTCTGGCAGCATCTGTAAGGAGGGAAAAGAGCTGACATTTTGAGTCCAGATGACCCTTTGTCAAAGCGAAAAGGCACAGAAAGTGGGAGATATTTATACTGCAGGGGGAGGAAACGAAAGATGAGTCATAGCCACAAAAACAAGGGGAAAGGCTGCTAATGGCAGCCCATAGAGAGAATAGAAGGTGTGAATGGCCAAACAGCAGAAAAACTGAAATCAGAGGGTAAGCTGTGACACATGAAGATGTGGGGGGAAGGGGGGGATGGGTGGGAGAGAGGTAAAATGAGAAAAAGGGGAAGAAAAGGGGGGAAAGGTAAGGAAAGCGAGATGAAATAGGGGGTAGAGAGTGGGGGGAAAGAAAAATAAGGAAAGACATGAAGAAATAAAAGGTAGAGAACAGTTAAGAATTAAATGAAATGAAAACAAAGGGGTCGAGGTGGGGTTGTTGAATTCGATGTCGAGACCGGAAGGCTGTAAAGTGTCCAGCCGGAAGATGAGATGCTGTTCCTCCAGTTTGCGTTGAGTTTCACTGGAACATTGCAGCAGGCCAAGGACAGACATGTGGACATGGGAGCAGGATTGTGTGTTGAAATGGCAAGCAACTGGAAGGTCAGGGTCCTGATTGCGCACAGACCGAAGATGCTCAGCAAAGCGATCACCCAGTCTACGCTTGGTCTCTCCGATATAGAGGAGACCACATTGGGAGCAGCGAATGCAATGGACCAAATTGAAAGAGATGCAAGTGAAACACTGCTTAACCTGGAATGATGTTTTGGACCTTGGATGGTAAACATGGAAGAGGTAACACCTTCTATTCTCTTTATGGACTGCCATTAGCAGCCTTTCCCCTTGTTTTTGTGGCTATGACTCATCTTTCATTCCCTCCCCCTGCAGTATAAATATCTCCCACTTTCTCTGCCTTTTAGCTTTGACAAAGGGTCATCTGGACCCGAAACGTCAGCTCTTTTCTCTCCTTACAGATGCTGCCAGACCTGCTGAGATTTTCCAGCATTTTCTCTTTTGGTTTCAGATTCCAGCACCCGCGGTAATTTGCTTTTATATAAATACAGGTTATTTTTGTTGAAACATTGGTGAAAATTCCAGAATCCCATGTAATTAGAAAAGAGGAGGGTATTTTAGGGTGTTCATTCTGTGCTGCTATTGGATTGTCAGGGAGGCAATGGCCTAGTGGTTTTATCGCTAGACAATCAATCCAGAAACTCAGCCGTTGTTCTGGGGACCCAGATTCGAATCCCGCCACAGCAGATGGTGGAATTTGAATTCACTAAAAAAATCTGGAATTAAGAATCTACTGATGACCATGAAACCATCGTCGATTTGTTGGAAAAAACCATCTGGTTCACTTTCGGGAAGGAAATCTGCCGTCCTTACCTGGTCTGGCCTACATGTGACTCCAGCGCTACAGCAATGTGGTTGACTCTCAACTGCCCTCTGAAATGGCCTAGTAAGCCACTCAGTTGTACAAGGGCAACAAGGCTGGGGAATAAACACTGGCCAGCCAGCGACACCCATGACCCACGATTGAATTTAAAAAGTATGAATTCTGGTGAATATGGCCGGTAATATCGGTTGCTGTATTTACCAGCAGCAGTGGAGAGACGCTGGGCTGCAGGTTTTAGGTACATATGCCATTCATCCAGCATAATCAGTTCCCTCGATGCAACATACAATTTGCTATTCAGCCACTGAGATAAAGGGCTGCAACCACTGTCCACGCTCAACAGCAGATGAATACAGGACTGCATTTTTTTTTAAAAAGCACTGGTGACATATGATGTTTTATTAATGAACAGACAAGATTGAAAGGGTATTACTGAATTGGCTGACCTTGCTTTAACCCTGCAAGACACAAGGCCTACCGACTGAAATAACATATGCCCCACTGTGAAGTTTCCTGGCAACCTGTCAATTAATCATTATCATCTTTTCTGTTTTTAAGAGATAATGACTTGGGCCATTTATCGGCCCACTTACTAGCAATGATCTCAAAAGAGAGCTGTGACAATTTTTCCAGCATAATACGGGAAAAAGGAGTATGTTTTACAACAGAGTGGTTTAATTCTCTAATGGTCAAAAAATACTCTTAATGAACTGGCTATACTGCATCTCTTTGTGCCCTGTGCAAGCTGTCTGTATCTAATCTCACGTGTCTCCATTGCAAAGAGGCGTATCTCTAGAGAATAATAAACACCTGTGATTTATCACAAGGGAATAATCTGATCAAGTAGTTCAGAAAGTAAATAGCTGCCATTCAAAACCCACCTGACATTTTAGCCGCAATCAGTATTATCTTCTAATATATCTCCATCCAAATATGTATTTTAACACAAATGCCTTATTGAGAAACTACCTTGGCGACGGAAAATAACTTATTGACTCAGGGGTCAGAGGAGATAATTAAATGTATCACGCAGAACTGACACAGAGTTGGCAGGTAAGGTTAGCATTGGTAGAGGGGTGGATAAGCTGGATGTGGCGATGTTGGTGGTGAGGAGGGGGGAGCGGTGGGGAGGGGGTTCGGCTGTTAGCTTTGGGCTGGGTGGTGGGGGGGGGGGGGGTTCACCTGGAGTGATTGTTTGCTAAACTCGGCTTTAAACCTGAAGAGTCCACCAGAGCACAGTTAACACGCTCGATGACAATGGGCGAGATTCTCCAGTCCCCTAACCGTGTGTTTCCCGCTGGTGGGAGGTGACATGTTGTTTGCGAGCAACAGGGTTCTCTGGTTCTGCCGCTGTCAATGGGAATTCCCATTGCCATCACCCCATGCTGGTGGGAAACCCATGGGGAGGGGAGAAGGTGGGGCAGAATCCTTCCTCATTTATTGGATTTGAAGAGATTAAAGGGTCCTGTAATACTCCGAGTGGCAATCCAGCAATTCCACCATTTTGCAACGGTTGATATGTTTGCAATCCATTCTGAAGTGTCACAAGAGCTGAAACATCTTGAAACAGGCGGTATCTCTGTGTGAGTCAACTCATCCCCATGGATATTGAAACCTAGTTACTGTATGACATGAAATTGATTAACTTAGACTATCACTGATGATCAGGCTGTCCACACAGCAGTCATTCCAATCAAATATCCACTTCCTATGATCCAAGAACTATTGGCACTATTCCATGACTCTGCAGTGTTCATCAAGCTTGACGTGAGACAGAGCTATGAAGCAAAGCTGGTATCTTACCACTTTTGTTACTCATTTAGATGCATTTCAGTACCACAGAATGCCGTATAGGCTAACTTCAGCACATTCCAGTCATTCATTCCTGTCAGATGTTGAGTCAATCTGCTTGACGATGTTGTTGCCCATGGAAGGGACAGATTAGAACACAATCAGTGGCTATCAATGGTGCTCACTTTTTAAAAATTCATTTGTGGGACATGGCTGTCGCTGGCTGGCCAGCATTTTTATTGCCCATCCTTAGGTGGGCAGTTGAGATTCAACCACATTGCTGTGCCTCTGGACCACATGTAGGCCAGACCAGGTAAGGATAACAGATTTCCTTCCCTAAAGGACATGAGTAAATCAGAGGGGTTTTCCTGACAATTGACAGTGGTTTCATGGTCATCTATAAATTATATTTTTTTCCCAGACATTTTTTATTCAATTCAAATTCCACCATCTGCCGTGGCAGGATTCGAACCCGGGTCCCTGGAACACTGGCGGAGTTTCTGGATTAATAGTGGAGCAACAATACTACTCGGCCATGCCTCCCCACTTAATGCACACAGCACAACTTGCCACTCAACAAGCATCCAGGATTGACTTCCTTAGATGCAGAATGACAATGTATCAACTGAGGCCCACACATGACAATGTCAAAGCTTTTCATACATTTCCAACCTTGTCTAATGTGAAAGAATTGGAATAATTTTGCCATGCTACCAGATTTGATCACCTTACCTTGTTCCTCAGAGACTGCGGAACTTCTTCAAAGGTAACTCACAAAGATGCACAATGGGAAAAGACAATCATACGGCATATAACATTTGACACATTAAAGATAAAGATAGCATCTCCACTAATCCTCGCATATTTCAACCCACATGCGGAAACAAATGTGACAACAGATGCAGGGGGAACAGCGATTGGAGCTGTACTCTGACAGTACATTGAAGGTAGCAAATGACCTTTCCCGAATGCATAGTCAGAAACTGAATGCAAACACACATCTAGAGCATGGGAAGCATTAGCCTGAATCTGGGTGGTGAACATTGTATCACTGTGGTAGAAAGTTGACTCTCCCCATTGATTATCAAGTGCTAACTACATTCTTAGCAACATCAAGATCTGGTCATCGGCTGCTACATCTACAGATGGTCTGACCATCTTCATCAGTACACCTTGGAGGTTGGATGTCTCACAAGCCCATGCAACCAAGTAGCTAAGATGCTTAACCATACTGCAATCACAGGCAGTGTCAGTGGTAGTGAAGTGACACAGAAAGTAATCCAACACCTGAAATCCAAGTGGCCTCGCAAAATAGAGGAAGAATGGTCCCATATCACAGAGTACGCAAGGGGCTTGCATTGTTTGATGGCACTTGTATGCAGAGCTCAAGCAGCTGCCTCAAAAACATTGTTGCGATGTGTATTGCTTCTGTGAAGCAGTCCAGTGGCCATTAATCGATCATCGAATAGAAAGGTTCATTAGAAGCCGCATAACAATGAAAAATCTGATAAACCATATCTTGCACCTCAACAACTGACCCCCCCCCCCCCTCCCCCACTGCCATCAAAACCACAGCAACAACTCCAAGCAAATATTTTTGGATTGGTGCAAGCTGTCCCTAGGCGTCGGTGCATTTGGTTTGTTGTTCATGATCTACAGAGACTGCAGCCGATTCCTAGCCCACCACTTTGGTCATTGATGTTATGTGACCCTCTACCTGGTCTAAAGGTTTCACACAAGCGTACGAATTAAGAGAAGGAGGAGGCCATTCAGCCCTTTGAGCGGGCTCTGTCATTCAATAAAGTCGTGGCTGATCTGATTGTGGTCTCACCTCCACACTCCACTTAATCCTGAATACCTTTGACTCCTTCGTTAGTCACGAATTTATCCACCTCTGCCGTAAAAATATTCAATGACCCTGGCCTCCAGTACGGTCTGGGAAGACAGTTCCAAAGACTCACAACCCTCTGAGATAAAAAAAATTCCGGGATGTTGTCAGCTTTTAGTTCTCATATTTTTTTCAGTATTGTTTCCCTAGTGATTGTAATTGTTTTAAGTTCCTCTTCCCTTTTACCTCCTGACCCACAATTATTTCTGGGATGTTAATTGTAGCCTCTATAATGAAGATAGGTGCAAAATATCTGTTTGATTCATCCGTCCTTTCCTTATTTTCCATTATTAATTCCCCATTCTCGGTTTCTCGAGTATCAATGCTCACTTTACTTACTCTTTTTCTTTCTAAATATCCTTAGAAACTCTTACTATCTGCTTTTATATTTCAAGCTATCTTTCTCTCATACTCTAATTTCTCCCTCATTATTTTTTAGTCATTATTTGCTGTTCTTTAAACTCTGCCCAATCTTCTTTTCTGCAACGCACCTGTATGGAATTTTATGTTTTTTCTTTTAATTTGAAACTCTCTATTACTTCTTTATATAGCTGTGGATCTTCCCCGAGGGCCATCCTTTTTGACTGGAACATATCTTTGCCCACATGTTCCATGTCAACACCATGAGAGACACTCGAACACAGAAGCTACACCACAACCAGTCTAAATTAATACAAAAAGATATTGATAAAATTACATGGTTAAAAGGTGATTGGGCATTGCAAAGCTAAATAATAGGTTGGCTTATGATATTTTAGACAATGTTTTAACAAAATGGGGTTCGCTGAAGACCATCACTGCGGACAGATGCACTGCAATTTGGTTCCAGTCCGTTCACTGAGTTCTAAGCAAGGTACCAAGTTCATCATCATCTAATATTGTGATGCAATTTGTGGTGATGCTGAAAGGTTAAACAGAGTGATATAAGACACTCTGAGAGCTTGTATGGTGGAGAGAAAACGTTCGAACAATCCATTCATATTGTACTTCACACATACCAATCCATCCCACACCCTGACCAGAATGACACCGGCCAAACTTATGACTGGTTGTAATTTTTGCATTGACCCTCCCAACGAGCAATAGCAGAAGAAATGGGAAAGTGACAAGATAAAGCAAGAAGGTGAAGCTTGGACAAGTGACCATGTGGAAGGAAAGCGTAATTTGAAGTTGAAGGTTGGATTCACATCAAACATCTAAACTGTAACCACAAAGTTACACCATTTCATCTTCAGGGCCAAAGCAGGTCAAACAGTTGCTCCGTACCAATACTTATCTGTTGGATGACAACAAAAAGTGGAACATGAGACATTTGATAGCAAGCTGACCAGGATAGAGGACAGTGATTATGAGGATACATTTCCTTCTTTCTTTTTTGAAAGTTTATTTATTAGTCACAAGTAAGGCTTACATTAACACTGCAACAAAGTTACTGTGAAATTCCCCTCGTTGCCACACTCCGGCACCTGTTTGGGTCAATGCACCTAACCAGCACGTTATTCTCTTATGAATAATACTGATGTTAAACATCTGCCTCACCAGGGTGATCACTAAAAACCGCAGTCTCAACTTTGTAGGTCTTAGTGTTGTTGTCAGTTATCTTCAAATCTCAAAGACTATTTCTGTACTTGGAACACTTTGAACTCTAAGATGTGACTCAGAGTGCATATGTTTGTTATTCAGGCTGGTTTAATTTAGAATAAGGTATTTTAGTTTTACAAAAGGGAGGAGCTGTTTGAAATAATTCCTCAGAGGCCTGCGTCCCTTCAGCAGATTCCTTTTATTTACAAACTTATCTCCACCCTGAAGAGTGCTTCAGATACAAAGTCAGAATCCAGAGTGTCAGTAGACCTGACACTCCTCATTATATGCACAGGTGTGAGACCCCCTGATTGGCAATCTTTTTGGCCAACCAAATTGCAGGCAATCAGTCAGCGGGCTCATGGCCCAAGAGGCTAACCTTGTGGGCCTCATTGCGGTCATTATTTTCAATTGTTTGGTGCATTTGATTGTCTGTTGATGCACACAACACTGTGTACTGTGAGTCAAGCCTTTGGGTGTGCTTACAGAGAAACTGGAACAAGTGGTAAGCATGAGAAAGCAGACATTTTGAAAACATTTAAATAAAACTCCAGTTCACACCTGGAACCCAGTGAAAGTCATCTCCTCACCTTGTGAGGCATAAAACACAATAGCCTGCCCACCCCAGACATACTCTCTTCTACCTTCTTCTGTCGGGAAAAAGATATAAAAGTCTGAGGTCATGTGCCAACCGATTCATGAACAGCTTCTTCCCTGCTGCCATCAGACTTTTGAATGGACCGACCATATATTCAGCTGATCTTTCTCTACACCCTAGCTACGACTGTAACACTACATTCTGCACTCTCTCCTTTCCTTCTCCCATATGTACTCTATGAATGGTATGCTTTGTCTGTATAGCACAAGAAAAATACATGTGACAATACATGTGACAATGATAAATCAAATCAAATCAACTTAATATTGCTGAGCCAGCAAAAATTTAATGAAGTAAGACTTCCATTTTAATTCACAATTAACTTCAAATGGTGCATTTGATGGTGAGTCATGTTTCTTTCCAGAAACTCAACGCTAAAGAGTTTACATTCAAGGGTTGCAGCATGTACTTAGAGATAACTAGGTGACCAGGAACAAGCTTGTAGTCATTATTTTTCTTTTCTTCCTCTCTTATATCCTGATTACATGAAAGATAAGCAAGAATAGCCAGACCCACAGTCTACTTAAATCTTCTTATTGTTGAACATAGGTCAATAGTGTAGCAGTCACTATAGCTTCCCAGTACATCACCAAGTTTATTTTCACACATTAACAATTCTGATACAATTCACCAGGAACATTCATTGTTTTGGGAAAAAAAATATAAGAATTTAATTACCCCACCATTGTCACACATCTTTGATTCATTACCTCAGCTATTCATTGCACTTTGAGAATAATAAAAATTCAATAAGTTCTGTCTGGTCAAATTGGGAAGTGATGGTGCATCTATAGTTGAGGACTTAATGAAGTTTATTATTTGAGTGTTTCACATGGGCTTGTGGATCCTGCCTTCTTAATTATACATGTCTTCTGGTGAATCAAGCCCAAAGATCTTGAGACAGTGCAACTTCAGAAAGCGAAAGGTCCAGTCATTTCTCTAAAACCCCAAATAAGTCCAGCACAAGCACAGGTTCCCCTATATTCACATTGTTTGTTATTTCCTCAAAGATCTCCAATAAATTAATCAAACGTGATTTCCCTTTCACAAAACCATGCTGACTTTGCCTGATGGCATTGCAATTTTCTAATTGCCCTGCTATAACTTCCCGAGCAATAAATTGCAGCAACTTGTCTATGAAGTGTTGGGCTAACTGGCTTGCAATTTCCTGCTTTCTGTCACCCTCCTTTCTTGAATAGAGGAGCTACATTCGCTAATTCCCAGTCTGATGGAACCTTCCCAGAACCTAAGAAATTTTTGGAACACTGAAACTAATGCATCTACCATCTCAACAACCACTTCTTTTAAGACCCTAGGATGAAGTCCATCAGGTTCTGGGACCTTTCAGCTTTTAGTTCTAAGAGTTTTCTCAGTACCCTTTCTTTGATGATTGTAATTGTTTATAAGTCCCTTCCTTTTACCTCCTGATCCATTATTATTTCTGGGATGTTATTTGTAGTCTCTACATTGAAGATAGCAAAATATTCATTTTGGTAGGACTAATTTAAATGTGGATTACAGGGTCAAAGGTAGGGTTCTGAAGACTGTGGAGGAACAGAGAGATCTTGGGGTCTATATCCACAGATCTCTAAAGGTTGCCACTCAAGTGAATAGAGCTGTGAAGAAGGCCTATAGTGTGTTAGCTTTTATTAATAGGGGGTTGGAGTTTAAGAGCCGTGGGGTTATGCTGCAACTGTACAGGACCTTGGTGAGACCACATTTGGAATATTGTGTGCAGTTCTGGTCACCTCACTATAAGAAGGATGTGGAAGCGCTGGAAAGAGTCCAGAGGAGATTTACCAGGATGCTGCCTGGTTTGGAGGGTAGGTCTTATGAGGAAAGGTTGAGGGAGCTAGGGCTGTTCTCTCTGGAGCGGAGGAGGCTGAGGGGAGACTTAATAGAGGTTTATAAAATGATGAAGGGGATAGATAGAGTGAACGTTCAAAGACTATTTCCTCGGGTGGATGGAGCTATTACAAGGGGGCATAACTATAGGGTTCGTGGTGGGAGATACAGGAAGGATATCAGAAGTAGGTTCTTTACGCAGAGAGTGGTTGGGGTGTGGAATGGACTGCCTGCAGTGACAGTGGAGTCAGACACTTTAGGAACATTTAAGCCGTTATTGGATAGGCACATGGAGCACACCAGGATGATAGGGAGTGGGATATCTTGATCTTGGTTTCAGATAAAGCTCGGCACAACATCGTGGGCCGAAGGGCCTGTTCTGTGCTGTACTGTTCTATGTTCTATGTTCTATCTGTTCGATCCAACTGTTATTTCCTTATTTTCCATGATTATTATTTGTTATTAGTGCCACAAGAAGGGTTACATTAACATGGCAATGAAATTATTGTGAAAATCCCCTAGTCGCCACACTCCAGCGCTTGTTCAGGTACACTGAGGGAGAATTTAGCATGGCCGATGCAGTGAACCAGCACGTCTTTTGGACTGTGGGAGGAAACCGGAGCACCTGGAGAAAACCCACGCAGATTCGGGGAGAATATACAGACACACGCACAGACAGTGACCCAAGCCGGGAATTGAACCCAGATCTCTGACGCAATGAGGCAGCAGTGCTAACCACTGTGCCACCATGCATTAATCCCCCATTCTCAGTTTCTAGAGGACCAATGCTCATTTTACTTACACTTTCACTTTTTAAATATGTTTCGAAGCTGTTAGTATCTGCTTTTATATTTCTAGCCAGCTTTCCCTCAGACTCTAATTTCTCCCTCATTGTTTTTTCGGTCATTATTTGCTGAACTTTAAAATCTGTCCAATCTTCTTTCCTGCCACTCACTTCTACAGAGTGAGGTGAGTAAAGTTCTGAGTCCAAAGTGTCTGGCATGTCCACTTGGCAACATCAATCATTGTGGACATTCTTGAGTTCTGGACATTTCTGTGTGGCTGTTTTCTTCCAACTCAAAGGCCAGGCTCCAGATAGGAGGGCAAACTTAGATATGGGTAAGTCTTTTCAGACATTTGTGGCATTAAAAAAATGAAATAGGTATGATAAGTGATTCTTTTTCCAGAATAGTGCACCTCCTATGTGTTGATTAGAGTATAAACGTGCTTAGATGTATCGAGCAAAAATTAATATAAATACAATAGTCATCAAATTTTGTTGTGGGGTTTGTATTTCCTGATAGTTTGTTCATTAGTAGTTCTGTAAAGAAATTGAGGGATTTAATTACTTGGCTTTCTTCAGGTTATCATTTCTTCACTGGTGCTTTTTGCTGCTTTTAATTTTTTCCAGTCAACTCATGTGAATAGTTGATTTTTTTGCCTAGATTGGTTCATATTTGTTCCAAACACAGCTTTTGGCCCGTTTGATGTGTGGCACCATTGCAATGTGATGTCCAGAGTTTGTAATACCTTCAAGGTACACTATGCGGCTTTTAAAACATATATAGGCCGGGATTCTCCCAAAAGAAGTTCTCACATGCGGGAAAATGGGAGTAGATCCTACCTTTTTTTAGCGCACTTACCAGAGCGATTCTCTGACACTCTGTGCACTGCAGAGTACCTTAACGAGATTCCCTCTGGAAAATGGTGAGCGGGGCATATTCCTGCCCGAGAGGCCAGCAGCATAGCACTGAGAGGACCACTGCGCATGCGCCAATCCGTCAGTATGGAGATCGGTGCATGCGCAATGGCCCCTCATTGCCGGCCTCCAGATCGCTGGCCAGCCCTGCAACCCCCAATCATTGACCTTCTGACCCCGCCTCCACCTTCTGATTGCTGTCATCCCAGACCTCCCTGGGCCAACCTCTATGGCCCCTCTCCCTGCCCCACCCCACCCCCCAGACCGTTCCAACTCCCCCTCAATCCCAATGACCAGCCCCAATGTCTCCCCCCACCCCAGCCAGCCCTGATCTCTCCCCTGACGGTTCTGAACCCACCCCACACCCCAACGACCAGGCCCAATTTCCTTCACTACCTCCCTCCCCACTGATCATTTTGCAGAATGGCAGTGGTGCCCCCCTCCCAATAGCCCCCTCAGTAGACCTCACTCCCTCAGTAGGCCCCACTCCACTCCTTTTGCACTGCCTGGTACCCCATCGGCAGTGCCAAGGTGTCCCTTGGGCAGTGCCAGTTTAGCCCTTCGGCAGTGCCAGGGTGCAAAATGGTACTGCCATGCTGGCACTGCCCAAGGGGCACTCCCCTTACCCCCAACCTACTGGGAAGCCTTGTTACCTCTTCAAAGAACTGTGACAGATTTGTCAGGCATGACCTCCCTTGACGAAGCCGTGCTGACTCAGCCCTATTTTATCATGCACGTCCAAGTACTCCGCGATCTCATCTTTAACAATGGACTCTAAAATCTTCTTACTGTGCTTACCCCAGTCCAACGCCGGCGTCTCCACATCATGACTCTAAAATCTTGCCAGTGACCAAAGCCAGGCTAACCGGTTTATAATTTCCCGTCTGCTGCCTCCCTCCCTTCCTAAACAGCGGTGTTGCATTAGCTACTTTCCAGTCCTCTGGGACCCTCCCTGCCTCCAGTGATTGCTGAAAGATCACCACCAATGCCTCCACAATTTCCTCAGCTATCGCTTTAAGGACCTGGGGTGTAGTCCATCCGGTCCAGGTGATTTATCCACCTTCACACCTTTCAGTTTCCCCAGAACCTTCTCCTTAGTGATGGCCACTATACTCACCTGTGCCCCCTAATTCTCCTGGAGCTCTGGCATCCCACTGGTGTCTTCCACCGCAAAGTAACTATTCAGCTCCTCTGCTATTTCTTTGTTTCATATTATTACTTCTCAAGCCTCATTTTCCAATGGTCCAATGACTATTTTTGCCTCACTCTTACCTTTTATATATTGAAAAAATCTCTTCCTATCTTCTTTTATATTACTAGCTCGCTTACACTCATATTTCATCTTCTACCCCCTTATTGCTTTTTTAGTTGTCCTCTGCTCACTTTTAAAGGCTTCCCAATCCTCTGACTTCCCACTAATCCGCACCACTTTGTATGCTTTTCCTTTTGCTTTTATGCTGTCCTTGATGTCCTTCTTCAGCCATGGATGCCTCGTCCTCCCCTGAGCAAATTTCCTCCTTCTTGGGATGAATTTCTGTTGTGCCTCCCTAATTACCCCCAAAAACTCCTGCATTGCTGTTCCACTGTCTTCCCCGCTAGGCTCCCTTTCCAATCAACTTTGGCCAGCTCCTCCCTCATGTCTTTGTAGTTACCTTTATTTAATTGTAATACCGTTACATCTGATTCCAGCTTCTCCCTCTCAAACTGGTGGGTACATTCTCTCATATTGTGGCCACTGGCCCCTAATTACTGCCTCATTACACATCACCAAATCCAGAATTGCCTGTTCCCTAGCAGGCTCTGTCACAAGCTGCTCCAAAAAACCATCCCTTAGACATTCCACAAATTCCTTTTCTTGGGATCCACTACCTACCTGATTTTCCCAGTCCACCTGCATATTGAAGCCCCCATGATGATTGTAATATTGCCGTTTTTATATGCTTTTTCTATCTCCTGGTTTATTTTCTGCCCCACATCCTGACTACTGCTAGGGGCCTGTACACAACTCCCATCAGGGTCTGTTTACCTTTGTGATTCCTCAACTCTACCCACAGAGATTCTATGCCTTCTGATCCTTGTCGCTTCTTGCTACTGATTTAATGTCATTCCTTACTAACAATGCAACCCTGTCCCCTTTGCCCAACTGTCTGTCCTTTCAATAGGACACATATCCTTGGATATTTAGATCCCAGCTCTGATCCCCTTGCAGCCACGTCTGTGATGCCCACAACATCGTACCGGCCAATTTCAATGTGCGCAACAAGCTCATTTACCTTGTTCCGTATACTGCGCGCATTTAGGTACAACACCCTCAGTCCTACATTGACCACCTCCCTTTTCATAATTGTCACCATTTTTTGCTCTGCCTGAGATTAGATTTCTGCCACCTTCTATACTCTGTGTTCTATTACATGGTCTGGAAACTTTATTAACCGCTCCTGAGCCCTCGGCTCCTTTAACTAGTTGAAAGTCCTCATCATTAAGCTGCACTTCTACCCTGTCCTTTAACTTTGATTTTCTAATTCTCCATACTACTGAACCCTTCCCCCGTCCCCCCCCTCCCCCCCCCCCCTCCACTATTTAGTTTAAAGCCCTATCTACAGCCTTTGTTCTATGATTCGCCAGGACTCTACTCCCAGCATTGTTCAGATGAAGACCGTACCATCAGAGCAGGTCCCCTTTTCCCCAATACTGGTGCCAATGTCCCATGAATTGAAACCCATTCCTTCCACGCCAATCTTTGTGCCACGCATTTACCTCCTTAATCTTATTGACCCTGTGCCAATTAGCTCGTGGCTCAGGTAGTGATCCAGAGATTATTATCTTTTTGCTTCTGCTTTTTAATTTAACTCCTAGCTGTTTATACTCCCTTAGTAGAACCTCTCTTCCTGTTCTACATATGTCGTTGGCGTCTACATGGACACGACAACTAGATCTTTACCCTTCCACTTCAAGTTCTTCTGCAGCCCAGATGAGATGTCCCGAACCCGAGCACCAGGCAGGCAACACAACCTTCGGAATTCTCGATCTTGGTCACAGAGAACAGTGTCAATGCCCATAACCACACTATACCCAATTATGACTACATTTCTTTTTGCCCCCCGCACTTGAATGGCTCCATGTATCACAATGCTGTGGCCAGTTTGCTCATCCTTCCTGCCGTACCCATTCCCATTCACACAAGGAGCAAGAATCTCAAACCTGTTGGACAAGTTCAGGGACCGAGGCTCCTGCAACCCGACCTCCTGGATCCCTCTACCTGCCTCACTCGCAGCCACACCCTCCCTGTCCCTGACCACTGGCCGAATTCAAGATATTTAATCAAAGGGGTGTGACTGCCTCCTGGGACACAGTGTCCAGGTATCTCTCCCCCTCCCTGATGTGTCGCAGCGTCCGAAACTCAGAATCCAACTCATCCACTCTGAGCCGGAATTCCACAAGCAACCAACACTTACTAGAGACATGCTCACTGGGAACCACAATGGGGTCCACCAGCTCCCACATCATGCATGAACAGCACACCACCTGACCGTCCATCTCTATTTTTATTTAATTCGTTTTTAATTTGGTTTTGAATTTTTATTTATTTAAACTTTTTAAAAATTATATATCTCCTTATTATCTCGGTATCAACCAAATTTCTAACCAGTAATTTAAATGGATTTTCAAATTTAGCACAGCTAAATCAAACCACCGCGCTCCTGCGATGTGACTTTTAAGGTTTTTTTACTCCGAACTCACTGTCAGTTTCAGAGAATCAAAAGTAGCACTTATTGACCAATCAGCACTTTCCCTTACTGGCCAATCAGCACTCTCCCTTGTGGCTTACTGACCAGTCAGCACTCTCCCTTGTGGCTTACTGACCAATCAGCACTCTCCCTTGTGGCCTCTGCTGCCTGTTTCACCTAACTCCCTGGGGCTAGATTTCCACTAGAAATATTAATAGCTAAATACACTAGTCTCCTATACTATTTAATTAATTTTATTTTTGTTAAACTGATTATTGATCCCTCTTGATCTGAAATCAAATTAAAATCAGTAATTTAAATCAGTAACTTAGAATAGATTTTCAAATTTAGCCCAGACTCCCTTCCAGCCAATCAGGTCACAGTCTCCTGTGACATCACTTGACTGTATTTTTTTTCAAATTATGAAACAAAGTCTTACCGTTACCCGGCTGTGTCTCTGTCTGTCCCAGCTCCACTCCGCTCCCAGAATAAAGGCCGCGAATCCCCGAGGTAAAGTATTTATACCCTTACCGTTACCCAGCTGTCTCTCTGTCTGTCCCGGTTTCGCTCCGCTCCCGGAATCAATCAAAAGGTTGGAAATCTAGCATCCACATGATCATATCTGTTTTTGGTGCTAATTGGTTCTGAAGTAAGATTTATGTCTATGGGGATATTGCTCAAATTGGGACTATAGAGATAGATAGCTGTTGAGAATTATACTTTGTCATGTTTAAGTATTTTAATTGGTAAAAGTTATGCTAATTCTTTTTGTTATATTCTAACTGTGTTCCTAAATAAAGTTTGTTTCAATAAAAATTATCTAGTGATTCAATAGAGGGGAGGTGATGGGCTAGTGATATTATCGCTAGATTATTGATGCAGAAACTCAGCTAATGTTCTGGGGGCCCGGGCTCGAATCGCGCCATGGCAGATGGCGGGATTTGAATTCAAAAAATATATATCTGGAATGAAGCATCTACTGATGACCATTGTCGATTGTTGGAAAAACCCATCTTGTTCACTAATGTTCTTTAGGGAAAGAAATCTGTTGTCTTGACCTGGTCTGGCCTACGTGTGACTCCAGAGCCGCAGCAATGTGGTTGACTCTCAACTGCCCTCCAAGGGCAACTAGGGATGGGCAATAAATGCTGGCCAGCCAGCGACACCCATGTCCCACGAATGAATTTTAAAAATACAATCACACCTTATGTTCTGGGAACCTATATAAGGATTCAGAGAGGGAGGGAGCAAGGACAAAAACAAGAGATAGAAAAGGGAATAAGAAAAGTGATAGGCAGAGAAATCAAGGACAAAGTTCAAACAGGGTGAAGGAAAAATATCGGGAGTAAGGCAAACAATGTTAAAAAGACAAGCTTAAAGACCCTGTGTCTTAATGCGCGGAGCATTTGCAATAAAGTGGATGAGCTAATCGCACAGATAGATATAAACGGGTACAATATAATTGGGGTAACAGAGACATGGCTGCAGGGTGACCAGGGGTGGGAATTGAATGTCCCAGGGTATTCAATATTTAGGAAGGACAGACATAAAGGAAAAGGTGGTGGAGTGGCGCTGCTGGTTAAAGAGGAAATTAATACAATAGTGAGAAAGGATATTAGCTCTGACAATGTGGAGTCTGTATGGGTAGAGTTGAGAAATGCCAAGGGGCAAAAAACATTAGTGGATGTCATATACAGACCCCCAAACTGCAGTAGGTGATGTTGGGAATGGCATTAAACACGAAATTAGAGATGCATGTGATAAGGGAATATCGGTAATCATGGGTGATTAGTTGGCTGTAGAGATTTGCATTCTAATCAGTATTCTGTAACTTGGGTTTCCTCCGGGTGCTCCGGTTTCCTCCGGGTTAGGTTGATTGGCCTGGTTAAAAATTGCCCCTTAGAGACCTGAGATGCGTAGGTTAGAGGGATTAGCGGGTAAATATGTGGGGTGGGGCCTGGGTGGGATTGTGGTTGGTGCAGACTCGATGGGCCAAATGGCCTCCTTCTGCACTGTAGGGCTTCTATCTTTCTATGTTTGATTTTGTGTCTCTGTGCCCTGTTTGAGAGCAGATTTCCACTCCATCTGACAAAGGAGCAGCACTCCGAAAGCTAATGGCATTTGCTACCAAATAAATCTGTTGGACTTTAACCTGGTGTTATTAAAACTGTTACTGTGTTTACCCCAGTCCAACGCCGGCATCTCCACATCATGATTTTAATCTGCACAGAGATTGGGCAAATCAAATTAGCCACAATGCCATAGAGGAGGAATTCCTGGAGTGTATACGGGATGGTTTTCTTGACCAATATGTGGAGGAACCAACTAGAGAACAGGCCATCTTAGACTGGGTACTGTGTAATGAGAAGGGAATCATTGTACGAGCTGTATGAGACCCCTTGGGATGAGCGACCAAAACATGACAGAATTTTTTATCAAGATGGAGAGTGAGGTAGTTGATTCGGAGACTAGGGTGTTGAATCTTAATAAAGGAAACTATGAGGATATGAGCCATGAGTTGGCCTTGATAGATTGGGGAAAGTTACTTAAAGGGATGACAGTGAATAGACAATGGCAAACACTCAAGGAGCACATGGAGGAACTGCAGCAACTGTTTATTTCTGTCTGGCACAAAAGCAAAATGGGTAAGAGGGCCAATCCACGGCTTACAAAGGAAATTAGAGAGAGTATCCGATTTAAGGAAGAAGCATACAGATTGGCCAAGAAAAATAATAGGTCTGAGGATTGGGAGCAGTTCAGAATTCAGCAAAGAAGGACTAAGGGATTGATTAAGAAGGGGAAAATACAGCACAAAAATAAGCTTGCAGAGAACATAAAGACTGACATTAAGAGTTTCTATAGATATGTGAAGAGAAAGTGGTTGGTGAAGACAAATGTAGGTACCCTACAGAAAGAAACGGGGGAATGTATAATAGGGGACAAAGAAATGGCCGAGCAACTGAATACATACTTTGGTTCTGTCTTCACAAAAAAGGACACAAATCAGATGCCAGAAATGTTGGAGGATGCAAGATTTAGTGAGAGGGAAAAACTGAGGGAGATCAATATTAGTAGAGAAATGGTGCTGGAAATGTTGGTGGGATTGAAGGCGGATAAATCCTCAGGGCCTAATAATCTACATCCCAGAGTACTTAAGGAAGTAGCTCTAGAAATAGTGGATGCATTGGTGGTCATCATCCAGGATTCCATAGACTCTGGAACAGTCCCTGCAGATTGGAGGGTAGCAAATGTCACTCCAATATTCAAAAAGGGAGATAGAGAGAAGACAGGGAATTATAGACCAGAAAGCTTTAACTTTGGTAGTGGAGAAAATTCTCGAATCCATTATCAAGGACTTTATAGCAGAGCATTTAGAAAGCAGTGACATGATTAGACACAGTCAGCATGGATTTATAAAGGGGAAATCATGCTTGACAAATCTGTTGGAATTCTTTGAAGATGTAGCTAGTAGAGTTGACAAAGGGGAACCGATAGATGTGGTATATTTGGACTTTCAGAAAGTGTTTGACAAAGTCCCGCACAAGGGATTATCATGCAAGATTAAAGCGCATGGGATTGGGGGAAGTGTATTGAGATGGATAGAAAACTGGTTGGCAGAGAGGAAACAAAGAGTAGGAATTAATGGGTGCTTTTCAAATTGGCAGGCAGTAACTAGTGGAGTGCCACAGGGATCGGTGCTAGGACCCCAGCTATTCAAAATATATATGACTGATTTGGATGATGGGACAAAATGTAACATCTCAAAGTTTGCAGATGATACCAAGTTGGGTGGGAGGGTGAATGGTGACAAGGTTGCAGAGATCCTTCAGAATGATCTGGACAGGTTGGGTGAGTGGGCAAATCAATGGCAGCTGCAGTATAATTTGGACAAATGTGAAGTTATTCACTTTGGAAGCAAAAACAAGAAGGAATGGCTGTAAATTGGGAGAGGGGAGTGTGCAGTGGGGCCTGAGTCACTGAAGGTAAGCACGCAGGTGCAGCAGGCAGTAAAGAAGGCAAATGGCAATTTGGCCTTCATTGTGAGAGGTTTCGAGTACAGGAGCAGGGATGTGTTGTTGCAATTATACAGGGCCTTGGTGAGGCCACACCTAGAGTATTGTGCGCAGTTTTTGTCTCCTTTTCTGAGGAAGGATGTTCTTGCTCTCAAGGGAGTGCAGCAAAGGTTTACCAGGCTGATTCTGGGGATGGCGGGACTGATGTATGAGGAGTGATTGACTAGGTTAGGATTGTTTTCACAGGAGTTCAGATGAATGAGGGGGGTTCTCATAGAGACTTATACAATTCTAACAGGACCAGCCAGGATAGATGCAGGGAGGATATTCCCGATGGTGGGGGAGTCCAGAACCAGGAGTCACAGTCTGAGGATTCAGGGTAGACCATTTAGGACGGAGGTGAGGAGACATTTCTTCACCCAAAGAGTGGTGAGCCTGTGAAATTCATTACCACAAGAAGTAGTTGATGCCAAAACATTGAATGTATTCAAGAGGCGGCTGGATATAGCACTTGGGGCGAATGGGATCAAAGGTTATGGGGAGAAAGCAGGATTAGGCTATTGATAATGCTCATAATGAATGGCAGAACAGGCTCGAAGGGCCAAATGGCCTCCTCCTGCTCTTATCTTCTATGTTTTTATGTTTCTATGTTCGCCAAAATCAAGTAAAGTTGGGGTCTTGGCTCACTTCATAATATACCTTGGAGTTTTTGACCTGGTCCCGAACAACGGTCAGATGGGGATGTAATGCTTCAAGATTTGTTCTGAGGAGTGACGTGCAGTGTGAAGGGGTTTACACTTGAATGTGCCGTGCCATTCGCCTTTCCCGTCCTAATCGGTTCTTATGCGACACTGCATCGGGGAGTGAGGCAACACGCTCCTGCTGCCAACCTCCTCAGCTGCTTCCAACCCTGCCTGCTTATTCTCTGGGTGACATGGTGGCACAGTGGTGCGCCAGGGACCCGGGTGCACCCGCTGTGGTTGGTGCAGACTCAACGGGCCGAATGGTGACTCACCTGATGAAAGCTCGTGATTCCAAATAAACCTGTTGGACTTAAACATGGTGTTGTGAGACTTCTTACTGTGCTTACCCCAGTCCAATGCCGGCATCTGCACCTATTGGTTTCAAAAAGGAGATAGATATATTGCTAATTTTAAAAAAGGGATAAAGGGGATATGAGGAACAGGTGGGGAGAGATCAGGGAGAGATCAGCCATGATCTGATTGAATGGCGGAGCAGGCTCGAAGGGCTAAATTTTCCAACTTCTGCTCCTAATTCCTATGTTCCTATGTAAGACTTGGGTTTGGAGAGAGTGAGAGATGTTGAATTGGGGAGGACTAAATTGGAATTGAAGACTTTATTGATTTGGATGGTTTTTATATTCTTTTGTAATCACCAGAGTGGAAGAGCTGAGTTTGGTTGGGATGGCTGAGCATATCTACTCTTCGGCTAACTTGGGAAACCAAACGCTTGGAGGACCCGACCAGAGCCTGAGGGCTGAATGTTAATGTTCCAGCCTGTTCACCATGTGTGGGCTCGGCATCTCACCGGCAACACAGAAATTTCACCGGTGACATTTTAATTCAGTGAAGATATTTACATCAGGTTTTTGCATTTCTCAACCAAGCAAGCCGGCATGATGATAACCTATCAATCTGTTCCAGCTCCATGACTTGACGGGACCCTGAGAGAATCAGAATGCAAAACATTCAAAACTGACAGAAGGAGACCATTTGGCCCATCGAGCCTGCCCCAACAACAGTCCCACCCAGGTCCCATCCCTGTAACCCCGTACATTTACCCGAGCTAGTCGCCCTGACACTAAGGGGCAATTTAGCATGGCCAATCCACCTAGCCCACTCATCTTTGGACTGTGGGAGGAAACCAGAGCACCCGCAGGAAACCCATGCAGACACGAGGAGAACATGCAGACTCCACACAGACAGTGACCCAAGCCGGGAATCGAAAAGGCTCCCTGGAGCTGTAAGTAAGGCAGCAGTGCTAACCACTGTGCCACCATGCCACCCATTTGGATGGTAGTGCCTATGGATTGCTCTCAGACTCTGTCGTGCTATTCCATTATCCCTGCATTTAGTTTTATCTATGAACTTGATCTGTTTTCCTTTTGGAAAAAGAAGCCGATAAAAGCAGAATCTTCTGTTAGGCTCCAAAAGCTGATCATGAAAAAACTGTGGTCAGCAAGGTCTCCTGCATTTCAGACAAAGCATACCCTTGTAGAAAATGGTTTGAGATAATATTCTATTACCAAGAGGTATGAAAAGACTCAGCTGTTAATATTCACTATGCTGGTTCCCATGATTCTGTGTTAATTCCTTAAGCTTGTTCTAACTGCTGGTGAAAGGATTAATAACTTTGTATTACATATCTCCCCATGCTCAAGAATTAAACTATTTGGCTGTGTTTCATAATTGTATTTGATTGATGTGGAGATGCCAACGTTGGGCTGGGGTGGGCACAGTAAGTAGTCTCACAACATCAGGTTTAAGTCCAACAGGTTTATTTAGAATCACAAGCTTTCAGAGCACTGCTCCTTCATCAGGTAAGTGCCACTCACCTGATGAAGGAGCGGCATTCCAAAAGCTCATGTTACCAAATAAACCTGTTGGACTTTAACCAGGTGTTGTGAGACTACTTACTGTATTTGATTGTATATTCTTTTTAACCTGTTGAATTTCTGGTCTTTGAGTAATATTTTCCATCAGGAATAGAGTGTGAGGCAATGCAGATACCAGCTCCAGTAATGCATTTGGCGTATTTATTAATCCCCAGATCTTGAGACTCTTACAGGGCAGGTAGTAAAAACCCTTAGGCTTTAAGTTACATTGTATATACACTAGCTCCATTCAAGACACCTCTTGCCTTCCCCTGTATCAGCATATCGATTCTGGACCCCATGAAGCCTCATGGCATCAGGTCAAACATGGGCAAGGAAACCACCTGCTGGTTATCATGTACAGCTGATGAGTCAGTACTTCTCTATATTGAACACCATTTGGAGGGAGCACTGAGGTTAGCAAAGGTACAAAATTTACTCTGGGTGGGGGACTTCAATATCCATGATCAAGAGAGGCTTGGTAACACCTCGACAGACCGAATTGGCTGAGACCTAAAGAGCATGTTTAGTCCCAGTCCAAAGATGTGCGGGTTAGGTTGATTGGCCATGCTAAAATTGCCCCTTAGTGTCCTGAGATGTGTAGGTTAGAGGGATTAGTGGGTAAAATATGTAGGGATATGGGGGTAGGGCCTGGGTGGGATTGTGGTCGGTGCAGACTCGATGGGCCAAATGGCCTCTTTCTGTACTGTAGGGTTTCTATGAGCTTCTGTGAGCTTCTATGAGCATGGCTCCTAGACTGGTTATGCAGCAGGTGGTCAGGGAACCAACAAGAGATCAAAACATACTTGACCTTATCCTTACCAACCTGCCTGCTGCAGATGCATCTGTCCATGACGGTATCAGTAAGACTGACCACCGCACAGACTTCTGGAGATGAAGACCTGTCTTCACACCAAGGATACTCTCCATCGTGTTATGTGGCACTACCATCGTGCTAAATGGGATAGACTTTGAACAGATCGAGCAACTCAAGACTGGGTATCCATTAGGCACAGCAGCAGAATTGTACTCAACCACAATCTGCAATGGCCCAGCATATCCCCCATTCTACCATTACCACCAAGCAAGGAGATCAACTCTATTTCAATGTAGAATTCAGGAGGACATGCCAGGGGCAACAGCAGGCATACCTAAAAATGAGGTGTCAACTTGATGAAGCTACAAAACATGGCTACAATGTACCAAATAGCATAAGCAGCAAGTAATAGACAGAGCTAAGGGTTTCCACAACCAAAGAGACAGTTCTAAGTTCTGCAGTCCTACCACATCCAGGCATGAATTGTGGTGGACACTTAAACAACTTACTGGAGGAGGAAGCTCCACAAGGATCTCCATCCTCAATGATAGGGGAGCCCAGCATATCAGTGCAAAAGATAAGTCTGAAGTATTCACAATAATCTTCGGCCACAAGTGCTGAGTGGATGATCCACCTTGGTCTCCTCCGGAAGTCCCTGGAATCACAGATGTCTGTCTTTGGCCAATTCGATTCACTCCACACAATATCAAGAAAGGGCTGTTGGCACTGGATACTGCAAAACCTGTAGGCCCTGACAATATTCTAGCAATAGAAGACTGAAGACTTGTGCTCTAGAACCTGCTGCGGCTCAGCCCTAGAACATCACTGCAGGAATTCCTCAGGATAGTTTCCCAGGCCCAGCCATCTTCAGCTGCTTCATCAATGACCTTCCTTTCATTATCAGGTTGGTGGGGGCGGCACGGTAGCATAGTGGTTAGCACTGCTGCTTCATAGCGCCAGGGATCCGGGTTCGATTCCCGACTTGAGTCACTATCTGTGCAGAGTTTGCACATTCTCCCAGTGTCTGCGTGGGTTTCCTCCGGGTGCTCCGGTTTCCTCCCACATTCTGAAAGACGTGCTGGTTAGATGCATTGACCCGAACAGGTGCCAGACTAGGGGAATTTCACAGTAACTTCATTGCAGTGTTAATGTAAGCCTTACTTGTGACTAATAAATAAACTTTAAAAAAAAAAGTGGAGTGCTCACTAATAAATACACAATGATCAGCAGCATTCGCATGGGACAGTGGAAGAGGAGCAGGCTATTCGGCCCCTCAAAGTTGCTACACGGGTGAATCAGATCAAGGTTAATCTGCGTCGTAAGTCCTATTTACCAGGGTTATACTGCCAATAGAATCATAAGGAATCATAGGATCATACAATGCAGAAGAGGCCCTTTGGCCTATCAAGTCTGCACCAACAGGTGTGAAACACCTGACCTCCTACCTAATCCCATACTTTGCCCATAGCCCTGAATGTTCTCATCCGGGTACTTTTTAAAGGCTGTGAGGCAACTTATCTCCACCACCCTCTCAGGCAACGCATTCCAGACCATCACCACCCTCTGTGTAAAAATGTTTTTCCTCTCATTCCACCCTAAACCTCCTGCCCCTCACCTTGAATCTATGTCCCCTCATGACTGACCCTTCAACTAAGGGGAACAGCTGCACCCTATCCACTCTGTCCATGCTCCTTATAATCTTGTAAACCTTGATCCGGTCACTCCTGAGTCTTCCCTGCTCCAACGAAAACAACCCAAGCCTATTCAACCTCTCTTCATAACTTAAATGTTCCATCCCAGGCAGCATCCTGGTCTATCCCCTCTGCACCCCCTCCAATGCAATCACATCCTTCCTACAATGTGGCGCCCAATAGGCAGCACATTTCCTCTATTTATTATTAGCCTTATGACACTCATTTGATTTTTGCTGCAAATTATTTCTATAATGTGGAAGGGTGCGGTTCATGACTATCAATGATCTGGAGCCACATTAAATCAGAGCTGTCACTTCTGATTTCCTCATGATAATATCGCCAGACTGAAGTGCAGAGGGAGCATCATTCTTGACCATTATTCCTCCAGTTACTAATCTGTGAAGACTGTTAACAATATGTTTGCTTGACTACCTCAAAGAGATTCCTCCAACTTCAAATGGACAAGCTTCCTGGTGTGGGCGTGTTATATTCTACTGGTACTGAAGGCTGTCGAATCCCTTATGCAATAACTCCTCTCAAAAGATACGCACTGAATGAAAGAGTGAAAAGGAGATTATGAATGATTTATGCAAAGGAACTGCTTCGATCCAAGAAACTGCAAGAACAGCTGGAAACAACATTTTGAAAAGAGTGTATTTTTTTTCCAGTTCCCTGTTAGAAATACTGTGTTGTCCAAATATTTTTGCTAAGTTCGTTTGGCTTCTATCAAACTGTTCAACGGTAACTTTATGCTGTAGAACATGGTATGGTGTTCTAATGAATTCCATCTTCCGCGTTAATGGAAGATGTAGTGAGCATCCTGTATGTTCCCCAGTGAGCAATTTATCACAGGCAGGTTAAGTGTTGGAACTGGCCTTCACTAACTCAACGCAGCAGCTGATGAAGGTTTTAATCAATGCGTGACATGCTCAGGAAATATTAAGGAGGGACATTAACTTGCCAACTACTGCGTCTAACTCAGGCGTGCAAGACTGGTTGCATGCGACCCCCTTGAGGCAGGCGGTGGGTGAGGCGGGGGTGGATTTATAACCTTATGCTTCTCGCTCAGCTGGAGTAGTATATCAATATACTTTTTAAGTTTAGCGTCACAGCCATGGGTTTCAAGGGCTTTGTGAAAGTAGCTGTTGAAAGTAAGCCGAGAACGCAATTCAATTGATGGGGCTGATTAAAAATCATGGAACCACTGGAATAAATATTCAGTACTTATGGTGCTTTCTTACTCACTGGTGGGAAAAGGGGTTTATTTGCCATACTGCTGCTGAGAATTTACTTCCTACACTTTGGAGGTTTTCTGAATCACGTTGGAATGGGTGATATCATGGCTGCCTTAGTTTGGACTTCAGATGATGGGCAGTGTGAACAGCACCAGCAGCAGTAACCTGCCGCTGAGAGACCTGCGTGGATAGCAGAGAGAGGAACAGCAGGGAAGGGGGTGGGGGGAACAGTAGAATGATGGACTCACTGTGAAGGCACTATCCACAATATAGGCCAGAATTTTATGTTGAATGTGCAGATAAATGTCCAATCCGGAATTGCATGAAAACGCACAAGTGTTTATTTTTGAATTGTGAAGCCTGGGGGGCCCTGCTGCCTCACAGCAACACGGACCCGGGTTCGATTCCAGCCTTGGGTTACAGTCTGTTTGGAGTTTGCAAGTTTTCCCTGTGTCTGCGTGGGTTTCCTCCGGGTGCTCCGGTTTCCTCCCACAGTTCACAGATGTGTAAGTTAGGTCGATTAGCCATGGTAAATGGGATTACGGGGAAAAGCTTAGGCTGCTTTGGATACTGTTCGGACATATGACAGAAGAAGCTCTGGAGTAAGGGAGATTCAAGTCCTGGGTGTTCTTGATGTAAAATATTGCAGCAGGACATGTTGCTGTACTGAAGTGACTATTTTCTTTTCTGAATTAAAGGAAAATCAACCGTACCAACTCACTACCCTCGCTATGCCTAACTTTCTGATGAAGTTACTTCCTCTGCTTTAAATCCATGCTTTACAACAGTGACAAAAATTGCCTCAATTTAAATAAAATGCCTACACGGTCAGTCACCTTTTAGGCGGTGAATAGATGTTAGCATGTCGTTGATAGATGCATGTAATCATAGAATGCTACAGTGCAGAAGGAGGCCATTCAGCCCATCGAGTCTGCATCAACCGCAATCCTACCCAGGCCCTATCCCCATTTACCCTAGCTAGTCCACCTGACACTAAGGGGCAATTTAGCATTGCCAATCAACCGAACCCGCGCATCTTTGGAGTGTGGGAGGAAACCGGAGCACCCGGAGGAAACCCACGTAGACACAGGGAGAACGTGCAGACTCTGCACAGTGATCCAAGCCGGGAATCGAATCCGGGTCCCTGGTGCTGTGAGGCAGAAGTGCTAACCACTCTGCCACCGTGCCGCCACTTAGGGTGACCTATAAGATTGATCACTAATAAAAGAACCAAACTCACTATCCGCAAGATAACTCACATTGCGCATTTGTTTCCTATTTCGATGCAAAATAATGGTGAATTGTGCTCATTACATGGGAAACTGAAGCAAGACTGATGAGTGAAAAGTTGAAATAAGTTGCATTGCGTGGATCGGTGGTGTATAATCACTTGATGTTGTCAATGTAGGGGGTTTTCAGTGAAGATTGCGGTAAGCTGAGCGGATCTGTCGGACGTTTAATCAATGAACAGGGCCGTTCTGCACAAATATCTGAGCAAGCCAGCTACTGAGGAGCACGTCACTTCTGTGCAGTTCAAGAGCTCCCAGTCATAGGCTTGGAATCTACAGATACAGCACACTGCATGACTAAACAGGAGTAGTTCTGACTCCAGAATGAGATCCTATACCCGGGAAGAAAATAGATATTTGTTTATGACAGAGGCCAGTTCAACATACAGAGGCAATTCCATCCACAGGTGCCACGCGTCTTATCTCCTCAGCCTGAAGCCTGAGTCATTTTCAGGGCTGGCTCTAAAAGCAGACAGCTCACAATCAAGATGGACAGGGAATGTGGCAGATCCAGTAAAATGAGAAGAAATATTGGGATGTTGTAGTAGTAATGACATTACTCCTCGCAACTGACAGCATTGTCTGGAGTCCAGCCATGTGCAGTTAAATGTGGAAATCCAAAAGTCAGTTATTCCATGTTTCTTCAAAGAATGCTGTACACTACATGAGGCAGAATATCGTGCTGGTCTGTGAACAATACACCTGGCATTTTCAAGGTATTACAGAATTAAATGTTGAAATTCATTCATAACAGTTCACTCTGAGATAAAGTCTTACTCGAAAGCATACAGGTCATGAATGTCCCTGGTTATAACAAGACTCACATGTTGTGACTATTTAGCTTCTGTGTAGGAAGGGATTAGCACAGATCTCAGAGGTATTTTTTGGCAATTTAAGAAATCATTTGCTTCTGCCCAACAGTTAATCTAGAATATATGATTCATGACTTTTGATAGTTTAAGAATTCGCACATTGCAGTCCCTCCAAGAATGCAATAAATTAGAAATCTTTGAACTGATGGGAACTTGTCCTTTTTACACTTCTAGTCTCATTGTACAAACCGTTGACAAGGTTACACCTCATTGAATGAGGTGTAACTGTGTTTGAACAGTGTACTCAGTTTATAATTACTGTTAAATGACATGTCTGGCCCTTAAGAACTAATTTTAAAATTTGTGAAATGTCAACTTACTTTGTTGATAAAAAAACCCCACATATTTTAAGAATAAAAGCTCTGCTGTGATACTTCAACTTCGACCTTAATCCCATGTGAATGAGATATGGCAGCACAGTGGTTAAATTACTGGGGTAATAATCCTGAGGCTTGGACTAACGATCTGGAAGTGGATGAGCAGGATTCTCTCTTTTGGGGTTAGGGTTCTGATGTAGGGATCATTGCTGAAACCTGACTCGCAATGATCTGGGCATGAAGTGTCCAATGTGATTTTTGTTGGGCTGGCCAGTAATGACTAAAAGGAGAGAGACCATGAACCCGGACAAAGTTCGGGGTCAAGTTGACAGACAGAGTTGGATGCACAGGGTAGATGGGATGGGATAAGTTGGGAGTGGGATATGTTGGGGGTACCTCGAATGGGCATGGAGGGTCAAAGCGGAGGCACACCCACCTTGCCTTTTTTTTCATTGCATGTGGGCCTCTGTCTGGCAATGTCAGCATTTGTTGGCCATCCCCAATTGCCTTTGAAACAAACATTTCAGAGGACAATTAAGAGTCAACCACATTGCTGTGGGTCTGGAGTCACATGTAGGCCAGACCAGATAAGGACTGTAGATTCCCTTCCTGAAAGGACATTAATGAACTAGATAGGTTATTACACCAATCGATGATAGTTTCATGGTCACCATTACTGAGGTTTAATTGAATTCCACCTGCTATCATGAAGGGATTTGAACCCATGTCCCTACAGCATGAGCCTGGGCCTCTGATTTACTAGTCCAAGTGACAGTACCATTCTGCAACTTTTCACCCCCTGACCACCTGTCTCCTAGGTTGTACCTGGTGGGCTGGACACGTGGTGCTGGCCTCCCTCGCCATGTATAAACTTTCAGAAGTAGCGAGAGAAGGCTGTTAAGTGGCTATTAATTCACCCACCTGATGCCTCCTCCGTTACTGGTAAATCACAATAGGTGCAGACAGAGGTGGAACCTGGAATGGTGATGCTTGCATGGCACCCAATTTTATGGCCATTCCTCACCTGCCATACTACCTCAAGGGACTGCAAAATCCCAGCCAACCTATGGAACAATTCAAGACGAGGGAGCATAAATACAAGATAGTGACTAATAAATCCAGTAGGGATATAAAAATATATTTCTTCATTCAGTGTGATTATAGTTCTGTAGCTGATTAGAAACTATTTGGCCCTATGTGATTCATATATTGTTAGGCACAGAAGAGAAGAAATGTAGAGATGCACAAAGGTACAACAAATGTGTTCACAGTAGTGCGTGTCAGAAAGAGAAAGGATCTGAAGATAGTGGTGGGTACTGACCATTCGCAAAGTGTGTTTACCTAATACAAGAAGATCAAGGATCCCCCCCCCACCCCCAAACTCCATGGTATGACCTCCTAAGGTGATGGAAGCAACTTGCAAATTGCCACTGGGCGAATCATCCAGTCCCACCGATGCGTGGCTCACCTGTTCTGCCACCGGGGAACCTACCGCGGGGAGGTAGGTGGGTGGGTGGTGGTTTGAGGGTGGAGGGGGGTCATCTTTGGCGTGAGCAAAATATCTCATTGGCAGGAAGGGCTGGGAAATCCCACCCTTTAATTCATACTTTACAGACACGACGACATTAAAAAAAAATTACTTGAGTAAGTATGTCTCATTAGGAAGCATACATTTGTAATGCTGGCCGTAATTGTTCCCACTGCACCTCCGGAAGCATGACTGATGTGCATGGGGAAGATTCAAGGAAGAACTGCATGGATGAATGTGGATTGTATAATCCTAAAGGGCTGGCATTGCTGTCAGCACTTAGGGAATCAATTAATTCAAAGTTTTTTTTTAATGCATCAAAGAACTCATTGCAACTAATGCACAACTGAAGAGCCAGTCAGAATGCTTAATGGCGCTGGGGCATGGGATAACTAGATGAATAACCACTTAACCAACCTAAATGGCATACAGTGAGTAACTCTTAATGTGAGTGCACTGCTTGTGCTGGATCGAGTGAGGCTGTTTCATAAAAATAAGTCAGGTAGCACGTTCTTTTCAATAGAGAGGGCCAACAACAAAAAACGTGTAACAAATGTGAGGGATAATTTGATGAATAATATGATTGGCAAAGGTTAGCCAGAATAAAGTGCCTGAACTGAAAAGAAATCAGCAAAAATGTTTTAAAAAGAGGATAAATGTGAGTAACCTGAAGTTGCCATCTCGCTCGGGCGAGACCGGAAATTCCCACCCGAGGTCAACGGAGATTTCTGTTGTCGGACCCTCGCCCGCGCCGATTCCGGGACGGGCGAGGTGGTAGAGTTCCAGCCTGTGTGTCAGAGATGTGAGTTGGATTTGCTTCAGTACTTTTATAAATGATACATGTTTACAATCATGAGGTTGACGAGGTTATTATTTCGTAGACTGTGCAGGAGAGGTGGAGCCCTAGATTGGGGCAAGCCATTCAAAGTTCCATTGACTTTGGTGGGACTGGAAATTCCTGCCGGCGGATAAGCCGTAAAATTCTGCTCTGTGTTTTTAAATGTAGGTCAGAATGAATCGGATCATATGACTATTCCAAACTCTTCCTGCCACCAAGCTTGGCTAAGTCAAGGGAGCAATACACAAAGTTCTCATATTTGGGAAGAATGGGCAAAGGCAGTTACAACAACAGCCAATGAACTTTCTGACTCCAGGCTTTTGAGATGGAAGGAAAAGACAGAGGAGAACAGCAGCAAATGTGGTCCGCAGAGGCAAGAGGATGCAATGGGGTCAAGGCATTGTATTGTCAAAAATGTGTATGAAGGAGGCGACACCCTTACGCTGAGATAGTAGACAAGCCTTGGCAGCCTAGCTGAAGGAGCATTTAATCAATACCTCCCTGATGTCCCTGCATCCCTGAAGGTCCATCACGTCTGGCTCCTTGTCCTCACCCTGTGTCTACCTGGGCTCCTCATCAGATGCATCTTCAGAGCCTTCCTCTGAGTTGTGTGGAGCTGGCACGCTGTCTTCATCCTCCAGTTGGTCCTTCCCTTTACAGGACCAGGTTGTGACGATAAGCAACACCGCCCTGGAGGGTACCGCAGCGCTGCACCGGAACAGCCTAGGCAGCGGAACCACATCATCAGCAGCCCTATTGTACTCTCGACTATCGCTCGTGTGGGGGCATGACACAGATTGTATCTCTCTTCCCCTCTTCCACCTCTGTCCAAGGGTTCCAAGGTAGTGCCATGAGCCACCTTTCCAGTGGATCCCCTCTCACCCAGCAACCTACCACCATGCCAAGCTGGAGCCATGAACAGCCTTGGCAGCTGGGCATGGTGTAGTATGTATGCATCATGGGAGCTGCCAAGATACCTCACACAGACTTGAAGAATTTGGCTCCTGTGTTTGGACACCATCTGCACATTCATGGAGTGGTAACCCTTCCTATTCCCAAAGACACCCGGCTGACCCAGCGGCATCTTGATGGCCACATGGGTGTGGTCTGTAGCACCCTGATGCAGGGGAAAGCCAGCAATAGCTGCAAAGCCTCTGGCTCATTCAGCCTGACTGACTTAGTCTATCCCATAATGAATGAAAGCAGACCCATCTGTTGAGAGTGTCAGTTCCCACCTTGACGCAACTATGGACATCTGATTGGGACACTTCACACAGTCCCCCACAGGCCCCGAGAATTAAGGAGCAATGTCAACATAACAAAGGAGATTGTCATCGATTTCAGGAAGCGTAGAGGCGAACATGCCCCTTTCTACATCTGTGGGGTGAAGTAGAAAGGGTTGAGAGCTTCAAGTTTTTAGGTGTGTATATCACCAACAACCTGCCCTGGTCCCCCCTTGCCGGCACTATAGTTAAGAAAGCCCACCAACGTCTCTACTTTCTCAGAAGACTAAGAAAATTTGGCATGTCAGCTACGGCTCTCATCAACTTTTACAGATGCACCATAGAAAGTATTCTTTCTGGTTGTATCACAGCTTGGTATGGCTCCTGCTCTGCCCAAGACTGCAAGAGACTACAAAACATCATGAATGTAGCCTAATCCATCACGCAAACCAGCCTCCCATCCATTGACTCTGTCTACAGTACCTGCTGCCTTGGCAAAGCAGCCAGCATAATTAAGGACCCCACACACCCCAGACACTCTCTCTTCCACCTTTTTCCATCAGGAAAAAGATATAAAATCTGAGGTCACGTACCAACCGACTCAAGAACAGCTTCTTCCCTGCTGCTGTCAAATTTTTGAATGGACTGAACTTGCATTAAGTTGATCTTTCTCTGCACCCTAGCTATGACTATAACACTACATTCTGCGCTCTCTCGTTTCCTTCTCTATGAACGGTATGCTTTGTCTGTGTAGCGCGCAAGAAACAATACTTCCCACTGTATGTTAATACGTGACAATAAATCAAATCAAATCAAATCAAAAAGGCATTGGGTTCTCAGCAACACAGTTGGAGGCAATCTCCAGCCTGATAGTGTGGCACAATGATGTCATGGTGTCCTTTGGGAGGTGTGGATCTTCCCGCGGCACTGGAGCTCGGACGTGGAGAGGCAGTTGAGCCATTGCCTGCTCACTCTGGCAGCAGGATAGTTGCATTTTCTGCAGTGCTGTCTGCCTTGCTGGCCCTGTTGTCCTTGCACCGACCAACCCCCCCCACCCCCGTGCCTGGGCATCCCCTCCCACTGCAATGTTGTTTGCAGACACCTGGCTGTCTCTTCCTTCAGCCCCTCTCTTCTTCCTCAGAGGAGGTGCCCCCAGCAGAGTAGGCAATTCCTATTTGTGGAAATGCAGATAGCACTGCCCCATGCACTGATGGTGGTAAAAAATTACAACGAGAGTTGACAAGACAAAGAGCCCTCAGAACGAGGTTAACAAAGCAAATAGAGGACAAGGTGTGTAATCCCAGGACTAAAGCAAACTCTCGCCTGAACTCCTATCGACTCACACCGCCAAGACTCCAGCCCACTTTTATTCCACCCTTGGATGAGAAACATCGCTCAGGCAACATAAAATTCCAGTCGATTTCACTTTTAATTGCCTTAACTTGCTGATTAGAAATCAGCGATTGAAATATTGCGTGAGTGCACGATAATGTCAGATGAACGCCCGATGCCGTCTCCCACCATTTCACGTTCTTCTTGGCAGCGCGCCCAAACGTAACGCGGAAAATTCTGGTCCTAATTTTTTAAACTCAGATCATCCCTTTCTATTGTGCTGTTACCATCATTAATTAATAGAGCCACTTCTCCACCTTTTATTAGCTTCCTGTCCTTCCTAAATGTCACATACTCTTGGCACGGTGGCACAGTGGCTAGCGCTGCTGCCTCACAGCGCCAGGAACCTGGGTTTGATTCCCAGTTTGGGTCACTGTCTGTGTGAAGCCTGCATGTTCTCCCCGTGTCTGCGTGGGTTTCCTCCCACAGTCTGAAAGACATGCTGGTTAAGTGCATTGGCAGGGCTAAGTTCTCCCTCAGTGTACCCGAACAGGTGCCCGAGTGTGGCGACGAGGGGAAATTCACAGTAACTCACAGGTGGTGGATGGAAAATTTTCGGACTGGAGGCAGGTTGCTAGCGGAGTGCCACAGGGATCAGTGCTTGGTCCTCTGCTCTTTGTGATTTTTATTAATGACTTAGAGGAGGGGGCTGAAGGGTGGATCAGTAAATTTAGAAATCATAGAAACCCTACAGTGCAGAAGGAGGCCATTCAGCCCATCGAGTCTGCACCGACCACAATCCCACCCAGGCCCTACCCCCACATATTTTACCCGCTAATCCCTCTAACCTACGCATCCCAGGACTCTAAGGGGCAATTTTTAACCTGGCCAATCAACCTAACCCGCACATCTTTGGACTGTGGGAGGAAACCGGAGCACCCGGAGGAAACCCACACAGACACGAGGAGAATGTGCAAACTCCACACAGACAGTGACCCGAGCCGGGAATCGAACCCGGGACCCTGGAGCTGTGAAGCAGCAGTGCTAACCACTGTGCTACCGTGCCGCCATTTGCTGATGACACCAAGATTGGTGGAGTAGTGGATGAGGTGGAGGGCTGTTGTAGACTGCAAAGAGACATAGATAGGATGCAAAGCTGGGCTGAAAAATGGCAGATGGAGTTTAACCCTGATAAATGTGAGGTGATTCATTTTGGTAGGACAAATTTAAATGTGGATTACAGGGTCAAAGGTAGGGTTCTGAAGACTGTGGAGGAACAGAGAGATCTTGGGGTCCATATCCACAGATCTCTAAAGGTTGCCAGTCAAGTGGATAGAGCTGTGAAGAAGGCCTATAGTGTGTTAGCTTTTATTAACAGGGGGTTGGAGTTTAAGAGCCGTGGGGTTATGCTGCAACTGTACAGGACCTTGGTGAGACCACATTTGGAATATTGTGTGCAGTTCTGGTCACCTCACTGTAGGAAGGATGTGGAAGCGCTGGAAAGAGTGCAGAGGAGATTTACCAGGATGCTGCCTAGTTTGGAGGATAGGTCTTATGAGGAAAGGTTGAGGGAGCTGGGGCTGTTCTCTCTGGAGCGGAGGAGGTTGAGGGGAGACTTAATAGAGGTGTATAAAATGATGAAGGGGATAGATAGAGTGAACGTTCAAAGACTATTTCCTCAGGTGGATGGAGCTATTACAAGGGGGCATAACTATAGGGTTCATGGTGGGAGATATAGGAAGGATGTCAGAAGTAGGTTCTTTACTCAGAGAGTGGTTGGGGTGTGGAATGGACTGCCTGCAGTGATAGTGGAGTCAGACACTTTAGGAACATTTAAGCGGTTATTGGATAGGCACATGGAGCACACCGGGATGATAGGGAGTGGGATAGCTTGATCTTGGTTTCAGATAAAGCTCGGCACAACATCGTGAGCCGAAGGGCCTGTTCTGTGCTGTACTGTTCTATGTTCTATAACTTCATTGCGGTGTTAATGCAAGCCTACTTGTGACTAATAAATAAACTCAACTTTATATTCAAATTCCAGTCTATGCCATTCTGTAGCCATGTCTTTGTAATGATGATCAGAGTGTACTTATTTATTTCCATTTGCACTCTCAATTCATCTGTTTTGCTTTGAATGCTAAGTGCATTTGGATACAGAGCCTTTAGTTTTGTCCTTGTGCTACATTTGTAACCTCTAACGCCGGTCCCAGCAAGGTTCAGGTGTAGACCATCCCAACAGTACAACCCCTACTTTCCCCAGCACTGGCACCAGTGCCCCATGAACCAGAACCCACATCCCCCACACCAATCTTTGAGCCACACATTCATTTCTCTAACCTTCTTTGCCCTATGCAAATTCGCCCATGGATCTAGTAACAGCCTAGGGGTTATTGCCTTTGAAGTTCTGCTTCTTATTTTAGCACCTCGTTCCTCACACTGACTATTCAGAACCTCTTTCCTAGTCCTGCCTATGTCATTGGTATCCATGAGGACCATGATCCTCCCCATCCCACTCTGTGGGCAGAATTTTCCCCAAAAAATTCTTAATGTCGAATTTGGGCGAAAACTGGAGTAATTCACGCTGGGTTTTTCAGTGGGAGTTCAGACTAGAATCTCCTGCACTCTGTGCACTGCAGAGTCCGCTAACGCGAATATCATTAAATGCCTATCCCCGCTGGAGAGGCTGAAATCAGCGTGCTGAGCGGGTCATTGCGCATGTGTCGATCTGTCAGTGCTGAGATCGACACATGCGCAGTGGCCCCGCACTGATGGCCTCCTGATTGCTGGCCAGCCCCGCGACCCCCACAATACCAGAATCCCCCACACCTCGATCACTGACCCCCCACCCATTCCTGGGCCCAGTCCCGAACCCCACCCCTCGTGGCCTGCTCTGATCTCAAAACCACCCCCCCCCCCCCCCCCCACCGATCCCCCCTCCCGACAGTTACCCCACCCGCAGTCCTGAACCTCCCCACACAGTGCCAGCCCCCCAGCAGACTGACCAACCCTCAGCTGACCCCTCCCGCCAGACCGTCCCGATCGCTGACCTCATTCCTCCCCCCACTGATCCCTATGCAGAGTGGCAGCAGGACCCTTCACCCCACCGATCGTCCCCTGGGCTGTGCCCCCCAGACCCTGCCCACATATGCCCCACCCCTTGGCACTGCCCCATGCCTGATGGCTGTGCCAAAGTGCCCGCTGGGCATTGGCATTTTCTCCTTGGCCAGTGCCAGGGGCACAGGCTGGCACTGCCAGGGTGTCCATGCCCAGAGCGTGCCCCCCTCTGCCGCCCAACCCTCTTGGGGGGGGGGGGGGGCCCGATTGCTGTCCCTTCACTTCAGTGGGGCAGGGCTGCTAGTTCCCCGAAAGTGGGGAGCTACTCTAATTCCTGCTGGAGTGAACCACTCTGGCAGCGGGGAGATGCTAGCGGGTCCGGAGACTTCAGTCCCAGGCCCACTATTAACGTGCAAATGAAATTAAAATGACCAAATTGATGGTCTTTGCGCCTCTCCACTGATTTCCAACGTGGAGCAGACGCCAGCGGAAATCCGACGCTGGGAGTCACGCGCGAGAACCCCACGAATCAGTCAACGCGACAATCTGCCGGCCCGGGATGGGAGAATCGTGGCCCATGTCATTTTCCAACCTTGAGCAGATGTCTTGATTCCTGGCACTGGGCAGGCAACATAACATTCTGGACTCTCGCTCTTTGCTGTAGTGAACAGTATCAATCTCCTCACTATACTGTCCCCTGCTACAACTACATTCCTTTTTGCTCTCCCCCGCGAATGGCTGCCTGTACCAAGGTGCCATGACCGGTCAGCTCATTCACCCTGCAGCCCCTCGCTCTTATCCAACCAAGCGGAAAGAGTATCAAATCTGTTGAACAATTGGCAAGGCGAAGGTCCCTGCATTCCTGCCCTCTAAGTCCCTTCACCTGCGTCACTTGCAGCCACAGCCTCCTGTCCCTGACCACTGGCCAAATCAAAGGGCCTTATCTTAAATGGTGCGACTGCCTCCATGCACAAGGTATACTCTGGTATGTCGCAGTGCCTACAGCTCGGCCTCCAGCTCAATGATTCTAAGCCGCAGTTCGGCAAGCCGCAAACACTTACTGCAGGCGTATTAACTCTGGATCACAATGATATCCAGAAGTTCCCGCAACCCACTTAATCCCCCACTGTCAGCATCCTTGGGGTTACCATTAACAAGAAACTCAACTGGACTCACCACATTAACACAATAGCTACAAGAGCAGGTCAGAGACTAGGAATACTGCGGCAAGTAACTCACCTCCTGACTCCCCAAAGCCTATCCACCATCTGCAAGGCACAAGTCAGGAGTGTGATGGAATACTCCCCACTTGCCTGGAAGGGTGCAGCTCCAACAACACTCAAGAATCTTGACACCACCCGGGACAAAGCAGCCTGCTTGACTGAAAGCACATCTACAAACATCCACTCCCTCCATCACCGACGCTCAGTAGCAGCAGTGTGTACTATCCACAAGATGCACTGCAGCAATTCACCAAAGATCCTTAGACAGCATCTTCCAAACCCACAACGATTTCCATCAAGGAGGACAAGGGCAGCAGATACATGGGAACACCACCACCTGTAAGTTCCCCTCCAAGCCACGCACCATCCTGACTTCCTTTGCAGTCACTGGGTCAAAATCCTGGAATTCCCTCCGTAACAGCATTGTGGGTCAACCCACAGCACATGGACTGCAGCGATTCAAGATGGCAGCTCACCACCACCTTCTGAAGGGCAACTAGGGATGGACAATAAATACTGGCCAGCCAGCCACGCCCGTGTCCCACGAATGAATAAAAGAAATCACCTGTCCAGCCACCCTGGATAGTTTTAATTTACTACTAATTTAATTCAGTTAATTATTCTCCTTTTTAATATATTTTATTAACTGTGCTACCCAATTGTGCACTATTTTAAACCTTAGGAATAGAATAGACCTTAACCACTTACTAGATGCTCACCAAAGATTCTTCCCCTGTAAGAATCAATTTCCACAGTGTGTAAGTGTTAGAAAAATCAAAGGAGCACCTCCTTCCCTCACACCCTCATTCAACCAACTCCCAGCACTCTTGTTTAAAATGGCGCTCCAGTGCTAAATCACACTAAGACCATAAGACCATAAGACATAGGAACAGAATTAGCCACTTGCTCCATTGAGTCTGCTCTGCCATTCAATCATGGCTGATTTTTTTCTCACCCCATTCTCCTGCCTTTTCCCCATAACCCCTGATCCCCTTATTAATCAAGAACCTGTCTATCTTTGTCTTAAAGACATTCAGTGACCTGGCCTCCACAGCCTTCTGCGACAAAGAGTTCCACAGATTCACCACTCTCTGGCTGAAGAAACCCCTCCTCATCTCTGTTCTAAAGGATCGTCCCTTTAGCCTGAGGTTGTGCCCTCTGGTTCTAGTTTCTCCTACTAGTGGAAGCATCCTCTCTATGTCCACTCTACCCAGGCCTCGCAGTATCCTATAAGTTTCAATAATATCTCCCCCCTCATCCTTCTAAACTCCAACGAGTACAGACACAGAATCCTCAAGTGTTCTTCATACGACAAGAAGCCAGTATTTATATGCTCTCCTGACAAGTGGGGTGGGACCTTCCGGACATGCTTGCCCGAGGTCCTGCCCAAGGTCAATGGACCTTTGCATGGTCAGTTTAGCTCCTGCTATGATTCCCATGGTGGGCAGGACAGGAAAATCCCACTCATAAGGAGAAGTTACTTCACTCAAAGGGTTGTGAATCTTTGGAATTCCCTCCCTCAGAGGGTTGTGGATGTTGAATACATACAAGGCGAGATAGACAGATTTTTTCTTCAGCAAGGAATTATGGGGTTGGGAAATGGGCAGGAAAGTGGAATTGAAACCCAAGATCAGCCATGATGTTATTGACGGAAGAGAAGGCTCAATAGGTGTTCAGTCTGTTCTTCCTGTTTCTTGTGCGCAAGTGACAATTTAGAGACTGTTAAGGGGGATAGATATTGGTGAGATGACGCTGGATGTCATCAGCGTACACGTGGAAACTGGTAGATGATGTCGCCAAGGGAAAACATGTAGATGAGAAATAGGAAGGAGCAAGGATAGTTCCTTGAGTGATGGGGATGGGGTAGGAACCAGAGATAACCGTACTGCAGTGGGAAGGCAAGTCTTGCAGGTGCTTCACTTGACATGTTCACCTAGATAAGAAGTGAAGCAGACGAGTGCAACCCTTCCCTGCTGGATGATGGTGGTGAGCAGAAGAATGATGTGGTCAGATTAATGCATGGCTAAAGGGATGGTGTAGGAAGGAGGCCTTCAGATTTTTGGATCATTGGGACAGTTTCTGGGGTAGATGGGACCTGTACAAACTGGACGGGTTGCACCTGAACCGGAACAGGTCCAACACCCTGGCTGGGAGGCTTGCTTGTGCTATTGGGGAGGTTTTAAACAAATTTGGCAGGGGAATGGGACACAGAGTAGATGTACAGTTGGGAGCAAGGTTCCGTCAAATATAGAAGGCAAACTAGGTCAGTCCAGAGGGCGGGGAAAACATGGGCAGGATAAGGCACATGGGAGGGTTGGAAAGCTAAATTACATCTATTTTAATGCAAGGAGCCTGTCTGGTAAGGCAGATGAACATAGAGGTTAATGAGCATGTGGAAATATGACATTGATACAATCACTGAGGCATGGTTGAATGAAGGGCAGAGCTGGCAACTCAGCATTCCAGAGTTTTAGGGTGATAGAAGGGGATGTAAGAGAGGAGGGGGCATTGCATTATTGATAAAAGAGACCAACGGTGCACTAATGAGGGAGGATGTCTCTTCAAATGGGTGAGGTTTAGAAATAAAAAAGAGGCAATCACTTTCCTGGGGTTATACTTCAGGCCTCTCAACAGTCAGAGGGAGATAGAGGAGCAGATATGTCGGCAAATCACAGAGAGGTGTGAGAGGAATAGGGTTAGATAGTAGGCAATTTCAACTTTGCCAATATTAACTGCAATCGTCTTAGTGTGAAAGATTTAGATTGGGTGGAACTTTTAAAAGTTTAAAGTTTATTCATTAGTCACAAGTAAGGCTTACATTAACACTGCAATGAAGTTACTGTGAAATTCCCCTAATTTTAATGTGATACAGGAGAGCTTTTCATATGTACACAGTCCTACTATTGATGGGGCAGGGCGAGACTTCATCCCAGGGAATGAAGCTGGGCAAGTGGTCAAAGCGTCAGTAGGTGAGCGTTTTGGGGAGCGTGACTATCACTCTGTAAGTTTCAAAGTCATAATGGAAAGGGACAAGGATAGTCTCGAAATCAAATGACTGAATTGGGCAAAGGCCGATTTCAACATCATTAGACAGCATCTGGCAAACATAGACTGGGAGCAACTCCTTGCAAGTCATAGATCATAGAATCCCCACAGTGCAGAAGGAGGCCATTCATCCCATCGAGTCTGCACCTACCACAATCCCACCCAACCCCTATCTTTGTAGCCGCACGTATTTACCCTGTTAATCCCCCAGTACTAGGATCAATTTGGCCAATCAACTTAACCTGCACATCTTTGGACTGTGGGAGGAAACTGGAGCACCTGGAGGAAACCCACGCTGACACAGGGAGAACATGCAGACTCTGCACAGACAGTGACCCAAGCTGGGAATTGAACCCGGGTCCCTGGTGCTGTGAGGCAACAGTGCTAAACACTGCGCCACCATACCTCCCAAGTAAATCTACATTTGGAAAGTCATTTAGAAGTGAAATAATGAGAGTTCAGGGCCAACGTGTTCCTCTCAGAATGAAGGGCAAGGCAGGCAAGTCCAGGGAAACCTGGGTGTCAAGGGATACCAAGGGTTTGATAAGGCAAAAAAAAGCAAATGATAGATATAGAGCGCTAAAAATGAGGGAGCCCCTCCAGGAGTAGAGAGAATGTATGGGGTGATCTTAAGAAAGACATTAGGAAGGCAAAGAGGGGCCACAGAATATCACTGGCAGATAAGATTAAGGAACCTCCCCAAAGGCACTTTGTAAGTATATTAAGAGCAAGAGCATGACCAGGGAAATAGTGGGGCCCATTCAAGATCAAAGGGGCAATATGTCCGTGGAGCCAAAAGATGCAGGTGAGGTCTGAAATGAATATTTTCCATCTTTAGTCACTAAGGAGAAAGATATTGTAGCTGGATATTTCAATTCAGATGATGTAATGGTCTGTCAACCCCAGGTGGGATTTTCTGGCTCTGGGTCAAGCGTGGTCAGAAAATCCTGCCTGATATCTCCCGGGGATTTTGCTAAGATTGTCATCTGGGGAAAAGATTGTTGATTTATTTATCCTTCTCAGTCAAATATTGAAGTGTCACCTGAAGGAACAGCTTCTTTCCCCAAATAAAGCAAGTTGAAAATGGGACAGCAACAATAAATGAATGTAACACTGCAATGCTTACGACACTTCATCAGCTCAGCTTATATATTATTTCCAGTCCAGAAAATCACCAGACGGAATCCTTTCACTATACTTTAAGAAAGGACAGTACCATATTATAATTTCACCACATTTGCTATCAGTCCCATGACCTTAGAATGATAATTCAATAATGATAACTAAGGATGAGATTTTCCAGCCCTTCCTGCCGGCAGGATTTTCCAGTCCCACCGAAGATGACCCCCCCGACAGTGGGTGCTCCAGTGACAGAGCAGGCAAGCCATACAAAACGCCATTGACCTTGGCGGGACTGGAAGATCCCACCAGCGGCCAATGGCGAGATGCCTCCGCCTCCGGAAAACAAGCCGCGATGAGTCAGGGGAGGAAGGTAGAAAATCCAGGCCGAAGTGCCAGTTGTGGCTCAGTTGCCTCTGAATCACAAGATTTGAGATTCAAGTCCGAATTAAAGGGCTTGAACACAAAAATCAGGACTAACAATCCAATGCAGCACTGAGGGAGCACTGCACTACTGGAGGGGAATAAGACGTTAAACTGAGGCTCCTTCTGCCTTATTTTTATTCATTCGTGGGGCATGGACGTCGCTGGCTGGCCAGCATTTGTTGCCTATCCCTAGTTGCTCTTGAACTGAGAGGCTCACTAGGCCATTTCAGAGGGCAGTTTAGAGTCAACCACATTGCTGTGGATCTGGAGTCACATGTAGGCCAGACCGGGTAAGAACAGAAGATTTCCTTCCCTAAAGGACATCAATGAACCAGATGGGTTTTTCCAACAATCAACAATGGTTTCATGGTCATCAGTAGATCCTTAATTCCAGATATTCTTTTGTGAATTCAAATCCCACCATCTGCTGTGGTTGGATTTGAACCCGGGTTCCTGGAACATTTAGTTGAGTTTCTGGATTAATACTCTTGCGATAGTACCACTCAGCCTCCCTTGCCATGGTGGATGCAAAAGATTTCAGGGCACAATTTCAAAGAAGAGAAGGTTACCTCTGGTGGCCTGGCCAATACTTATCTCCCAGTCAACATCACAAAAAAAACTGATTATCTGGTTGTTATCCACATTGCAATTTATGGCAGTCTGCTGAACATGAACAGGCTGATCTGCTTCTTATGTTATAGCAATGATCATACTTCCTGAAATACTTCAGAGGAGGGAAAATGCCTTGCAATGTCTGATGGTTATGAACGTGTCATATATAATTCCAAGCTTTTCTTTTTATAATCTCATCACCAGAGCTGTCAAAACACTTTTTTTTTAATTAATTTTTTCCACTCATCAAATTGTAAGAAACTACTGTGGCAATGGAAGTTTTGCTAATCTTCCCCCCAGCATCAAACTGATCTAAGTCAGGTGAAGCACAGATAAAGCTCCCTCTCCTCTGCTGTAACAATATTCAGTCACTTCAATCTCTCAGGATCGCCTACTGTGTCAGTGTAATGTTTCTATTCCCCACACACCAAGCAGGACTGTAACTTCTGGAAATCAGGCTGTCATTTAAGTGCAGAATTATGGGCAGTTGCGTGTCATGTGCTAAAGCCAGTGGGATCTGTCAAAAAATCCCCAAGAGAATTTCATTTGAAATTCTTGCAGCTGAGGGACAGTGAGAGAGAGGAATCTATCCTTCCAGTTTCTCAGGGGACGATACATTTATCAGGTTTTTAAAAATCTTTTCTGAGGAGCATGGTGTGAGGGGCGGGGGGGGTGGGGGGGTTGAGGCAAATTTTCACAGGCGTTCTCCCACCCATTTTCTGTGGCTCTAACGTTGAACAAAAAGCAGACAAGCTGACAAGTCCAAAGATGTGCGGGTTAGGTGGATTGGCCATGCTAACTTGCCCCTCAGTGTCAGAGGAACTAGCTATGGTAAATGCATGGGGTTATCGGGTGGGATAGTGGTCAGTGCAGACTCAATGGGCCGAATGGCCTTCTTCTGCCCTGTAGGATTCTATGATTCTAAGCAGGAGGACCATTGCGCCCACACACTCGGTGTCTGACCCAGAATACGAAAAGCAATTAGATGATGCTGAACTTGCCCGGGTTTTTAATAATTGTTCTCAAGTGTGGGCACCGGGTTGTCCCTCAACCATGCTACCCTAAGAAGCTGGAAGCAGTTATCCGAGCGGTGATGGTATTCAAATCCAACAATGAGGAAGAAACTGGGATAAATATTCAAGTCAGAGGTGGCACAGTGGTTAGCACTGCTGCCTCACAGCACCAGAGAGCCAGGTTCGATTCCAACTGAAATGACTGTCTGTGTGGAGTTTACACATTCTTCCCATGCCTGCGTGGGTTTCTTCTGGGTGCTCCGGTTCCCTCCCACAATCCAAAGATGTGCAGGTTAGGTTGATTGGCCATGCTAAATTGCCACTTAGTGTCAAGGTAAAAAGGTGGGGCAATGGGGATAATCTGGGTGGGATTGTTGTCAGTACCAGCTCGATGGGCCGAATGGCCTCCTTCTGCAATGTAGGGATTCCATGAAAGGTAAATTGGATGTGACAGCATCCACATCAGATTGCTGCACTTGTCCTTCTTGAAGGTAAGGGTCATGCATATTTGAGATGCTGTTAAAGTAAGGACAAGGTTGGCCACAATTGAAAAACCCATCTGGTTCACTAATGTCCTTTCGAGAAGGAAATCTGCCGCCCTTACCCAGTCTGGCCTACATGTGACTCCAGAGCCACAGCAATGTGGTTGACTCTCAACTGCTCTCGGGCAACTGGGAACAGGCAATAAATGCTGGTCAGCCAGCGATGCCCAAGTCCCACGAATGAATTTTTAAAAAATGATGGAAGCAAAGCTCACCCAGTGCGGAGCAGACACTCCTTCATCCTCTGTGCCCTAAAGAGAAAATGGCGCAGTACGTCATGGGCCTGGCTGTGACAGAGCCTGCTGCATCTCGCATCACTGAGAGCATCCGGGTGACAAGAACTTACTGTCTTAAACCCTGTCTCAGCTCCCACCTCACCTGCATTTTGCTATCTGGCCTAACGTCCAAGTTGCAGAAGTTGTGACCACTGGACATCTTGCCCTACACCCCCCCCCCACACACACACACCTCCTTCCTGACTTTAACCCTCCTCCTCTGATTTTTGCTTTAAGATTCACAAGACCTGCTATCTGACCAGCTACAGCACACTGAGTAGGAAGAGAGAGAGAACTGCACTACATCCTGATGAGGCAATGTCATCACTTGCTCTGATACATGCAGCCACCAAATCAGAAAGCGCGGCTCCCCTGGCAGTGCTGCTGAAAGCACCACACATCCCAGTGCTGCAGCACAAGTTCAGACTGAGGTCAGGAGATCCATGCTTGCTGCCACCCAGGTACAGACTGTAGCCACCAAGTCTTCAGATCTCAATGCTCAAAGGCGCATGCAGGGTTCCCAGTAATCTCTCCTCCAAAGATTACTCGGTTTGCTGAGGCATCGCTCCCCCCCCCCCCAGGGAATGGCATTGCCACCAGACAGCACAAACCTAGCGTCCGTATCCTCCCAGGATGACAGCAGTTGTGCTCCTGCCCAGCAGTGTCCAAGATTTTGCTTCTCATCCAGCCAGGCCAGACGGTTAGCACCCTTGCTGAGATTGTGCAGTCAGGAGCCGGCCTCTCAAGGCCAAGAGCTGCTCAAGAACATAGAATCATAGAATCCCTACAATGCTGAAGGAGGCCATTCAGCCCATCGAGCCTGCACCGACAACAATCCCACCCAGCCCCTATCCCCGTAACCCCACATATTTACCCTACTAATCCCCCTAACCTACACATTTTGGGACACTAAGGGGCAATTTAGCATAGCCAATCAACCTAACCCGCACATCTTTGGAGTGTGGGAGGAAACCAGAGCACCCGGAGAAAAACCTCGAAGACACAGGGAAAATTTGCGAACTCCACACAGTCACCCGAGGCGGGAATTGAAGCCAGGTCTCTGGCGCTGTGAGGCAGCAGTGCTAACCACTGGGCCACCTTGCCGAGACATCTGCAGTCTCTCTCAGCGAAAGTTAACAGCATTTCACCAGCTACGCTTCAGTCACTGGAGTAACACCACTCAGGGCCACTAGGAGAGACAAAGGCATCCATAAGACAGACAAAGGGAATGCATAAGGATGAATACGTCATTTTTATTTGTATAATCAGATGTTTTCCAACAGCACTACCGATCCAAACTCCGACCCCTATGAGTATTTCCAAAAAATTTCAAAAGAATTTAAAGGTTCAATGGCCGAGTCAGTAAGCACTTTCAAAAAAGTCTTACGTGGCACAAAGGAAAATGTGGTGATTGGAGGTCAATCACTTCAGCTCCACAACATTACTGCAGGAGTTCCCCAGGGTAGTGTCCCAGGCTGACCCACCTTCAGCTGCTTCATCAGTAACCTTCCTTCCACCATAGGGTCTGAAGTGGGGATGTTCGCTGATGACTGCACAGTGTTCAGTATCGTTCGCGACTCAACGGGGCGGCACGGTGGCACAGTGGTTAGCACCGCTGCCTCACAGCGCCAAGGACCCGGGTTCAATCCCAGCCTCGGGTCACTGTCTGTGTGGAGTTTGCACATTCTCCCCATGTCTGCGTGGGTTTCCTCTGGGTGCTCCGGTTTCTTCCCGCAGTCCAAAGATGTGCGGGTTAGGTTGATTGGCCATGTTAAATTGACCCTAGTATCAGTGGGATTAGCAGGGTAAATATGTGGGATTACGGGAATGGGGCCTGGGTGGGATTGTGGTTGGTGCAGACTCGATGGGCCAAATTGAAGGGATTCTATGATTTTATGGTTCCTCGGATATTGAAGCAGTCGATGTCCAAATACAGCAAGATCTGGACAATATCCAGGCTTGGGCTGACAAGTGGCAAAAAACATTCGCATCACACAAGTGCAGGTAATGACCATCTCCAACAAGAAAAGATCTAACTATCACCTTTTGATATTCAGTGGCATTACCATCGCTGAATTCCACACTATCAACACGCTGGCGATTAGCATTGACCAGAAACTGAACTGGAATAGTCATGTAAAAACCGTGGCTACAAGAGCAGGTCAGAGGCTGGGAATCCTGTGGTGAGTAATTCACCCCCTGGCTCCCCAAAGCCTGTCCACCATCTACAAGGCACAAGTCAGGAGTGTAAAGGGATTCTCTCCTCTCGTTTGGATGTGTGCAGCTCCAACAACACTCAGGAAGCTTGAAACCATACACCTTGATTGCTACCCTTTCCACAAACATTCAATCCCTCCATCACTGACAAACAATAGCATGTACCATCTACAAGATGCACTGCAGGAATTCACCAAGGTTCCTGAGACAGCAACTTCCAAACCCATGACCACTATCATCTAAAAGCAACAAATATCTGGGAACATCACCACCTGGAGGTTCCCCTCCAAGTCACTTGCCATCATGATTGGGAAATATATCGCCATTCCCTCACCATTGCTGGATCAAAATCCTGGATTGGATTTGATTGAATTGATTTATTATTGTCACATATATTAACATGCAGTGAAAAGTATTGTTTCTTGCGCGCTATACAGACAAAGCATACCGTTCATAGAGAAGGAAACGAGAGAGTGTAGAATGTAATGTTACAGTCATAGCTAAGGTGTAGAGAAAGATCAACTTAATGCAAGGTAAGTCCATTCAAAAGTCTGACAGCAACAGGGAAGGAGCTAAACTCCCTCTGTAACAGCACTGTAACTACATCACAGGGACTGCAGCAGTTCAGGGACGCAACGCACCACCACATTCTGAAGGGCGAGGAGGGATGGGCAATAAATGCTGGCCTAGTCAGCGATGGCCACATCCCACAAATGAATTGTAAAAAAATATTGGGCAGTTGCTGGAAATAAAACAATGTGCATTTTTATCATGCTTTAATGTAGCAAAATGTCTCAAAGCAGGAATGCTGAAAAGTATGGGGAAAAGTATGCAGAAGGATGGAGGTTACACCACCACCCCAGCACAGGATATTGATAATTCATAATATTGTACTGTACAGAAAGCTCATAATAGGAATAGTGTTCACCAAGGAGAGGGGCCATGTTTTTGAGGAAGAGAAGGTGTTACAGGCTAATAGGCTGGAGGAAATAGATGTTCGGAGGGAGGATGTCTTGGCAGTTTTGAATAAACTGAAGGTCGATAAGTCCCCTGGGCCTGATGAAATGTATCCTAGGATTCTTTGGGAGGCAAGGGATGAGATTGCAGAGCCTTTGGCGTTGATCTTTGGGTCCTCGCTGTCCACGGGGATGGTGCCAGAGGACTGGAGAATGGCGAATGTTGTTCCTCTGTTTAAGAAAGGGAATAGAAATGACCCTGGTAATTATAGACCGGTTAGTCTTACTTCGGTGGTTGGTAAATTGATGGAAAGGGTCCTTAGGGATGGGATTTACGACCATTTAGAAAGATGCGGATTAATCCGAGATAGTCAGCACGGATTCGTGAAGGGCAAGTCGTGCCTCACAAATTTGATAGAATTTTTTGAGGAGGTAACTAAGTGTGTTGATGAAGGTAGGGCAGTTGATGTCATATACATGGATTTTAGTAAGGCGTTTGATAAGGTCCCCCATGGTCGGCTTATGATGAAAGTGAGGAGGTGTGGGATAGAGGGAAAGTTGGCCGATTGGATAGGCAACTGGCTGTCTGACCGAAGACAGAGGGTGGTGGTCGATGGAAAATTTTCGGATTGGAGGCAGGTTGCTAGCGGTGTGCCGCAGGGATCAGTGCTTGGTCCTCTGCTCTTTGTGATTTTTATTAATGACTTAGAGGAGGGGGCTGAAGGGTGGATCAGTAAATTTGCTGATGACACCAAGATTGGTGGAGTAGTGGATGAGGTGGAGGGCTGTTGTAGGCTGCAAAGAGACATAGATAGGATGCAAAGCTGGGCTGAAAAATGGCAAATGGAGTTTAACCCTGATAAATGTGAGGTGATTCATTTTGGTAGGACAAATTTAAATGTGGATTACAGGGTCAAAGGTAGGGTTCTGAAGACTGTGGAGGAACAGAGAGATCTTGGGGTCCATATCCACAGATCTCTAAAGGTTGCCAGTCAAGTGGATAGAGCTGTGAAGAAGGCCTATAGTGTGTTAGCTTTTATTAACAGGGGGTTGGAGTTTAAGAGCCGTGGGGTTATGCTGCAACTGTACAGGACCTTGGTGAGACCACATTTGGAATATTGTGTGCAGTTCTGGTCACCTCACTATAGGAAGGATGTGGAAGCGCTGGAAGGAGTGCAGAGGAGATTTACCAGGATGCTGCCTGGTTTGGAGGGTAGGTCATATGAGGAAAGGTTGAGGGAGCTAGGGCTGTTCTCTCTGGGGCGGAGGAGGCTGAGGGGAGACTTAATAGAGGTGTATAAAATGATGAAGGGGATAGATAGAGTGAACGTTCAAAGACTATTTCCTCGGCTGGATGGAGCTATTGCAAGGGGGCATAACTGTAGGGTTCGTGGTGGGAGATACAGGACGGATATCAGAGGTAGGTTCTTTACGCAGAGAGTGGTTGGGGTGTGGAATGGACTGCCTGCAGTGATAGTGGAGTCAGACACTTTAGGAACATTTAAGCGGTTATTGGATAGGCACATGGAGCACACCAGGATGATAGGGAGTGGGATAGCTTGATCTTGGTTTCAGATAAAGCTCGGCACAACATCGTGGGCCGAAGGGCCTGTTCTGTGCTGTACTGTTCTATGTTCTATGTTCTATCATGTCTAATGGTCAGCTACCTTGCCTTTTCTCCTTATTTAAAAGCTCCTCACTGGGGTAATTAGCTCCCTTTAAACTGAGGTTCCAAACACACACAAAAAAACCCTTTCCCAACAAAAGCTCGATCTAAAGGTCAATTGTTACCAAATATTGATTAATTCTGAAAGGAGCACTTGAAATAATGTTCGACAAACTGCTTTTTCATTTGTTTGCAAAAACAAAAAGACAAAGCAGCCTGAAAATGCCGGTTTTGCTTGCTTTGGTTTTAATGAAAAAGTGACAACTTTCTTATTCTCCACGTTACTGCCACCAAAAATCACGAAGGAGCAGTGCTCTGAAAGCTTGTGATTCCAAATAAACCTGTTGGACTTTAACCTGGTGTGTTTTTTATTCATTCATGGGACATGGGCGTCGCTGGCTGGGCCAGCATTTATTGCCCATCCTTACTTGCCTGAAGGCAGTTGAGAGTCCACATTGCTGTGGCTCTGGAGTCACATGTAGGCCAGACCAGCTAAGGATGGCAGATTTCCTTCCCGAAAGGACATTAGTGAACCAGATGGGTTTTTCCAACAATCGACAATGGTTTCATGGTCACCAGTACATTCTTAGTTCCAGATATTATTTAATTGAATTCAAATTCCACCATCTGCCGTGGCTGGATTCGAAGCTGGGTCCCCAGAACATTAGCTGAGTTTCTGGATTAATAGTCAAGCAATAATGCCACTGGTGATATTATCATTGTACCGTTGTATCGTTGTGAGACTTCGTACTCTGCCCAGCCCAGTCCAACGCCGACCCCTCCACATCATGACCAAAAATAGTGTTTGTGAAGCACATTTTCATGAAGATATTGTCCTCTTAGAGAGTTGCAAAAGGGTAAGGTTTGGGAGATGGAGAGAACTTCATTCAGAATATCTAAAATGTGAAATGGTATGGTACCAAAAATATTGGGGTTGATGGTGATTTAAAACTGCTTTAAATTAATACTTTACCTGGGTCTAAAATATATTGAGTATGAAAGATTGTGTTATTAATGAGAAATTGCAATATTATGGGAAATCAATAGTTCTGGCTCTGAAATGAATTGAACCGTTGCATTAATCCAACTGATAATATGCCCCCACAATTAATTTCACAGTTTAGGATGTATATTTTGGTGTACAAACCTCACTGTTCAAATACTTGTTGTTTTAATGCAACATTTCCATTTTTTCCCAAAAGGAAGCAATATTCTGGACTACTGAATATAAGATTACAGTGCGAAAGATGAAAGGTCATTGAATGGACTGTGTTGTTTCTGTCTCTATATAAGGTCTGCATCAATGATGTACAGTGGCTTCAGCCAAGCGTATGGGAAGTGGCAAGTATAATAAAAATATATCACTGTATTTCGGACACTGCGACCAAACCTGAGGCGATTCAAGGCAGTAGAAATGCTGAGAGGGTTTATTCCTCAGGTTTAGGCCAATTAGCAGATGTTAGCTGCCACATAAATTTGCATTCTGATAAAATTTGTGCATTTGATATCTGTTTACAGCTTACATTGTGTGAACTGTTGGTGTAGCTTTACACAGCGCTGGTACATTTTCTGCCTTGTGCCTCAGTGAATTATCTTCAGTTTCATCTGAAAATCTAAAATGAGTTATCAGTGAAGGCACTGCAAGCTTAAGTCTCTGGATTAAGAAGTACTGTATGAAATGTCATCTTGGTCCTCATGGTAGCTTTTACATGTCGTTGTGTATCAAAGCTCTGAGCATCCTGAACTTTGGTCTACTTTGTTATTAAGAAGGGATGAATTTGGCTATTGCACCTCTTCCTGATAGAGCATAAAACACCAGAGTCTGTGCATGCAGAGATTTTCCGCTGTAATCTCTATGGGAAAGCGGTCCACGTGAGATGTCTTTGGCGCCCTCTAAGAGCTTCTCTCAGCAGATCACTGAAGTAGTTGGACATCACGGTGGTTGGGCGGCAGGGTGACACAGTGGTTAGTGCTGCTGCCTCACAGCACCAGGGACCTGGGTTCAATTCCGGCCTCGGCTGACTGAGGAGTTTGCATGTTCTCTCCGTGTCTGCGTGGGTTTCCTCTGGGTGCTCCGGTTTCCTCCCACAGTCCAAAGATGTGCAGGGTAGGTTGATTGGCCATGCTAAATTGCCCCTTAGTGTCAAGGGGATTAGCAAAATAAATAAGTAGAGTTACGGGGATGGGGCCTGGATGGGTTTGCTGTTGGTGCAGTCTCCATGGGCCAAATGGCCTCTTTCTGCACTGTAGGGATTCTAAGATTCTATAATTAGATGTTCTGTCAAGTGAACACTCTGCATGAATCATGGATAGACATCTTGGCAGGTCATTCACACATAACCAAAAATTTACCAAATCAGCTTTTGGCTCTCAGATTCACCTCAATGGTGAAAAGATTGATCCAACCTTAAAATCACCAATTGATGACAACACAGAAGGAGGCCATTTGGCCCATTGTGCCTGTGCAGTCTCTTTGATAGAAATATTCAACTAGTTCCACAACCCTGCCCCTTCTCCTTAGCCCTGCAGAACGTCCACCTTCCAGTAGTTATCTAATTCCCTTTTGACATTCACAATTCAGTCTGCTGCTGCAAACATTTCAGTCAGTGCTTCCAAATCACAACAACTCACTGTGCTAAGAAACTGTCCTCACCCCTACTTCCTCCTCCCCCTGAATCCTGGACCTTTTGCCAATTACTGTGCCTTAAATCCATGCCCTTTGCTTACAAATCATCCTGTCAGCGGAGGCAAAATCTCATTTTCTCAATCCAAATTCTAAATGATTTTGAACATCTCTGCCGGCCTTCGCTGCTCTAAGGAGAACAATGAGGTGGAGATGCCAGTGTTGGACTGGGGTGGGCACAGTACGAAGAAGTCTTACAACACCAGCTTAAAGTCCAACAGGTTTATTTGGAATAACGAGCTTTCGGAGCACTGCTCCTTCGTCAGGTGAGTGGAGGTAGGTTCACAAACACGGCATATATAAGCAAAGACACAATTGCAAGATAATTACAGATTGGAATGTGAAGAATGGTTGGAATGCGAGTCTTTACAGGTACAAACAGTATGTGTGGAGAGAGGGATAATCACAAGTCAAAGATGTGTGAATTGTCTCAAGCTGGGACAGTTCGTAGGATTTTACAAATCCAGGCAGTATGGTGGGGGTTACAAGTAGTGTGACATGAGCCCAAGATCCCGGTTGAGGCCGTCCTCACATGTGCGGAGCTTGGCTATCAGTCTCTGCTTGGTGACTCTGCATTGTCGTGTGTCTTGAAGGCTGCCTTGGAGAACGCTTACCCGAAGATCAGAGGCTGAATGCCCGTGACCGCTGAAGTGCACCCCAATTGGAAGGGATCACTCCTGCTTGGTGATTGTTGCACGGTGGCCAGTCTTCCGTTGTCGTAGCGTCTGCATGATCTCAACAATGTACCATGCATTCCAAGGCTCAGCTCTCCGAGGCGCTGCACATAACTAATACCCCACAACCTTCAGTGGGAGGCAGTGGTGGAGTGGTATTAGTAATCCAGAGACCCAGGTTAATGTTCTGGGAACCCTGGTTTGAATCCCACCATAGCAGATGGTGAAATTTGAATTCAATAATAATCTGGAATTAAAAGTATAATCATGACCATGAAGCTATTGTGGATTTTTCTGAAAACTCATTTGGTTCACTTGTGTCCTTTTGGGAAGGAAATCTGCCATCCTTACCCGGTCTAGCCTACATGTGGCTCCAGATCTACAGTAATGTGGTTGACTCTTAAATGCCGTTCGAGATGAAAGCACGTCTGAATGACAGACTGGTTAGGTGCATTGACCCAAACAGGCACCGGAGTGTGGCAAGTAGGGAAATTTCATAGCAACTTAATTGCAGTGTTAATGTAAGCCTTACTCGTGACTAATAAATAAACTTTAAACTTTAGATGGGTAATATATGCTGGCCCAGCCAACAACGCCCACACCCCATGAACAAATAAATAAAACCATTCTAGTGAATCTCCTCTGTATCCTTTATTGAGACCTTGCAATCCTTCCGAAAGTGTGCACAATGGCGCACAATACTCCAGTTGGGGCTGATTTATAACTGTTTAGCGTAACTACCTTGGTTTTATATTCTCCACCACCCATTTATAAAGCAAAACATTTTTTTAAAAACACTCCTATCAACTTGTGTTGCCACATTCAAGCATTCAAGTCAAGACACCTTCAGTTCCCTCTTTTCCTGCTCCCACTTTAAAACTTTGCCATTTAGTTTATATTTCCTCACCTCATTCTTCCTACCCAAAAATGCATCACTTCACACTTCTTTGCATTAAATGTCACCCGCCATGTGTCTTTCCATTTCACCAGTGTGTTCATCACCTTCTTCTGGGAAGTGAGTTTCAAATCAATTCATTCCTACTGTGGTTTGTCCCTGAAACTCCGAGATGTGTTTGTAGTCCCTTACTGGGGACACACATTGACACAAATGCTAAAGGTAAAAGATCCTTTTGTTTTTGCCAGAAATATCATAATTATCCAACACAGCATCTGTATGCAACAATTAACTGCGTTGCAAACTTGGATGTTTTATGGTCATAGAATCCAGATCATAGATCATAGAATCCCGGCAGTACAGAAGGGGCCATTCGGCTCATCAAGTCTGTACCAACCACAATCCCATCCATGCCCTATTCCCATAACCCATACATTTACCCTGCTAATCCCCCTAACACTAGGGTCAATTTAGCATAGCCAATCAATTTAACCGGGTTGGTCGAAAATGACAGGCTTGGAATAATATTTAAACTTAGGGCATACTTTAATTCAACCCACCGCACAGAAGTTAGGCAGGTAGGCAGTAGGATCATAGAATCTCTATAGTGCAGAAGGAGGCCATTCAGCCCATTGAGCCTGCACCAACAACTTTTCCACCCTGGCCCTATCCCCGCAACCCGGTGTGGGTTTCAACCCGGATGACATCTCTGGGGTTTGATTGTAATTTTAACTCTGGAAATTCTCAGTGGATTTCCCCACCAGAAGAAGTTCCAAATGATTAAAAAAAAGTTCATCTTTTCTTGTGGAACCAGAAGGAATCGGATTCCTCTGACGAATAGTGCGCTAATGAAGGGTCATCTAGACTCGAAATGTTGGCTCTATTCTCTCTCCACAGATGCTGTCAGACCTGCTGGGATTTTCCAGCACTTTCTGTTTCAGATTCCAGCATAATTGCATGGCTTTAACATGCATTTACGAATGATCCCATCTCTTTTGAAGAAGGGCAAAATGCAGACGATGGGGACGGGGTGCACAGTGGCACAGTGGTTAGCACTGCTACCTCACAGCACCAGGGACCTGGGTTCAATTCCCGCCTCAAGTAACTGTCTGTGTGGAGTTTGCATGTTCTCCCCATGTCTGCGTGGGTTTCCTCCGGGTGCTCCAGTTTCCTCCCACAGTCCAAAGATGTATGGGTTAGGTTGATGCTAAATTGCCCCTTAGTGTCAGAGGGTTTAGGAGGGTGAATATGTGAGGTTGCGGGGGTAGGACAGGACCTGGGTGGGATTGTTGTAGGTGCAGGCTGGATGGGCCAAATAGCTTCCTTCCGCACTGTAGGATTCTATGATTAAGGGAGGCAGAAGTAATGATGTGGATCGAGAAGTAACTCCTGGCAATGCTCTCGTTGTGAGGAGAGCAAAGCAGGGGCAGCTGAACTAAGCCGACAACATACAAGAGAATTCGGTGGAGGCGGTTGGCCCTGCCAAAGAGTGAAGAGAGGTCACGGACAGAGAGGAGGGAAAATGTGACACATTTACATTCACTTTGCTTAGTGCAATTTCAATGATGTGACACGTGTGGAAACCTGATTGTTAGGTACAGGTATGAGTTATGCGAAAGATAGGCACAGATTCGGATGGGATAGGCAACAACGACCAAGACTCAATATCCTTTCAAAAGCGGAATAGCCCGAAAACTGTGTGCAGGATTCCAAATGAGAATGTGTCAATAATGTATAGAAGTTAAATAACTTGTCTCCACCTATTATGAAATGCACTTGAGATAAATCCCAGTGCATGATTAGCTCCATTCATTACCACTTCACATTGAACACTCTCAAAGAACGTCCCACATCCCAAAGCCATCTTGCTGACAGCCAGCCTTTAATTGTGAATGCATTTCATGTGTAAATGTATAATAGCCGTACGGTTATAAACACCTCTGATATGTAAATTTTAAAAAATCAATTTGTCATCCTTTAGCTGATTTCTGTCGGCTCGGATTCTTCCTTGTATGTTGCTCGATCACATATGTTCCCAAAGAATAAACATCCCCCCGTCTCATGTATGAATCGAATGAGAACGCTTTGGGTGACTTTCTAGCCGGCATTTCAATAGCTGGTAGTGGAAGCTTAGCCGCATTTCTCTCTCTCTTTCCCCCACTCCCAGCCTCAGCTACTCTTTATCTCCTGTCTATGTTGCCACTTCAAAAGGCGTGAATGTTAACAGAGAGGGAGAATGGGAGATTGATTGCAATGTGGATGTATGCAGCTAGTGATGTTGAGTCTCTATCTGCCCAGTGTCTGTGTGTGTGTCTGTCTTTCTGTGTGTGTGTCTCTTTGTATGTATGTCTGTCTCTCTGTCTGTGTGTGTCTGTATTTCTGTGTGTGTCTCTGTGTGTGTATGTCTGTCTCTGTGTGTCTGTCTCTGCTCTCTGTCTGTGTGTCTGTCTCTCTGCTCTGTCTGTGTGTCTGTCTCTGTGTGTCTCTCTGTCAGTGTGTGTATGTGTGTGCCTGTCTCTCTGTCTGTGTGTCTCTCTGTCTGTGTGTGTCTCTCTGTCTTCCTGTCAGTGTGTGTGTCACTCTGTTCCTCTGTCAGTGTATGTGTATGTGTGTCTCTGTCTGCCTCCCTGTCAGTGTGTGTATGTGTGACTGTGTGTTTGTGTCTTGTCTCTGTCTGTGTGTCTGTCTCCCTGTCAGTGTGTGTTTGTGTGTCTCTCTCTGTCTCCCAGTCAGTGTGCTTATGTGTATGTGTGTCTCTCTCTGTCTGTCCCCCTGTCAGTGTGTGTGTGTATGTGTCTCTCTCTGTCTGTCCCCCTCAGTGTGTCAGTGTGTGTGTCTCTCTCTGTCTGTCCCCCTGTCAGTGTGTATGTGTGTCTCTCTCTGTCTGTCCCCCTGTCAGTGTGTCAGTGTGTGTGTGTCTCTCTCTGTCTGTCTCCCTCAGTGTGTCAGTGTGTGTGTGTCTCTCTCTGTCTGTCCCCCTGTCAGTGTGTATGTGTGTCTCTGTCTGTCCCCCTGTCAGTGTGTCTGTGTGTGTGTGTCTCTCTCTCTCTCTGTCAGTGTGTGTGTGTCTCTCCCTGTCAGTGTGTCTCTCTCTGTCTGTCCCCCTGTCAGTGTGTCAGTGTGCCTGTGTGTCTCTCTCTCTCTGTCAGTGTGTCTGTGTGTGTGTCTCTCCCTGTCAGTGTGTGTCTCTCTCTGTCTGTCCCCCTGTCAGTGTGTGTCAGTGTGTCTCTCTCTGTCTGTCCTCCTGTCAGTGTGTGTCAGTGTGCCTGTGTGTGTCTCTCTCTCTCTCTGTCAGTGTGTGTGTGTGTCTCTCTCTCTGTCAGTGTGTGTGTGTGTGTCTCTCCCTGTCAGTGTGTGTGTGTGTGTCAGTGTGCCTGTGTGTGTGTCTCTCTCTCTGTCAGTGTGTGTGTGTGTGTCTCTCCCTGTCAGTGTGTGTGTGTGTGTCAGTGTGCCTGTGTGTGTGTGGTGACTGGGAGTGAATGGCTCAGTCAATTTCACTCTCAATGGCTCTGTGAATTTCCCCCGGAGCTGGAGCAGAGCGCAGGCGCCAGGACCTGCCCCAAACATCTCAAGGTGTACTCATCGCTCGGTGAAGATGGCGACAATTTGAGGTTGGAAGGTTGAGGGGGAGTGGTGGTGCTGCTGGTGTGAAAAGGAGAGAGGGACGGAAGGAGAAAGGGAGAGGGAGAGAGAGAGAGGGATAGAGATAGAGAGTGGGAGGAGGAAGCGGGGGGGGGGGGGGGGGTAGAGAGAGAGAGAGGCAGAGGAAAAAAAATAAAGCAACAGGGGTCAAGGCATGAAGATGAGATCCAGGAAACGGACAAGGACACCGGCGGAGGAGAGCAGGAGAAAAACAGCGATCCCGATCCATTGCTAAAGGATCCGTGCACCCAGTAGTGGGTGCGCTGGTTTTTAACCAGGTAGCTGACAACATGGAAAAGGGGAGGGGGAGATGGAGGATGTATGATGGGGGGGGGGGGGGAGTAAGATGTGTATCTGTTGGGGGGGGGGTAGAGGACGTGTGTGTGTGTGTGGGGGGGGGGGGGGTAAGCATAGGATGCGTGTCTGTGTTTTGGGGGGGGGGGTAGGAGATGTGTGGGGGATAAGGGGAGTCTGTGTGTGTGGGGGTAGGAAATGTCTATGTGTATGGTAGGAGGGGATGTGAGTGTGGGGGGGGGCAGTGTATGGGGGGGATAGGGGGAGTGTGTGTTTGTGGGGGGTGAGAGTAGGGATTGGGGTGTGGGTAGGGGGAGTGAGGGCGGGGGTGAGAGTAGGGGGTAGGGCTGAGGGTAGGGGTAAGGGTAGGGGGTGTGTGGGATGAGGGGAGAGGGTGATTGGGGTGAGGGTTGGGTAGGGGGTGTGTGGGGGTGAAGGTTGGGCATATGTGTGGGTGACAGTAGGTGGTGGGTGTGTATGTGGGGAGGGGGGGAGGAGGCTGTGGGGAAGAGGCTGTGGGGAAGAGGCTGTGGGGAGGAGGCTGTGGGGAGGAGGCTGTGGGGAGGAGGCTATGGGGAGGAGGCTATGGGGAGGAGGCTGTGGGGAGGGGGGTATGCTGTGGGGAGGGGGTAGGCTGTGGGGAGGGGGGTAAGCTGTGGGGATGGGGGAGGCTGTGGGGAGGGGGGTAAGCTGTGGGGATGGGGGAGGCTGTGGGGAGGGGGGTAAGCTGTGGGGATGGGGGAGGCTGTGGGAAGGGGGGTAAGCTGTGGGGATGGGGGAGGCTGTGGGAAGGGGGGTAAGCTGTGGGGATTGGGGGGGGCTGTGGGGATGGGGGGAGGCTGTGGGGATGGGGAGAGGCTGTGGGGAGGGAAGGAGGCTGTGGGGAGGGGGAAGGAGGCTGTGGGGAGGGGGGTAGGCTGTGGGGATGGGGGTAGGCTGTGGGGATGGGGGTAGGCTGTGGGGATGAGGGTAGGCTGTGGGGATGGGGGTAGGCTGTGGGGATGGGGGTAGGCTGTGGGGATGGGGTAGGCTGTGGGGATGGGGTAGGCTGTGGGGATGGGGGGAGGCTGTGGGGATGGGGGGAGGCTGTGGGGAGGGAAGGAGGCTGTGGGGAGGGAAGGAGGCTGTGGGAATGGGGGTAGGCTGTGGGGGTGGGGGTAGGCTGGGGGATGGGGGTAGGCTGAGGGATGGGGGTAGGCTGTGGGGAGGGGGGGAGGATGGGGGGAGGCTGTGGGGAGGGGGGTAGGCTGTGGGGGTGGGGGTAGGCTGGGGGATGGGGGTAGGCTGAGGGATGGGGGTAGGCTGTGGGGATGGGGGTAGGCTGTGGGGATGGGGGTAGGCTGTGGGGATGGGGGTAGGCTGTGGGGGTAGGCTGTGGGGATAGGGGTAGGCTGTGGGGATTGGGGTAGGCTGGGGGATGGGGGTAGGCTGAGGGATGGGGGTAGGCTGTGGGGATAGGCTGTGGGGATAGGGGTAGGCTGTGGGGATGGGGAGGAGGCTGTGGGGAGGGGGAGGAGGCTGTGGGGAGGGGGAGGAGGCTGTGGGGAGGGAGAGGAGGCTGTGGGGAGGGGGGAGGCTGTGGGGAAGGGGAAGAGACAGTGGGGAGGGGAGAGACATTGGGGAGGGGGGAGGCTGTGGGGAGGTGGGAAAGGCTGGGGGGAGGGGGGCAGGGAAAGGCTGTGTGCCTTTATTAATTAATTTATCTATTTATTTATTTAGTGATGTCTGACTACCAAAAAAATAAACCAGAAAGCGAATCTCCCTCTCTGTGTGTTTTGTTGTTGTGTTTTGTCCAGATGGAGGGTGCCAGCTCCTGCCAAGTGCTATGGATTATTTGTGAGCGGGCGATGGCGGGGCTTTTGAGCCCCTCTTTTGTAACTCTGCCCACAGCCCTGCCGCAAGAGTGACATTCGGGAGCCAGGGAGAAATTGGTAACGCCGCCCTTTCTCCCCCACCTCTTTCCCCCTCCAAAATATGATCAGGGGTGCTTGGATGTGTAATGCCGTCTTGAGAGTCTGTTTCGCACCCACAGCAAGCGAGAAACCCTGCTTCGATTCACAGAGGGCAGAGAAATGGCCAATGTCTTTAGCGTCCGTGCTGCTCTTCGCCCTGCTCCTGTCTGATTATTTCTGCTCGTGTGCCGGCACCAAGCTGAGGAGCGGCGAGGCAGCGGGCGGCAGCAGCCGGCTCTGGAGCCAGTCCGCCGGGGCTCGCCACTTGGCCAGCGGGCAGAGCCAGGGCAAGGCTCGATGTGATCTCTCCCTCAGCAACCTGAGCGAACCCCTGGACGACCTGGAGACGGCCTGCAGCTTCCCCCAGGGGCTGGATTCCGCCTGCCTCTGGTCCTACTTCAGTCACCTGCGCCTCTCCTTCTGCCAGTCTTACACCATTGCCGATCTTTTGCGGGAGTATGCCAACCCGAACGGGTTAAACTGCAGTTTGGATATGCGGATCAGCGATGATGGAGGGGCTATGTCTGTTTGCAGCAAATGCATCAGGGCTTACCAGATGGAAGACCAACATGCTCAGGAAAAATACGAGGAGTTCGAGGCTATGCTACACAAGCACTTGGAACGGGGATATTCGGTCCGGTCTTGCCCCAGCGACTGTATGGTAAGCTTAACAAGAGTTTGTCCATTCTCAATCCATAGTCAAACCTCTTGAGGTTGAATGGTACAGTCTGTGTGTGCGTCATTTACTAAAAGATTATCAGAATGGGTTTTCCCTCCTTGGGAACATGTAAACATAAGGAAGGACCCCCCTCTCTGGTTGAAGAATTATCAAGTGATATTCCAACCCCCCCCCCCCCCCCCTCCCCAAGGTCAGCAACAGTCAAAGGGAAGAGAGATGGAGGCTAGCTGGCCACAGTCCTGTGTGTCTTGTTGAAAAAAAATAAAAGTTTGAGGGCTTGGACCTAGTAACCAATTCCATGGACTTTCAGATCCTGGATGAGAGCAAGGTGGCTTGACAGGTCATGATCCCAGTCAGGGTGGGGAGGGGTGAATGCCATATTTGGAACAAGAAGTGCTTGGCAAGTTCAGGAGAGCCATGGTCATGGGGTGGAACATAAGGGAAGCATGGAAGGTTACACCAGAAATGTATGTATGTGGCTCGGGGGGGGGGGGGGGGGGGTGGGTAAGGTTGCCAGAGGATCATTTATCAAGTGACAAGCAATGGAAATGGAAGCCCTGGTGTTAAGGGTATCGTTGTGATTGCTACTCAGCACCTCACCTAGTAACAAGGTATTGAACATTTAAGCTCATATTTTAACTTTTAATACGGTGCTTTAGCAATGCGTTGAAAAAAAAGCAAATGGATGCATGATGAGAAGTCTTGGTATATGGTTTAGCTGTCGTGAGTATACTCACCTGACCCTTCGCGCCATTGTCTGGGTTTGAAACTGTGGCCAGCAATTAAACAATGGAAAAGTGTATCGTTTTGACTGAGGTGGATGTACAGGCTGGGGAGCTGGTTCTGATCATGTTGCTATGAAACTTTTTTTTTCACACTGCGCCTGTTCTGACTTGTGATCTTATCTGTGTGAAATATGAAGTGTTGCATTGAGATGTTATAACAGAAATGGGTTCTAGAATTCAATAAACGAGAATATGTCGGTTTTCATTGGAACACCCTTCCCACTTGAGGTCAAAGAATGTTGTCTTTAAGGGCTCAGGATACAGGGAATAGATGATTTTCAGATAGCTTTTAATCTGATAAAGGTTTTTTTAATTAATTAAGCCCTATCTCAGATATCATATGTCAAAAGACATGTACGCCACACAACGTAAAGGCACGGGATAAGACGAAGTAGCCATAATGTCACCTGTAAAAGGAAGTGTTGCTCCAGTAAACTCAAGATATGAATGTTTCCCCAAACAAGCCCAGAACAGGAAAGATTGTGTTTATTATAGAAAATAAGGCAAAAGAAAAACATCTCCTAGACATGTTGATGGCCCATTATACTTCCAGGATTTGTATGTGACTGACAGACAGCTGGAGCATTGCTGTTGCAGACTAGAGACACCATTGAATCCAGTATGCAACAGCCATGCAATACACTCACAACCGTCTGCCATTCTGAAGGTGAAGTGTGCAAAACAGTACTCAATTTGTATTATAGCACTCCTCACATGTTTGTTTATTGCTGTACTATCGTATTATTGTGCATTAAGATGGGGTTATAAAATTAAGCAAGCCTTCACTGAAAGGATTTTGGACTTTCAACATATCGCTGTTACCTTCCCAAATCATCAAGTTGCATTTCTGGACTTCTTGACTATGGAAATAAGATAAGCAGGAAAGACATGATCCTGGATTTTGTTGACATCCTACAGGGCGGGCAGGTGTTGATTCCATGTCCTGTAAAGTACAGGATTACACGGTGGGAAATCAGATTTGTAGGTCAAATGGCAATATGTTATGTAAATGAACAGTTGGGAATTGACCTTGATGAGAAAAACCTCATGCAAATATCCTGTTCCTGCCAATAACACTGTTTGATAACGTGGCCTGATATCAGGAGGATGGGTATTAGAAGTAGATTGAATTTGAACCATGTTCTCTGACTAGGTAGCCGAGTTGTTTGCTGGTACTCACCTTTTCCTAACCCCTGTCTGAAGATGCCCAGTGGAACAAAAAGTTGGCCAAAAATTAAGAAGGAACTATGAAAAACTTCATGTAATGTTACGGGGTTGATCAATCTGGGAGGTGGGGGATGGGAGGGTGGCGTAATAATGCAGCCTGTTGAAGTACTAACACGCGGTCCCATGACGTTCAATCCTCCAGCTTTGCTCATTTTTCCATCTGAGCTGCACCGACTCGCAGACCTGAAAAGGAAGTTTACAAATTCTCCCATGGGGAGAGAAAATTGGACTGGGATGTACTGCCTGAGTGTTGCCTCTTGCTTCCCAAAGGAGGGATTAATGCATAACTGCAAATAGGTTGTCTTCAGACCAAATAGATTGAAAGATGTGAAGTTACTAAATAAATGCTATAAAAAATTACACTTAAAACAGGATAAAACATTATAATTTGAGCATACGTACACACTGAGTTGCTGGTGCCCATTGTGCCTCAAGTTGTAAGTTTTGAGCTGAGGCTTTTCCACAGACTAAGGAACAAAATGAAAACATAGGAACGTAGGAATTAGGAGCGAGAGTAGGCAACTCAGCCCTTTGAGCCCACTCCGCTATTCTACATGATCATGGCTGATCTCCATCTCATCCTAACTCCACTTCCTTGCCTTTTCCCTATAGCCTTTTATCCCACTTATGATCAAATATTTATCTATCTAATTGAGAAGACCAATGAGTCCACCCCGCTTTTGTGCGTTTGCAAGCAGCTGCAGATTATATCAGTGACGTTCTCTCACCCTGGACTTAGAATGTGTCACATGTGGGAAGACAAAGCGATTTAATCAGTGGTGGGGAGAAATAATTTGAGGACCAAAGTGTCTCCACCCTGTGTATGATTGAACATATTCTTCTTCCATATTGGTTACGGAGACACAAAATGTTCCTTACTTCCTCAAGGAAAATCAGATGGAGTCTCAAACTTGGGTCAGTTGTTCACAGTCCCCAGCAGCCATTCAGAATGACAATGACAGAGGCACATGAGCTACGATGCCAGCACACATCTTGTGCATAGACTTGGGACGTAGCATAACGAGAAGCATACCATAGCCTTCAAGTGGTACACCAAGACTACCAAGGTTCTTTCAGATAGCATTATTATCTGGCTTTGTTCACCTTGGAGAGGAAAAGCTATGAGGAGACTTCACAGTTTTCGGTTTTGTGAAGAGGTCTGATAACATTGATCTGGGTACATTTTTCAGCATGCCTGAGTTCACATTGCAGAGAATAAAACTTAAAAGTGAGAGGTGAGGGGCAACAAAGGGGAGAAGGTGAATGATATTAATGGGTTCAAAAGTCAATAAGATAGTTTTCAAAGAGAAAGCATTGATGAACATATTGAGAAATACTTTGGGGTTTGAAAGAAGCTGTCAGAACCATTCTCCCCTCCCCAGATAACTGAGACTTGAGTTCAGCTTTGCTGGTAGTTTATCCCCCCTGATCAGTTCCCCGTCAAGTGAAAAGCGTTCTGTCCGACATTGCTTCATTATTAACTGAACTTATTAACCCAAATTTTTTTTATCTTTTGGCAACATGAAGAATTTGTCGAGATCATTTTTCCCTATTCCCAATTTGGTACTGAAAACTTCAATCAGTGCATCTCTAAATTCTTGTAGAAATAATCTCATATCTCTTTGAGAGCAGTTTGCAATGTATGGCTCTCTGTGCATTTGCATGTAGCTATCAGATTTAATCTCCAGCAATCTCAGACTTTGCCACAGTTTTCTGACTGAATCTCCTCCAGTTGCTTCCAAGTCCTTCGGTGGCCAGGGAAGTGGTCAGAAGAAAGTTTGGAGCGGGAAGGGAGAAAGTTTGGGCCGGTAGTGGTACCAGTGGTGAAATCCAGTTCAGGTGAACTGCAGGAAAGAGCCAGAACCTGCAGTGGAATTTGGAACCATTGAGAGTGACAGGGAAGAAGTTTGCAACCGCAGGCAGTTAAAATGGAACCTGAAATCAGTGAACAGAACCATGGACGAGGTCGAATTGGGACACTATCATGGTGCTTGCATAAAATAATAACCAGAAAACATTATTTTTGATAGTCTGTCATTGGATTAGTCACAGCAATCACAAATGCCTGTATATACATGCTTCTGGGATCAGATTGATTACTGGTTTTGGGATATGAAGGGATTGATTGAAAGGACAGTGGTCTCAGGGAACTGGAATGGCTGTGATGGAAGGTAGCCTGCAATAATGTAATTATTACAGTTCCAAAGCTAAATGAAGATGGCAAGTGAGTGAATAGATCCCGGAAATGAGTTACAGGCTGGAAGCTAATGAAGGGATTTAGATAGTTTATAAATAGGCAAATGGATATTGAGAATAACTAGAGACACTAATTTAATTAAGAGACGCAGATGATGTCTAAGGCTGATTGGTTGCTAGCTGTCTGATTGTTGATGCTGCCTTGATATCACCCCACGGATTTAATCTTGTATATTCTTTGCAGTGATTGTCATTAAATTCTTAAGTGTTTCGATTCAGCTGCAGGTCCACACTTTGCTGTCGAGGTGGGTTACCAACTAGGGCATCTGGGCCACGAGAACAGCTATTGTGAGTTTAGTGAGAAATGGTTTTCCGTGAATTGACAGGAAATTACATTGAGGATTATCGCATCATTATTCAAATATTTTGCAATTAAGGGTCATCATGGGTTTCATTGGCTGATGTAATTTCAGAGCTGTGCTGGAAAATTATATTTCTAATCACATCTGTATTGATTATAGAACATAGAACATAGAACAGTACAGCACAGAACAGGCCCTTCGGCCCACGATGTTGTGCCGAGCTTTATCTGAAACCAAGATCAAGCTATCCCACTCCCTATCATCCTGGTGTGCTCCATGTGCCTATCCAATAACCGCTTAAATGTTTCTAAAGTGTCTGACTCCACTATCACTGCAGGCAGTCCATTCCACACCCCAACCACTCTCTGCGTAAAGAACCTACCTCTGATATCCGTCCTGTATCTCCCACCACGAACCCTATAGTTATGCCCCCTTGTAATAGCTCCATCCACCCGAGGAAATAGTCTTTGAACGTTCACTCTATCTATCCCCTTCATCATTTTATACACCTCTATTAAGTCTCCCCTCAGCCTCCTCCGCCCCAGAGAGAACAGCCCTAGCTCCCTCAACCTTTCCTCATATGACCTACCCTCCAAACCAGGCAGCATCCTGGTAAATCTCCTCTGCACTCCTTCCAGCGCTTCCACATCCTTCCTATAGTGAGGTGACCAGAACTGCACACAATATTCCAAATGTGGTCTCACCAAGGTCCTGTACAGTTGCAGCATAACCCCACGGCTCTTAAACTCCAACCCCCTGTTAATAAAAGCTAACACACTATAGGCCTTCTTCACAGCTCTATCCACTTGACTGGCAACCTTTAGAGATCTGTGGATATGGACCCCAAGATCTCTCTGTTCCTCCACAGTCTTCAGAACCCTACCTTTGACCCTGTAATCCACATTTAAATTTGTCCTACCAAAATGAATCACCTCACATTTATCAGGGTTAAACTCCATTTGCCATTTTTCAGCCCAGCTTTGCATCCTATCTATGTCTCTTTGCAGCCTACAACAGCCCTCCACCTCATCCACTACTCCACCAATCTTGGTGTCATCAGCAAATTTACTGATCCACCCTTCAGCCCCCTCCTCTAAGTCATTAATAAAAATCACAAAGAGCAGAGGACCAAGCACTGATCCCTGCGGCACACCGCTAGCAACCTGCCTCCAATTCGAAAATTTTCCATCGACCACCACCCTCTGTCTTCGGTCAGACAGCCAGTTGCCTATCCAATCGGCCAACTTTCCCTCTATCCCACACCTCCTCACTTTCATCATAAGCCGACCATGGGGGACCTTATCAAACGCCTTACTAAAATCCATGTATATGACATCAACTGCCCTACCTTCATCAACACACTTAGTTACCTCCTCAAAAAATTCTATCAAATTTGTGAGGCACGACTTGCCCTTCACGAATCCGTGCTGACTATCTCGGATTAATCCGCATCTTTCTAAATGGTCGTAAATCCCATCCCTAAGGACCCTTTCCATCAATTTACCAACCACCGAAGTAAGACTAACCGGTCTATAATTACCAGGGTCATTTCTATTCCCTTTCTTAAACAGAGGAACAACATTCGCCATTCTCCAGTCCTCTGGCACCATCCCCGTGGACAGCGAGGACCCAAAGATCAACGCCAAAGGCTCTGCAATCTCATCCCTTGCCTCCCACAGAATCCTAGGATACATTTCATCAGGCCCAGGGGACTTATCGACCTTCAGTTTATTCAAAACTGCCAAGACATCCTCCCTCCGAACATCTATTTCCTCCAGCCTATTAGCCTGTAACACCTTCTCTTCCTCAAAAACATGGCCCCTCTCCTTGGTGAACACTGAAGAAAAGTATTCATTCATCACCTCGCCTATCTCTACTGACTCCATACACAAGTTCCCACTACTGTCCTTGACCGGCCCTAACCTCACCCTGGTCATTCTTTTATTCCTCACATAAGAGTAAAAAGCCTTGGGGTTTTCCTTGATCCGACCCGCCAAGGACTTCTCATGTCCCCTCCTAGCTCTCCTAAGCCCCTTTTTCAGCTCATTCCTTGCTAACTTGTAACCCTCAATCGAGCCATCTGAACCTTGTTTCCTCATCCCTACATAAGCTTCCCTCTTCCTTTTCACAAGACATTCCACCTCTTTTGTGAACCATGGTTCCCTCACTCGGCCATTTCCTCCCTGCCTGACAGGAACATACCTATCAGGGACATCCAGTATTTGTTCCTTGAAAAAATTCCACTTTTCATTAATTCCTTTCTCTGACAGTTTCTGTTCCCAACTTATGCCCCCTAATTCTTGCCTAATCGCATCATAATTACCCCTCCCCCAATTGTAAACCTTGCCCTGCCGTACGGCCCTATCCCTCTCCATTGCAATAACAAAAGACACCGAATTGTGGTCACTATCTCCAAATTGCTCTCCCACAACCAAATCTAACACTTGGCCCTGTTCATTTCCCAGTACCAAATCCAATGTGGCCTCACCTCTAGTCGGCCCATCCACCTATTGTGTCAGGAAACCCTCCCGCACACACTGCACAAAAACTGCCCCATCCAAACTATTTGACCTACAAAGGTTCCAATCAATATTTGGAAAGTTAAAGTCCCCCATGACAACTACCCTGTGACCCCCACACATATCCATAATCTGCTTAGCAATTTCTTCCTCCACATCTCTATTACTATTTGGGGGCCTATAGTAAACTCCTAGCAACGTGACCGCTCCTTTCCTATTTCTAACTTCAGCCCATATTACCTCAGTGTGCAGATCCCCCACGAAGTGCCTTTCCGCAGCCGTTAAACTATCCTTGATTAACAATGCCACTCCTCCACCTCTTTTACCAGCTTCCCTACACTTAGTGAAACATCTATACCCCGGAACGTCCAACAACCATTCCTGTCCTTGTTCTACCCACGTCTCCGTAATGGCCACAACATCGTAGTCCCAAGTACCAATCCACGCCCCAAGTTCATCTACCTTGTTCCGGATGCTCCTTGCATTGAAGTAGACACACTTCAACCCACCTTCCTGTCTACCAGTACCCACCCTTGACCCTGATACCTTCCCCAATACCTCACCACCCTCACTGACTTCTGGACTACAACTCCCTTTCCCACTCCCCTGACAAATTAGTTTAAACCCCCCTGAAGAGCCGTAACAAATTTCCCTCCGAGGATATTGGTGCCCCTCTGGTTCAGGTGCACCCCGTCCTGTTTGTACAGGTCCCACCTTCCCCAGAACGTGTTCCAATTATCCACGTATCTGAAACCCTCCCTCCTACACCATCCCTGCAACCACATATTTAACTGCACTCTCTCCCTGTTCCTCAACTCGCTATCACGTGGTACCGGCAACGTACCAGAGATGACCACATGTTTCGTCTTGGCTCTCAGCTTCCAGCCCAGCTCCAGAAATTCCTGCTTTAAATCCCCGTCCCTTCTCTTACCTATGTCATTGGTACCAATGTGCACCACGACTTGTGACTGTTTCCCCTCCCCCTTCAGAATCTGGAAAACACGGTCTGAGACATCACGGACCTTGGCATCCGGTAGGCAACATACCATCCGTGAGTCTCTTTTGCTGCCACAGAACCTCCTATCTATCCCTCTAACTAACGAGTCCCCAATAACTATCGCCCTCCCGCTCTCCCCCTTTCCCTCCCGAGCCACAGAGACGGACACAGTGCTGGAGATCCTCTCACTGCGGCTCCCCACTGGTATGTCATCCCCCTCAACCGTATCCAAAGCGGAATACTTGTTGCTAAGGGGAACGACCACCGGGGATCCCTGCACGGACTGCTTCCTCCCAGCCCCTCTCACCGTCACCCATCTGTTTTCAATCCTCGGAGTAACTGTATTCCTAAAGCTTGTGTCTATGGCCACCTCTGCGTCCCTGATGATCCTAAGTTCATCCAACTCCAGCTCCAGTTCCCTAACACGGTTTTGGAGGAGCTGCAGATGGGTGCACTTCCCACAGGTGTAATCAGTAGGGACACTGTCGTCGTCCCTCACCTCAAACATAGTGCAAGAGGAACATTGCACTGCCTGCACACCCATCCCCTCTAGATACCTTGCCAGTACCAGGTAGAAAGTGCAAAAATGAATTCAACTCACCTCTGCTCGCCCTTTCAGCCTAAGCCCTGTGAGCCAAAGTCTTATAGCTCACACTCTGCTTCCCACACACTCCCCTGCCCACTCCCGACACTGCCCGCTGTATACTGCAGCCTACCTTTTATACTTCACGCGCTTAAAAAACCCTTCCCAGACTCCTTTGCTGCCCACTTCTAGTTTTCACTTTAAACTTGAAAAACTGCTGTTAAAGTAAAGGCCAAAAAAATACACACACTAGCTGACTAATTAAATAAATAAACAATTCAATTAATCCAATTAATCTCTTACCAGCACTGCTGCTTTCAATCACCCCTCTCAGCTTGCTCCAGTGGATCAATGAGGGGGAACCTCCCAGGTAACTGACTTTTAAAGTTAAAATAAAAACCCTTCCCAGACTCCTTTGCTGCCCACTTCTAGTTTTCACTTTAAACTTGAAAAACTGCTGTTAAAGTAAAGGCCAAAAAAATACACACACTAGCTGACTAATTAAATAAATAAACAATTCAATTAATCCAATTAATCTCTTACCAGCACTGCTGCTTTCAATCACCCCTCTCAGCTTGCTCCAGTGGATCAATGAGGGGGAACCTCCCAGGTAACTGACTTTTAAAGTTAAAATAAAAACCCTTCCCAGACTCCTTTGCTGCCCACTTCTAGTTTTCACTTTAAACTTGAAAAACTGCTGTTAAAGTAAAGGCCAAAAAAATACACACACTAGCTGACTAATTAAATAAATAAACAATTCAATTAATCCAATTAATCTCTTACCAGCACTGCTGCTTTCAATCACCCCTCTCAGCTTGCTCCAGTGGATCAATGAGGGGGAACCTCCCAGGTGATTATTAGAAATGATGAATAATATTTCGTACATGACATCACTTAGTTGGCTGGATGCCACATTAGCACATTTTTGTACCCTTTGAATATGGGTTTTATACCCATTCATATGGTAAAAGAATAAAATATCAGTTTTGTTTTCCAGAAACACCTGTGAAGTGAAAATCATTTGGTTTATATTTTAACCTGAACATAGTTATCCAATAAAATTCGATTGAGGACTCAAATGTGTATGAATCTTTTGCTACCATGTAAAAATGCACTCCAAACTCTCTCTTCCTGGATAAGTGTGTGTGTTATTATCCTTCCGATGTCCTGATTTTGAGTTGCTTTATTGTCACATGTATTGGGACACAGTGAAAAGTTTTGTTTCTTGCACGCTATACAGACAAAGTATACCGTAACATGGAGAAGGACAGGAGAGAGTGCAGAATGTAGTGTTACAGTCACAGCTAGGGTGTAGAGAAAGACCAACTTAATGCGATGTAGGTCCATTCAAAGGTCTTTTGGCAGCAGGGAAGAAGCTGTTTTTGAGTCGGTTGGTACATATGCTTAGACTTTTGTGTCTTTTTCCTGACAGAAGAAGGTGGAAGAGAGAATGCCCGGAGTGCGTGGGGTCCTTGATTATGCTGGCACATTTCATTTGTTCCAAAATTCCGTTGTCTGTATCCTGAGGTGCACCCAAGTCCTGTTTATCCATTTCTCCCGTGCTCACAGACTGACTTGGTCTCAGTTGGCAGTGCCTCCGGTTAAAAATCTTCATCCGTGTTCAGATTCCTCTGTGACCTTAGCTCGCCCCCCCCACCCTGTGCAACCCCAACCATATCTCTTGCCCTAAGCTCTGGGATATCCCCTGCGTACCTCTGTTTTGCAACATTTCTTTGCAATGTTATAGGCATTCAATAAAATAATAATCGAACTGAGATGAGGAAGAATTTCTTCAGCCAAAGAGTGGTGAATCTATGGAATTCATTGCCTCAGAAGGCTGTGGAGGGCAGGTCATTGAATGTATTTAAGACAGAGATAGATAGGTGAAAGCAAAATGCTGCAGATGCTGGAATCTGAAGCGAAAACAGAAAAATGCTGGAAAATCTCAGCAGGTCCAACAGCATCTGTGGAGAGGGAATAGAGCAAACGTTTCGAGTCCAGACGACCTTTCAGCAGAGCTGCTCTGACGAAGGGTCATCCAGACTCAAAAAGTTGGCTCTACTCTCTCTCCACAGATGCTGTCAGATCTGCTGAGATTTTCCAGCATTTTTCAGAGATAAATAGGTTCTTGACTGGTAAGGAGATCAAAGGTTACATAGAAACGTGTGAGAATGGGATTGAGAAACTTATCAGCCATGGTTGAATGGTGGAGCAGACTCGATGGGCCAAATAGCCTAATTCTGCTCCTATATCTTATGATCTAATATTGTTGTAGTTATGGATATATATTCCAGCGAATTATATGTAAAGATTTTGTTTTCAGTTTTCAGTTAACTCTGAATAAGATATGAATAACTTAAATGGTACGTTACATTGTCTGTATTCATATTGTTGCCGTTGGACTTGGCCGAATTTATTCCTCTAATCAGCAATTGGGCCATTCTGAGAATTTGAAAGGCGATATATAATTGCAAGTTCGTTCTTTTGTCTATCTGCACTCTAGTGGGTATTCAGCAGTACCCATATTCTAGACGGTATGTGCCCAATACTAGCAGTTGACGATACTATTCAATGCTGAATAATTACGGTGTGCAACATTGTACTATGACCAATAATGATGGTGCGCAGCACTATGTTTGTCTTGTGTGGCATTATGAAAAAATCAATTATTGATTATTTGATGCCCTGCCAATTAAAATTCACAATCAATTAAATTATAATTAATTGATGGTGTGCTAAATTATTGTGATTTAAAATAGGCCGTATCAGATCATGAATAACATTCTTGTGCACTTGTGCAATGTCCAACCCAAGCGTACTGCCTGATCCTTGTACAAGCAGCATTGTTTTTCATTGTGGGTTTGATAAGAATTGCTCTATTTCCTCAAAGGGTCTATCTGTACGATGTTAATAAGGATTCCAATTTTATTTAAGTCAACTTCACTCGTACTCACTCATTCCCTCAATCCATTAGTGTCAATATGGGATGTACTGCTGAGGGTTTACATGGCTCTGGTGAGACCACCTTTAGAATATTGCGAGCAATTTTGGGCCCCGTATCTAAGGAAGGATGTGTTGGCCTTGGAGAGGGTCCAGAGAAGGTTCACGAGAATGATCCCGGGAATGAAAAATATGAGAAGCGTTTGAGGATTCGAAGGAGTTTAGAAGGATCAGGGAGGATCTCATTGGAACTTAAAGAATAATGAAAGGCCTGGATAGAGTGGATATGGGGAAGATGTTTCCATTATTAGGAGTGACTAGGATCTGAGGGCACAGCTTCAGAGTCAAGGGACAGCCCTTTAGAACTGAGATGAGGAGGAATTTCTTCAGCCAGAGGGTGGTGAATCTATGGAATTCATTGCCAGAGAAGGCTGTGGAGGCCAGGTCATTGAGTGAATTTAAGACAGAGATAGATAGGTTATTGATTGGTAAGGGGTACGAGAGTTACAGGGAAAAAGCAGGAGAATACGGTTGAGAAACTTACTAGCCATGATGGAATGGCAGAGCAGACTTGATGCACCTATATCTTATGGTCTCATCACAAATTTTCCTCGGCTAAAGAGGAAGATCAGGTAGGTCACTTGCCGATGGGCTTTTGACACACACATTGTGCATCCCAAGAATGTCGGATACTTAGGTGGGGAACAGTGAAGTCACTTCCTGCCATGGCAAGGCACAACAGATTGGCGCTCGCATCTGCTAAGGGCTGGTTGACTTGCAAGCTTAAGACAATTAGATGCTAACAGGCAAAGTGAAACCGTATTGGGGGAGAATGTCAGTTTTTGTGTGCTAGATAACAAAAAAAACTAAAGGACTGAAGAAAGATTTTGCAAGCCTAGATAGGCTGGTAGAATGGGCAGACAGGTGGCAGTTGAAGTTTAGTACGGAGAAGTGCGAGATGATGCATTTTAGCAGAAGCAATATAGATTTAATGGCACAGTTCTAAACAGTGTACAGGGATAGAGGGACCTGGATTTTGTGTGCATAGATTTTTGAGAGTAATTAGCAAAGCAAACAAGTTCTTCGACTTCATGAGTGGAGGTGTTGAGTTCAGAAACAGGGAGTTTATGCTGAACTTTACAAAGCTCTGGTTTAGGCCACAACTAGAGTATTGTGTCCAGTTCTGATCAGCAAACCTTAGGAAGTATGTGAGGGTCCTCGAGAGGCTGCAGACGAGATTCCAGGAATGAGGGAAGTTAGCTGCAAAATAAGGTTGGAGAAGCAGGAATTGTGTTCCTCCCAAGCAAAGGGAGACTTGTTAGAGGTGTGAAAGATTAGGATATGTTTAGAAAAGTGAGGCAAAGAAAAGCTTTTGCCATCAGCTGATGTTGCTAATGTTAGGGGACACAAGGTGCAAAAGGTGCAGGGGCAATGTGAGGAAGCAGGGTTTAAATGCAGCGAGCAGTAATAACTTGGAGGTTTTTAGCCACAAGGGTGTTGGAAGATGCAACGATAAATGATTTATTTGATTTGATTTATTATTGTCACATGTATTAGTATTATGCAGTGAAAAGTATTGTTTCTTGCACACTATACTGACAAAGCATACCATTCATAGAGAAGGAAAGGAGAGGGTAGAGAATGTAGTGTTACAGTCATAGCTAGGGTGCAGAGAAAGATCAACTTAATGTGAGGTAGGTCCATTCAAAAGTCTGACAGCAGCAGGGAAGAAGCTGTTCTTGAGTCAGTTGGTACATGACCTCAGACATTTGTATTTTTTTCCTGATGGAAGAAGGCGGAGGAGAGAATGTCCGGGGGGTGTGGGGTCCTTAATTATGCTGGCTGCTTTGCCGAGGTAGCGGCAAGTGTAGACAGAGTCAATGGATGGAAGGCTGGTTTGCGTGATGGATTGGGCTACATTCGTGACCTTTTGTAGTTTCTTGCGGTCTTGGGCAGAGCAGGAGCCATACCAAGCTGTGATACAACCAGAAAGAATGCTTTCTATGGGGCATCTGTAAACATTGGTGAGAGTCATAGCTGACATGCTAAATTTCCTTAGTTTTCTGAGAAAATAGAGGCGTAGGTGGGCTTTCTTAACTATAATGTTGGCATGGGAGGGACTAGGACAGGTTGTTGGCGATCTGGACACCTAAAAACTTGAAGCTCTTGACCATTTCTACGTCATCATCATTGATGTAGACAGTGGCATGTTCTCCACTACGCTTCCTGAAGTCGATGACTATTTCCTTCGTTTTGTTGACATTGAGGGAGAGATTATTGTTGCCGCACCAGTTCCCCAGATTCTCTATCTCATTCCTGTATTCTGGCTCGTCAAGAGGAAATTGGATGGCCATGTGAGGAGAATAAACTTACAGAGCTCCAGGAATAGAACATGGGATTGATTAGATTGCTCTGCAGAAAGCCAGTATGGACTAGATGGCCTGAATGGCCTCCTTCCACATCATTATCATTCTATGGGTGGAAGTTTACAGCCCCTCCCACTAGCTGGATCTTCCAGGCCCACCAAAGTCAATAGATTTTTGAACGACTCACTGGATTTTCCGATCCTGCATCTGCGGCACGGACAAGTTGGGCCGAAAGGCCTGTTTCCATGCTGTAAACCTCTATGACTCTAACTGCTGCGACAGGGCTGTAGAATTCTGCCCTGTAGCTCCAAAAGCTACAATAATAATGTTCTCTTTTAACAGGGCACTAACAATGTTTTTGCAGCCATTTGGCCGACTCCACAAGCCAGTCTGAAAGCGCCGTCTGAAATGGACACATTAGCAAAGCTGTCAAAGCTGGACAAATCCTAGGTGTCAAATTTTCAGTCACAAGCCATATCTTTAAAGTGTCAAATACATAAAAATAAACCAGCAAAAGGTGAGCCACAGGAGGTGACTGGCATGTACTCATGGATTTTTCTTCTTTCCTCCTTCTTCATCATCCATTTTCTTCTGCATCCTTTCTTTTTGTATTTCCTTTTCCCTCCACCCACGGCTCAGATTTTGCAAAATATTTCCTATTGGAGGTCAAGAAATCACACTGAATGCAAAGCCATCGCAATAATTATCAGAGCGAAGAAAGCCCTTCATTAAAACCTGTAGAAGCTATGGAAAGAGAAACTAACACTAGTTACATTTCTTTTCATTCGAAGTGGGCAGAAGAATTCAGATTTCGTATGTCACCTCCAGAATACGCAGTCCAGATTTAATTGTGTCTATCACTGTGTACAGTTTTGGGTCTCCTTACTTGAGAAAGGATATACTGGCACTGGAGGGGGTGCAGAGGAGATTCACTAGGTTGATTCCGGAGTTGAGAGGGTTGGCTTCTGAAGAGAGACTGAGTAGACTGGAGCTATACTCATTGGAATTCAGAAGAATGAGGGGAGATCTTATAGAAACATATAAGATTATGAAGGGAATGGATAAGATAGAAGCAGTGAAGTTGTTTCCAATGGCGGGTGAAAGTAGAACTAGGGGGCATAGCCTCAAAATAAGGGGAAGTAGGGTTGTGAATCTGTGGAATTCCCTGCCCAGTGAAGCAGTTGAGGCTACCTCATTGAATGTTTTTAAGGCAAAGATAGATAAATTTTTGAACAATAAAGGAATTAAGGGTTATGGTGAGCGGGCAGGTAAGTGGAGCTGAGTCCACAAAAAGATCAGCCATGATCTTATTGAATGGCGGAGCGGGCTCAAGGGGCCGGACGGCCTACTCCTGCTCCTAGTTTTTATGTTATGTTATCTTATTAGATAGGTGGTTAGCACTGCTGCCAACACAGTGCCAGGGAACCGAGTTCGCTTCCCGGCTTGGGTCACTGTTTGTGTGGAGTTTGCACATTCTCCCCGTGTCTGTATGGGTTTTCTCCAGGTGCTCCGGTTTCCTCCCACAGTCCAGAGATGTGCGGGTTAGGTGGATTGGCCATGATAAATTGCCCCTTAGTGGCAGGGGGATTAACAAGGTAAATACGTGTGGTTATGGGGATAGGGCCTGGGTGAGATTGTGGTCAGTGCAGACTCAATGGGCCAAATGGCCTCCTTCTGCACTGTAGAATTCGATTTCTGCCAGTGTCTTCCAGCACAGACCAGATCCTTCATTTGGCCTCCTCATGCACTGTAAACCTTTGTGGTTATTGCTAAATTCTAATTCCTGCTGTTAATAGTCTGGGCTCACACCATCCCTACAACTTGTCTCTCTGGACCTGAAACAAGCCTTTGCTTGAATCTGTCTGCTGGAACTGTCTCACGCACCCCTTTTGGGAGGAGTTGGTCACTTGAAGAATTGATAGCACCGACACTCAGAATGCAAACCTCCTTTCAATATTGCAGCAACACTGCTCTGTACTCCTTGGGGGAAGAATGAAGGGGAGCTGGGATAATGATGCACTGTGAAATACTGGCTGAGTCAAGCATTGTACAGGGAGTTAGGAGGGAAACTTTTCCTCCATGTATCTGCTTGGGCTAGAGCTGTGAATACTTTTCAACCTGTTGAGAGTTGGAGTTTGAGCATGAATATAAAACTCATTATTTTACACTGTTTACCTGCTATAACAGAGCAGAGAAGGTCTGTGTTTCCTTTGGTGTATTCTTTGTATGGTGTGCAGAGATTTTCTTCTTTTTTGATATATTTATTGAAAATTTTCTTATATTTCACATAGCAAACACAGATACAGATCCACACATTGCTCGCGTGTACATTCCAACCCGACTGTGCTCAGTGCTCCCCGTGGCCAGGGGACAAGTCCCTGGTACCCCCGACACCCACCCTGCCCAAGTCCCGTCGAATTGCACCGGTAATGATGGCAATAATATAAAAACAAAAAGACAGAGGAACGCCGCTGGAGAACCAACTGAGCGTCTATGCAGCCCAGGCTATAAACTAACGAGCAGGGAACAGAAAGAGAGACAGTGACCCTCCAGGGGTAAGCCACAGTGACCGGGTCACTGGCACAGAGTCGGGCTCTGTGGCTCAGAAGGGAAAGAGGGGGATGATGAGAGCAATAGTAGTGGGTGATGCAACAGTTAGAGGCACAGACAGGCGGTTCTGTGGACGCGAACGAGACTCCAGGATGGTAGTCTGCCTCCCTGGTGCCAGGGTCCTGGGTGTCTCTGAGTGGGTAGGAAGCATCCTAAAAGGGGAGGGTAACCAGACAGATGTCATTGTCCACATTGGTGCAAATGATGTAGGCAGAAAGAGCAGGGAGGTCCTGAGAGAGCAATTCAGGGAGTTGGGTAGTAGGCTGAAAAGCAGGGCCTCTAGGGTAGCGATCTCTGGACTACCCCCAGTGCCACAAGCTAGTGAGGCTAGGAACAGGGAGATTGTGCAGCTGAACGCGTGGCTAAAGGACTGGTGCAGGAGGGAGGGTTTCAAATTCGTGGATCACTGAGAAGTCTTCAAGAGAGGATGGCACCTGTACAAGAAGGACAGGTTACACCTAAACTGGAGGGGCACGAATATCCTAGCTGGGAGTTTGGCTAGTGCGGTTCAGGTGGGTTTAAACTAATGTGGCAGGGGGGTGGGGATCAGAACAATAGGTCATAGAGGCTGGGGACGAGCATGGGGCCAAGACAAGGCTAGCTAAGAGGAAGAGCATTCTGGGGGAGGATGACCTCAGTGGGCCTGGAGGTCTGGAATGCATCTGCTTCAATGCAAGGAGCGTCACGGACAAGACAGATGAGCTTAGAGCCTTAATGCTTGCGCGGAACTTGGATGTGGTTGCAGTGACGGAGACTTGGTTAAAAGAAGGACAGGACTGGCAGCTGAATATTCCGGGGTATAAGTGTTTTAGGCGAGACAGAGGAGGGGCGAGGAGAGGTGGGGGAGTAGCAATGCTGGTTAGGGAGCATATTACTGCAGTACAGAGGGTGGACAGTTTGGAAGGGTCAGGTAACGAGTCACTGTGGGTGGAGCTCAGAAACAGGAAGGGCGCAGTCACTATGCTGGGGGTATACTACAGGCCTCCCAACAGCCCACGGGAAGTTGAGGAACGGATATGTAAGGAGATTCTGGACAGGTGCAGAAAAAATAGGGTTGTTGTAGTGGGAGACTTTAATTTCCCTCACAAAAACTGGAAATCGCTTAGGGCTGGGGGCCTGGACGGGGAAGAATTTATAAAATGCATACAGGAAGGTTCTTTGGAACAATATGTTGAGAGTCCAACTTGAGAGGGGGCTATACTGGACCTAGTACTGGGGAATGAGCCCGGTCAGGTCATCAAAGTTTCAGTGGGGGAACATGTGGCAAATAGTGACCACAATTCTGTGAACTTTAGGATAGTAATGGAAAAAGATGAGTGTTGTCCTATGGGTAAGGTGCTGAATTGGGGGAAGGCTAACTACAGCCGGATTAGGCAGGATTTGGTGGCTGTTAATTGGGAGAGGCTGTTCGAGGGTAAATCCACATCTGGCATGTGGGAGTCTTTTAAGGAGCAGTTGATAGGACTGCAGGACAGGCATGTGCCTGTAAAGAGGAAGGATAGGAAAGGTAGGATTTGAGAGCCGTGGATAACCAGTGAAATTGTGGGTCTAATCAAAAAGAAAAAAGAGGCATACATGTGGTCCAGGCAGCTAACAACAGATGGAGCACTGGAGGAATACAGAGAAAGTAGAAAATAACTCAAACAGTGAGTTAGAAGGGCAAATAGGGGTCACCAAATGTCCTTGGCAGACAGGATTAAGGAGAATCCTAAAGCATTTTATACATACGTTAGGAACAAGAGGGTTGTTAGGGAAAGAATCGGACCTCTCGGCGACAAAGGAGGGGAATTATGCTTAGAACCAAAGGAAGTAGGTGAGATCCTAAACGAATACTTTGCATCAGTATTCACAAAGGAGAGGGACATGTTGACTGGTAGTGTCTTAGAGAGATGTGTTGACCCGTTAGAAAAAATCTCAATTACAAGGGAGGAATGTGAGGTTTTTTAGGAAACATTAAGACAGACAAATCCCCAGGGCCGGATGGCATCTGTCCTAGAATCCTCAGGGAGGCAAGAGATGAAATTGCTGGGCCTCTAACAGAAATCTTTGTCTCTTCACCGGACACAGGTGAGGTCCCAGAGGATTGGAGGATAGCAAATGTGGTCCCGTTATTTAAGAAGGGTAGCAAGGATAACCCGGGTAATTATAGGCTAGTGAGCTTGACATCCGTGGTAGGGAAATTGTTGGAGACAATTCTTGGAGATAGGATATATGCGCATTTAGAACTGAATAATCTTATTAGCGATAGACAGCATGGTTTTGTACGAGGGAGGTCACGCCTCACAAATTTGGTTGAGTTTTTTGAGGAGGTGACAAAAACAATTGACGAGGGAAGGGCCGTGGATGTCGTCTATATGGATTTTAGTAAAGCGTTTGACAAGGTCCCTCATGGCAGGCTAGTGCAAAAGGTTAAATCTCATGGGATAAAAGGTGAGCTAGCTAGATGGGTGGAGAACTGGCTTAGCCATAGAAGACAGAGGGTAGCAGTGGAGGGGTCTTTTTCCGGTTGGAGATCTGTGACTAGTGGTGTTCCGCAGGGCTCTGTACTGGGACCTCTGCTGTTTGTGATATATATAAATGATTTGGAGGAAGATGTAGCTGGTGTGATCAGTAAGTTTGCGGATGACACAAAGATTGCTGGAGTTGCGGATAGTGATGAACATTGTCAGAGAATACAGCAGGATATAGATAGTCTGGAACATTGGGCGGAGAAATGGCAGATGGAATTTAATCCAGATAAATGCGAAGTGATGCATTTTGGTAGATCTAATGTAAGGGGGAGCTATACAATAAATGGCAGAACCATCAGGAGTATAGACACACAGGGACCTGGGTGTACAAGTCCACAGATCCGTAAAGGTGGCAGCACAGGTGGAGAGGGTGGTCAAGAAGGCATATGGCATGCTTGCCTTTATTGGACGGGGCATAGAATATAAAAGTTGGCATATGATGTTGCGGCTGTATAGAACGTTGGTTCGGCCACATTTGGAATACTGCGTCCAGTTCTGGTCACCACACTACCAGAAGGACGTGGAGGCTTTGGAGAGAGTACAGAAAAGGTTTACCAGGATGTTGCCTGGTATGGAGGGTCTCAGCTATGAGGAGAGTTTGGGTAAACTGGGGATGTTCTCCCTGGAAAGACGGAGGATGAAGGGCGACCTAATAGAGGTGTATAAAATTATAAAGGGCATAGATCGGGTGAACAGTGGGAAGCTTTTTCCCAGGTCGGAGGTGATGAACACAAGGGGTCTCAGATTCAAGGTGAGTGGGGCAAGGTTCAACACAGATGTCAGGGGGATGTATTTTACACAGAGGGTGGTGGGGGCCTGGAATGCACTGCCAAGCAAGGTGATTGAGGCAGACACGCTGCGATCGTTTAAGACTTAACTAGATAACCACATGAACAGATTGGGAATAGAGGGATACAAACGAATGGTCTAGTTGGGCACATGAGCGGCGCAGGCTTGGAGGGCCGAAGGGCCTGTTCCTGTGCTGTATTGTTCTTTGTTCTTTGAAGGAGAGAGAAGAGAGTGAGAGGGAAGAGAAAAGTTCTCATGTTGGTCCCCACACCTTGGCAGGGTGGGCGGGTGTACTCAGATAAAGGGCCAGGGTGCATCCACCAATCAGAGGAGAGGGGGTTCTGTGGGAGCACTTGGGGTCCCGGGGCCATTGGGTATCCACTCACCCGGCTCCAACTGTAGCGTTCCAACATGCGCTATAAATGGTTGCCAGGTCTTCTAGAACCTAGCAGTGGACCCATGTAACGTGCTCCTCATCCTCTCCAGCTTAATGGTATCTACCACTTCCTTCACCCACTGTGAGTGTGTCGGGGGGGGGGGGGGGGGGGGGGGGGGCGGAGGGACCTGATTTCCACCTAAACAGGATTAGTCGTCTTGCTAGGAGTGTAGTGAAAGCTCCAAAATCCGCGTGGAATTTCGGCAGCAGCGGAGTTAAAGGCAAGAACCCAAACAGGGCAGCCTGGGGGGATGCACTTCTGTCCCGATCTAGCATTGCCACAATTGTCTCAAGTATCAATGTTCAGTAATTATAGTGGTGGGCAAGTCCAGAACATATGTAAGAGGGTGGCGGGAGCTTGCTGGCACCGTTCACAAATGGGGCTTGTGCCTGGGTACATTTTAGAGAGTCTAATCCTAGTTAGATATGCTCTGTGAAGGAGTTTACATTGTATCACACCCAGCTTGGCACATATTGAGGAGGAGTGTACTTGATGCAACACCATGTCCCAATCCTCCTCCGAGAACTCCTCCCCCAGATCTTGTTCCCATAAAGATTTAACCACTGATAGAGGGTTTTGTTGGGACAAAATTTGAGAATAAAGAACAGAAATGATGCCATGCATAGTAATAGAAGGCACTAAGAAGATGTCAATGGAGGCACGAGGTGGGAACATCAGAAATTGGGGGTTGGTCCCATGCACAGAGTCTCAAATTTGCAAATATCTGAAAAAGTGCATTGCAGGTAAAGCAAACTTATCCACCGCCTGCTGGAATGACGCAAACACGCCGTCCACATACAAGTCCCGGAATGTTCTGATCCTGTCCTTGATCCATATGTTGAAGGCACCATCCAAAACAAACGGGGAAAGAAATGGTTAGCCAATACTGGGGAGGCCAGCGACCAGGCCTCAAACCCAAAGTCGCGACTAAATTGCATCCAAATTCTAAGAGTTGACTTGACAAGTGCACTCCGAGTACACTGGGAGGAGGGAAAATTTACATGGGAACATATCAAGGCAGCCAGGGAAGACGGAGCACAGGAGGAGGATTCTAACTGCAGCCAACGAGGAAGCTCCAGTTGCCACTCTCTCTGCACCCAACACACTACCGCTCTCATTTTGGCTGCCCAATAATAAAATAGAAAATTGGGCAGTCCCATACCCCCCTCCCGTTTAGGGCTGCTGAAAGTCCGCCTCATTGGCAGTAGTCGCTGAACTATAGAAGGTTGAGTAAAAGTCCCTAAACAGTTCATTTATTCGCTGTGGATCAGTAGAGACCCCATTCGGAGTCTGCATTTGTGGTATTAGACTTTTGAGGGCAAGACTGTCCTCCGCATTCTTGAGTTTTTCCTATTCCAGACAAAGCTTGAAATAAGCTGATCAAGTCTGTGAAAAAAGGATTTGGGGATGAACACTGGGATACACTGAAAGAGATATAAAAACTTAGATAGTATCTTTATCTTATTATTTTGATCCAGGAGATGAGCTTTGGGCCGAACCCGAACTTCCCAAGAGCATAAAATAAATAATCCCATTCCACCCGATCAAACGCTTTTTCAGCGTCCGGCGAGATTAACATCTCTGGTAGCTTGGAGGTGGCAGCCGCATAGAATATTGTGTCATAGAATCCTACAGTGCAGAAGGAGGCCATTTGGCCCATTGAGTCTGCAGCAACCACAATCCCACCCTGGCCCTATTTCCATAACCCCATGCATTAACCCTAGCCACTCCCCCTGACACATAGGGACAATTTAGCATGGCCAATGCACCTAACCCGCACGTCCTTCAGACTGTAGGAGGGAACCGGAGCATCCGGAGGAAACCCACGGGGAATCTGCATTTGTGGTATTAGACTTTTTAGGGCAAGATGGTGAGAACGTGCAAATTCCACATAGACAGTGACCCAAGCCGGGAATCGAACCCGGGTTGCTGGCGCTGTGAGGCAGCAGTGCTAAGCACTGTGGTACCATGCATGCATAATGTTAAGTAGCTGCCGAATATTCAAGTACATATGTCTATTTTTAATTAACCCAGTCTGGTCAGGTGAGATGATCGAGGGCAGAATGTCCTCCAAGCGAATGGCCAGAATCTTGGAGATCAGTTTGAGATCCACATTCAGTAATGAGATTGGTCTATAAGAGCTGCAGATTTGCGGGTCCTTACTCTTCTTAAGGATAAGTGAAATTGTCGCTTGCCTCAAAGTCTGCGGGAGAGAGCGGTTCTCATGTGATTCATTGATCATGCGCAGTAGCAGGGAGCCAACCTATCCATAAATGTTTTGTAGAATTCGATGGGATACCCATCTGGTCCCGGACATTTCCCACTCGGCATAGTTCTGGCCGCCCTAACAATTTCTTCAACGTCGATTGGTTTCTCTAGTGCCGCGGCCTCTCCCCTGTCCACCACGGGGAGATTCAGTGCCCCAAAGAACACCTGAAAGTCCACCTCATTGGCAGTAGTCTCAGAGCTATAGAGGGTTGAGTAAAAGTCCCTAAACAGTTCATTTATTCGCTGTGGATCAGTAGAGACCCCAGTCGGAGTCTGCATTTGTAGTATTAGACCTTTGGCAGAGAATTGGCGCAGCTGATAAGCTAGGAGCTTGCTTGCCTTGTCCTCATGCTCATAGTGTGTGTACTTCGATTTGAACAGCATCTCTTCTGCTTGGTGTGAGGACAAGGTCTCAAACTCCGTCAGTAGTAGTAAACATTCCTTATATACCTCTGGGGACAGGCGAACAGCGTATGTGACGTCAACTTGGGCGATACGCCCCCAGCAATTCCAATAACCTCTTGCCTCTCTGCTTCGCCTCGTGCGCTGAATAAGATATGATCTGGCCCCTTAAATAAGCCTTAAATGTCTCCCATAAGGTAGCTGCCGAGACTCCCGGAGCATCATTAAACTCCAAGAAGTCATCGATCTGGGTTAACAGAAATCTAACAAATTCATCATCAGAGAGCAGACAAGTATTAAATCGCCCAGGCGTGCGGGGGCCCACCCTCCTCTCCACTACCAAGTCCATTGTCAAGGGAGTATGGTCCGAGATCACAATGGTTTCATAGGAGCATGAGCGCACAGCTGGGAGCAACTTATTATCTACCAAAAAGTAATCTATGCGTGAATACATTCGGTGGACAGGTGAAAAAAAAGAATATTCCCAACGAGTGGGGTTAAGAAACCTCCATGGGTCCGACACCGTGTATTCCGTGAGCAATGATTCAATAATTTCTGCTGACTTGGAAGATACAGCGGTCCTGGAGGAGGAGCGGGCCACAGCAGGATTCAACCAACAGTTGAAACCTCCGCCCAATACCAACCGATGTGAATTCAAATCTGGAAGTAGTGTGAAAAACGACTGGAAAAAGTTTTCACAGTCCTAGTTTAGGGCACAAACATTGGCTAACACCAGGGGCATCCCATATAGTTTACCCGTGACAACGACGTATCGGCCATTTGAGTCAGAAATGACATTGGCTACCACCAAGGGTAAGGACTTGTGGATGAGGCCCCCCCACTCCCGCAATCCTCTACGGAGCCTAAAATAGTCCACTGGCCTGAGGTGGGTTTCTTGGAGGAATGCAGTTTGGGTACCCAGTTGTCGAAGATGTTGAAATATCTTACCGCGCTGAACAGGATGATTTAATCCCCTGACATTCCAGCTAGTGAATTTGGTCACTCCGAGGTCGGAGCAGAAGGGCCTCCTACCCAGCATCTCACATTCCTAACAGCAGCCTGGTGTCCCTCCTCACTGGGGAGTCTACCCCCTACCGCTGACATCTACAGACGCCATACCCCAGAGTGCCACCACCCACCCTCCCCAACGGCCGCGGGGAACCAACCACGAGGAAGAGAAGGTGGGCTTGAAAGAGGCCAAATCACACCTGCAGAGAAAAAAAAGATATAGCAAAGACACAAAAACACCCACCCGGCCCAACCCGCAATCCCAGCGTTCCCCCCCCCCCCCCCCCCCCCCCCCGCACGCACCCTCCCAAACAGGGCACCTGTGCCTCCAACACCTCCTTATCACGGCGCCTTCACAGCACTCCGCACGGGACACAATCTCCACCTCCATTCCCATCGCGGTCACAGGTGCTATAACCTGAAAAGGTCTGTAGAAATACCAAACACTTAACCTAACAGTCGCAAAACCCATTACCCTTTCCTGGCCGACAATTCAATCCGGGTTTAGAATGCAGGTTCATAAAAAAACAAATATCAGTTTACATCCGCCGTGCGGTCACCCATTCAAAGGTCAGCTCCACAAATTTCATCGCCGCCGCCGGATCCGTGAACTTGTGCTCGGTTCCATTGTTGAGAGTAATCCTCAAGCAGGCTGGAAAGCCAAGCCCAAACCTGACCCCAGGACAGTCACGCAGAATTCGTTTGACACCAGCGAAGGCCGCCCTCCTCCTTGACGCCACCGGGGTAAAATCTGAAAATATCAACAGCTTATTTTCCTGGTAGCTCAGAGTGCTAGCCTGTGCTGCTTGCTGCAGGATTCTGTCTCGTGCTGAGGTGTAATGTACTCATGCAATAATGGCCCGAGGAGCTTCTCCCGGTCTGGGCTTTGCCCATAGCACTCTGTGTGCACGATCCAGAAGCGGCTCATCCTCAAGTTCCAGCACATTCTTCAATAGCCGGGCAACAAAGTCTGTGATATTTGGGCCCTCGATTCCCTCCGGAAGGCCTATCAGATCGATGTTATTTTGCCTTTGGCGTTCTTCCATCTCATCGCATTTCTCTCTTAGGGACTTAACCTCTGATGTCAAATGAGTAACTTGATTCTTCAGCTCGGAGATAGTGTTTCCACTAAATGCCTCCGAGTCTTCAAGCTCCTTCAAGCGGTTCTCATGGGTGACGGTGACAGCTTGGAGAGATTTAACAGATGATCCGAGCTCCCCTCTCAGCTCATCTATCTTGGCCTGCAACTCAGTGGCCCACCAGTCCAACTTACTGTCCAATCTTTGCATGGCCTCCATAATAGCTTCCTCTGTCCTTTTGTCCTTTCACTCAGCATGCTCTGTTCAGGGATCCCACCAGGAGAGCGTGGTCCCCCCCCCCCCCCCCCACCTCCTCCTGCCTGTGTGGTCCCACGCTTCGATTTTGGTTTGCCTCCTGCCATTTTGCCAGCGCTTGTGGGCTTATCCATTTCCTCCAGCCTGGAGCGCTACTTCTTGGTCCATGTATCAAGCTGTCTCGCTGTTCGATCTACCAGAGTTCTCACATGGATTGCTTTTCACCTTACTTCACCCTTAACTGGGCGAGCAGAAGCAGCAAAGGGTTCCCAGCTGAGCTGCAACTCTTCTCCCTCACTTTAGTTCACCCTTGGTTGGGTGAAAAAGGAAATAGCACAATGTCTCCAGGTTGATCTGACAGTTGCAGTTTTTATCACAGGGAGTTCTTCCTTCGGCTGCCGCCCCCGCCCCCCCCAAACCAATTCACACTTGACTGAGTGAAAAAACTACAAGGTGGTTCCAAGCTGAACTGCAAGTCCCAACATGCCCCTCATAGAGTTCGAGCTGCAAAACAACCAATCCAAAAGTAGAAATAGCAGCTTGCAATTTGCAGCAGGACCTCGGTGGCTCCTGCTTCCCACTTTAATTCACCCTTTCTTGGGTGAAACAAGAGCAGAGAGTTTGCAGACAGAGTAGCAATCCACAGCCCCTCCCCCGCTGAGCGCACACAGTAAATTCCAGCTGACAGGAAGCAATCTAAAAAAATAACCCTTTCCAGCTAGACTTTCAAAGTTTTCTCTTTGCAACTGCACTCCAGCTATGGTTAAAGCTTGGTTGATGTACATTAACCTCTCTCCAGACCTCAACAAACAGCCGGACTTCAAGAAGGATCTTGCCACCTGTGGATCATGCTTCCTCTCAAACCAGCCCCATCTTTGATTCCCCTGCAGAGATTTTCAATGGATTAATTGATTATTTGGTAGGGGCGGGGGAAGCAGCTCAATACACGTTGATTTTCAGTGCGTTGTGCATTTGGAGTATCTTTTTTTAACTGACAGACATTCAACTGAGTGCTTGTCCCTAAAACTGTCCTTTGTTTAGAAATCTAAATTATCTCTAGTGCTTGTAGGTCAGTTTTCACCGGAATAAGATTTAAGATTTAAAAATGTGCATTGCATGTCAGTCCCTATCTTTGCCACATCCATTTTGTCTATACTCACCCCTGTCAAATCACTGATGGACCACAAGACCTCAATATTAGACCTCAACACATACCAACCGACTCGAGAACAGCTTCTTCCCTGCTGCCATCAGACTTTTGAATGGTCCTAACACACATGAAGCTGATCTTTCTCTTCAGCCCACCTATAACTATTAAACACTATATTCTGCACCTTCTTTCCTTCTCCCCTATGCTTTGTCTGTACAGTGCGCAGGAAACAATGCTTTTCACTGTATCCCAATACATGCGACAATAAATTAAATCAATATTATGTGGAATTTCTTCCCTTTCTCACCCTCATTCTGGTCAGACCTGTCCCTTACCAACTCTCTCACTGTATGTGGACGACTTTCTCAGTCTATACTGGCAACAAGAAACCTCATCCATTGACAAAATGTATTGGTAAATGATAGGGGCATCCCACTCAGAAAGGAAGTCCTACTCTCTGAGTCTGCAGCACAGATTCATCTGAATGATACCAGGACTTGGTGGGTGAAATATTGAAGGCAAGTTTCATAAACTAGGCTTAGACTGTTTTGAATATAAGAGACTGATCAAGGTGCCTAAAATGTTAAAAGGATTCAGCAGATGGATAGCAAGAAACAGCTTCTTTTGATATGGAAATCAAAAATGAGGGCACAGACGCTTAAAATTCAGCTGGGAAACCCTTCTTCCATGATGGGTAGAAATCTGGAACTCTCTCTCAGTCAGAAGGCCAGGTATGCAGAGACAATTGGGGTTCCAAGACGAGATTGATACATGTAGTTCACCAGTGAATAAATTACTGTTTGTTACAATCCATGTTGTCAGTGCTTCGGGAACCCAACACGTATCCAACACATTTTTCTTAAGCCAGGGTTTCAAAGGGTATTGAACTAAATTGGAAGAATAGAGTTGAGGAGGATGGTTCAGCCACGATCTAATTGAATGGCAGGGCAGAAACGAGGGGCTGAATGGCCTCTTGTTTTGTTTGTTCCCATATTGTGAGGGTTCTCACTACCAGTCTGCACTTGGCAAATTACACTCAGCATGTATTTCTGACTGATCCCTATTATTGAAAAACAAACCTTGCATTTATATAGCATCTTTCGTGACCTTAGAATATACCAAAGTGTAGAACAGACAATTGAGTACGTTTGGAGCACAGTACCAGCAATAATTTAGGAAACGCAGTAGCCAATTTGCAGACAGCAAGATCCCACAAACACCAAGGTGATGGTGAACAGATCAGCATTTATTTTAGTGATGTTCATTGAGGGATGAATATTGGTCAGGTCGTCAGGATAACTCCTTTGCTCTTCTTAAATATAATGCTATGGGAACTTTTACATCCACCTTAGAATGCAGGATGTGCCTTGATTGAATATTTCATTGGAAAGACAGTGCAGCATTCACACACAAGTACATTGCACTGCCAGTTCCATGATGGGCTTTAGTGTCTGAACCTGCAACTTTCGCTGCAACTGTGGAGCCAAGGCCAACACTATTCGAATCCACCCTGCATGTCAATGTGTTTCTGCATCTTTTTAATATTGACCCAAACTCTGCATCTCCCACTTGCATGAACGTAAATAATACAGTGAAAAGTTTACTTAAAAGAAGGACATTTATATAGTGCCTTTCAGGATGTCTCTTAGTGCTTTCCAGCCATTTAAGTAGTTTGAAGTGTAGTCACTGTTGTAGCGTAGGGAAAGCAATCATTTGCACACTCAACAGAAAGGTTTGAGATAATTTTGTTTTGCAGTGTTGATTGAAGGATAAATATCAGTCAGGATTCCAGGGAGAATACCTCACCCCCTCTATTTTTCTAAATCATGGCAAAGGATCTATTGGTCCATCGTAGAGAGAAGGCAGGCCCTCATCTGAAATCATAGAATCCCTACAGTGCAGAAAGAGGCAATTCGGGCCATCAAGCCTGCACTGACAACAATCCACCCAAGCTCTATCCCCACAATCCACATATTTACCCTGCTAATCCCCCTGACAATAAGGGGAAATTGAGCATGGCCAATTAACCTAGCCAGCACATTTTTGGACTGTGGGAGGAAATCCACGCAGACACGGGGAGAACGTGCAAACTCCACACAGACCCGAGGCTGGAATTGAACCCGGGTCCCTGATGCTGTGAGGCAGCAGCGCTCACCACTGTGCCACCGTGCTGCCCACTAAGGCGACATATTAAATAGTGCAGTACTCCAGCACTGGAGTGTCAGCCTGGATTTACACGCTCACCTCCCTGGAGTGGGACTTAAACCTCTGACCTTTTGACACAGAGGGAAGAGTGCCACCAACCGAGCTGCAGCTGACACCTCTAATTTAATTTAATTTAATTTAATTCGCACTGCGATGCATAAATAGGGAACACATAAATATATTAACGTGCTTTACTCAGAAGTACAGAAAAGGATATCCTTTTCCCAACAGAATAGTGGCTATGTAGAATTGATTCCCATCAAAAGCAATTCATGCTGGGATAAGTATTTGGAATGGGACTGCAATTTATAGAGATAAGTACAGACCAAGATTACTGCATGGAACACAATGCCTGCTGCCCTGCTGTGGCCATGGAAGTGCCATCTGTGGAAAGCAACAGGCCAGGTTGAAGTATTAGAAGTGTAAATAGATAAAGTGGAATGTTGCTTCCCTGTCTTGCTGGAGACAGGAGAAAGATTTGCAGAGTTTTTTGCACTGGATGACAATAACATTACTTGAGGGATGTCTTTTGGATGTGATGTTTAACCAAGCACGGTGGCACAGCAGTTAGCACTGCAGCCTCACAGCGCTAGGGAACCGGGTTCAATTCCGGCCTCCGATGACTGTCTGTGTAGCGTTTGCACGTTCTCCCCGTGGGTTTTGTACAGATGCCCCAATTTCCTTCCATGCTCCAAAGATGTGTGGGCTAGGTTGATTGGCCATGCTGAATTGCTGCTTAGTGTTGGGGGATTAGCAGGGTAAATACATGGGTTACAGGGATAGGGTCTGGGTGGGATTGTTGTTGGTGCAGGCTCGATGGGCCGAATGGCCTCTTTCTGCACTGTAGAGATTCTATGATTCTCGGGTGATCATAAAAGACTCCCATCACACTATTTTGGAGCAGAACGGGGCATGGCCCTGAAGTCCTTGCCAACATTTATTGCTCCCTGGGTGTGTGTTCAAAAGATTGAGATTGGAAAAGGTCGCTTTGTCCCAGAAATTTCACTTGTCGCTTTGTCGCTTCTTTGGACACGGGTGAGGTCCCTGAGGATTGGAGGATAGCGAATGTGGTCCCATTGTTTAAGAAGGGTAGCAGGGATAACCCAGGAAATTATAGGCCGGTGAGCTTGACGTCCGTGGTAGGGAAGTTGTTGGAGAGGATTCTTAGAGACAGGATGTATGTGCATTTAGAACGGAACAATCTCATTAGTGACAGACAGCATGGTTTTGTAAGAGGGAGGTCGTGCCTTACAAATTTGGTGGAGTTTTTTGAGGAAGTGACAAAAACGGTTGATGAAGGAAGGGCCGTGGATGTCGTCCATATGGATTTCAGTAAGGCATTTGACAAAGTCCCACATGGCAGGTTGGTTAAGAAGATTAAGGCTCATGGGATACAAGGAGAAGTGGCTAGATGGGTGGAGAACTGGCTTGGCCATAGGAGACAGAGGGTAGTGGTCGAAGGGTCTTTTTCCGGCTGGAGGTCTGTGACCAGTGGTGTTCCACAGGGCTCTGTACTGGGACCTCTGCTATTTGTGATATATATAAATGATTTGGAAGAAGGTGTAACTGGTGTAATCAGCAGGTTTGCGGATGACACGAAGATGGCTGGACTTGCGGATAGCGAAGAGCATTGTCGGGCAATACAGCAGGATATAAATAGGCTGGAAAATTGGGCAGAGAGGTGGCAGATGGAGTTTAATCTGAATAAATGCGAAGTGATGCATTTTGGAAGAAATAATGTAGGGAGGAGTTATACAATAAATGGCAGAGTCATCAGGAGTATAGAAACACAGAGGGACCTAGGTGTGCAAGTCCACAAATCCTTGAAGGTGGCAACACAGGTGGAGAAGGTGGTGAAGAAGGCATATGGTATGCTTGCCTTTATAGGACGGGGTATAGAGTATAAAAGCTGGAGTCTGATGATGCAGCTGTATGGAACGCTGGTTAGGCCACATTTGGAGTACTGCGTCCAGTTCTGGTCGCCGCACTACCAGAAGGACGTGGAGGCGTTAGAGAGAGTGCAGAGAAGGTTTACCAGGATGTTGCCTGGTATGGAGGGTCTTAGCTATGAGGAGAGATTGGGTAAACTGGGGTTGTTCTCCCTGGAAAGACGGAGAATGAGGGGAGATCTAATAGTGGTGTACAAGATTATGAAGGGTATAGATAGGGTGAATGGTGGGAAGCATTTTCCCAGATCAGAAGTGACGTTCACGAGGGGTCACGGGCTCAAGGTGAGAGGGGCGAAGTATAACTCAGATATTAGAGGGATGTTTTTTACACAGAGGGTGGTGGGGGCCTGGAATGCGCTGCCAAGTAGGGTGGTGGAGGCAGGCACGCTGACATCGTTTAAGACTTACCTGGATAGTCACATGAGCAGCCTGGGAATGGAGGGATACAAACGGTTGGTCTAGTTGGACCAAGGAGCGGCACAGGCTTGGAGGGCCGAAGGGCCTGTTTCCTGTGCTGTACTGTTCTTTGTTCTTTGATCAATGCACCAAATCAAATCAAAAACAAAAGACACTTGCATTTGCATAGCATCTTTCACGACCCAACATCACTCAAAAAAACCAGCTTATCTTGTCACTATCACATTGTTGTGCCCAAATTGGCGATTGTGTTTCCAGCATTATAACAGTGACTACAATTCAGAAATACTTCATTTGGAATGGCCTTAACGTTGTGAAAAGTGCTACCGGAATGAAAGTTATTTTTCTTTCTTTATTCTGCTTGATGTGTTGAACAGCAAGATTTATGGAGCAATCCTTTGCTTTCTTATACACACTTAATGGCCAATAACCATAGAATCCCCACAGTGCAGAAGGAGGCCATTCAGCCCATCGAATCTGCACCAAAAACATTACCACCCAGGCCCTATCCCCGTAACTCCATGTATTTACCCTGCTAATCCCCCTGACACTATGGTCAATTTAGCATGGCCAATCAACCTAACTAGCACATCTTTGGACTGTGGGAGGAAACCAGAGCACCTGGAGGAAACCCGTGCAGACACGGAGAGAGCGTGCAGACTCTGCACAGACAGTGACCCAAGGCTGGAATCAAACCCAGGTCCCTGGTGCTGTGAGACAGCAGCATATTTATCTATCATACGTAAAAAATCTGAACTATTGTTGTGACATCGTGCTAACCTCAAAAAGAGCACGCATGCTGTGTTTCCCACATACCTGGCATTCTTCGGGTCTCTCTGCGCTAATTAAAGAATAAAGTGGTCACAAATGTTTGTAGAAGATTATGAACCAGAGGAGTGAGGTTTACATTTGCATTATAGGGTACGTCTTGTGATGATCTATCCCAACATTGAAATCTATTGTTCAAAAAAAACTCGGGCGTGCTCCTGGGTGTCCAACTTTCCAGTCAGTGGTTTGAACCATTTCAACAAAGCTGGTTGGTCAACATGCCTGTTATATATTCCATAGAACAAGGAATTCTCGCAGCATGAATCTTTGATCAAAATACATCCTCCTAAGCCATGCCTGGGGACATCTGCCTCATCAGGTATTCTGCAGTGTGCACATGTATCAGGGAATTGACAGCTGCTATGTTTGTAAGTGGAAAAACACGTTCATCGCTTTTCTGGTAGAAAGGAGACATCAAGTGGGCAGGACGAGCCACTTTCACCAGATGGCAGGACTTCATCAAATACAAAGAGTCACCTGTGGTACCCAAGTCTATCAGGCCTATTTAGTATCAACCCTTTGGCTTTCAGGAAAAGAGAGGGTTTGTGCTTAGGCATGTTCAGGTGGTATCTGACCACAGAAACTTCAGCTTGCATCTCAATGACCATTATCTGGGAGAGGGCCATGGTGCTTCATCATGCAACATTCCATAGTTCCAGCATTATTTGAAGGGTGGATGGTTCTGAGGAGAAAAGGGACTATTCTCTGTGTCCATGACTACAGTCTGGAGAGAAAGCAGGATTAGGCTTTTGAGTTGGACATTCAGCCACGATCGTGATGAATGGCGGAGCAGACTCGAGGGCCAAATGGCCTCCTCCTGCTCCTATCATCTGTTTCTATGTATCTATGTGTCCATCGGTGCAGCACCCCACAGCAGAGTAGCACTTCACCCCAGATACCTCCACAGCTGAAGAGTCTTTCTTAACTTCAAGAAGGTACGCATGCAGTTGGTGAAAGCTTGGTCAAAGTGGTCAATTTTAAGGAGTGTCTTCAGGAAGAAAGCATCGTAAAGAGGCAGAGGTTTAGGGACGGAATTTCAAAGCTTGAGGTCAAGGCTGCTGAAGGCACGGCCATCAATATCATAAAATCATAGAATCCCTACAGTGCAGAAGGAGGTCATTTGGCCCATCGTCTATACGGACTCTCTTACAGAGCATCCTACCCAGGCGCTATCCCCATAACCTCACATATTTACCCGCTAATTCCCCTAACCTCTACATAGTAGGACACAAAGGGACAATTTAGCTTGGCCAATCCACATCTTTGGACTGGGGAAGAAACTGGAGCACCCGAAGAAAACCCACGCAGACACAGGGAGAACGTGAGAACTCCACTAAACAGTCACCCAAGACTGGAATTGAACCCGGGTCCCTGGAGCTGTGAGGCAACAGTGCTGACCACTGAGCCACCTTGCCGCCCCTAGTGGAGCAATTTTAATTGGGGGTGTTCAAGAATAGGAGCCAGAGATGGAGCAGCACAGATGTCTCGGAAGGATGTGGGCCTGAGGGGAGATCCAGAGAAAGGGACGGGAGTGGCCACGAAAGGATTTGAAAACAGGGATTTTAAAATTGAGGCAATGTTTCACCAGGAGCCAGTGTAGGTCATGGGAAGATGATGGGTGATGGATGAAGAGGACTTGGTTCAAGTTATGACACAAGCAGCAGAGTTTTGGATGATACCATGTTTATGGAGGGTAGAATGTGGAAGGCCAGTCAGAAGTGCATTGGAATAATCAAGACCAGAAATAACAAAGGGAAAAGTGTGGTTGTCAAGAGCAGATGAGCTGATGCATGGGTTGAATTGGTGATTGTTATGGAGGTGGAAATAGGAGGTTTTGGCGATAGCACAGATGTGTGGTTGGAAGCTTATTTCGGCAATGCGATATAAACCAAGGGTGTGGAACAGGGCGGCACGGTATCACAGTGGTTAACACTGCTGCCTCACAGCGCCAAGGACCTGGGTTCAATTCCGGCCTCAAGTGACCGTCTATGTGGAACTTGCACGTTCTCCCCGTGTCTACTTGGGTTTCCTCCGGGCGCTCCGGTTTCCTCCCACAGTCCAAAGGTGTGCGGGTTAGCTTGATTGTCCATGTAAATTGACCCTAGTGTCAGGGGAATTAGGAGGGTAAATATGTGGGGTTACGGGAATAAGTCCAGGGTGGGGTTGTTGTCAGTGCAGGCTCGATGGGCCAAATGGCCTCCTTCTGCACTGTAGATTCTGTGATAATGTAAGTCTATGAGAACTGTCTGATTCAGCCTCAGACAGTTGCCAGGCAGATAGATGGAGCTGGAGTGGAGCTTGTCATGGAGCCTGAAGGCTCTGGTCTTCCCAATATGAATGGGAAGACATTTCTGCTCATGTTGTATTGGATCTTGAACACACAGTCTGACAATTTGGTGGGAAGGTCGAGAGAGGTGATCATTGTGAGCAGGTGAGGTGCCGTCAACATACTTACAGAAACTGTCACCGTATTTGTGGGATAATGGGACCGAGAGGTTGCATGTAGATGGGAAACAGGAAGGTGTCAAGGAGCACTGGAGGGAGCGGATGAGAACAGGAAAAGAAGACATTACGGGCCATTTTCTGGCTATGATTAGACAGTTACGAATGAATGCAGGTGGGAGCAGCTGGATGATAGTGAGAGGTGTCAGAGGAGGATGGTGTGATCAGCTGTCAAAGGCTGCTGAGAGGTTGAGAAGGGCGAGGAGACTTCACCCTCTTTGCAATCAGGCAGAAAGGAATTGGTTGGCTGCATTAACTTGGTTGGCAAAACCCTTTTGTCCAGCTGGAACCTTTGCTTTTATTGGAGGGTGGCCTTGAACCCCAGAGAGAGTCCTCCGTTGATGCACCTCCAGTAGCAGATCCTCCAACTCCCAGCATTGCAAGCAGCAATGACACTGAGCAATTATGTTTCTTGTCACCCGCAGTGTTTCACTAATTTCAGCAATAGCTTAATTAGTAGTGCTCTTGCCTCTGTGTTGCTGCGTTGTGAGTTCAAGTCCTATTCCAAGACTTAGAAACATAGAAGAAAGGAGCAGGAGAAGGCCATTTGGCCCTTCAAGCCTGTTTAGCCATTCATCACGATCATGGCTGATCATCCAACTCAATAACCTAACCCTGCTTTCTCCCCATAACCTTTGATCCCCTTCATCTCAAGTGCTGTATCCAGCCACCTCTTGAATACATTCAAAGTTTTGGCATCATCTACTTCCTGTGGTAATGAATTCCACAGGCTCACCACTCTTTGGGTAAAGAAATGCTTCCTCACCTCAGTCCTAAATGGTCTACCCCGAATCCTCAGACTGTGACCTCTGGTTTTGGATTCCTTCACCATCGGGAACATCCTTCCTGCATCTACCCTGTCTAGTCCTGTTAGAATTTTACAAGTCTCTATGAGATCCCCCCTCATTCGTCTGAACTCCAGTGAAAACAAAACTTGAATAGAAAAATTAAAAAGCTAACAGTATTGAAGAAATGTTAGCTCTTGGATGTATCATTTTTGCATGAAAGGTTAAGCATTGCCCTGTCTGCCCCTTTTCTCACCCACTTATTTTGAAGGGGAGATATCCCTGTGTCCTGGTCAGTGCTTATCTCTTAATTTGCAATGCAAGAATAGATGACCTGGCCATTCATTATCAGTTTGCTGTTTGTGGGAGCTTGCTGTGCGTAAACTGGCCGCTGCATTTCACACATGAAATAGAGGGATGTTTTTTACACAGAGGGTGGTGGGGGCCTGGAATGCGCTGCCAAGTAGGGTGGTGGAGGCAGGCACGCTGACATCGTTTAAGACTTACCTGGATAGTCACATGAGCAGCCTGGGAATGGAGGGATACAAACGATTGGTCTAGTTGGACCAAGGAGCGGCACAGGCTTGGAGGGCCGAAGGGCCTGTTTCCTGTGCTGTACTGTTCTTTGTTCTTTGTTCTTTATGACAACAGTGACAGTACCTCAGAAGCATTTCATTGGTCGAGAAGCACTTTAGAACACCCTGTGGTCACGAAAGGCGCTACACAAATGCAGATCTCTCCTCTGTGGATCTTTTTGTCCAGTACCATTTTGCCTGTGCTGGGTTTTGCAATCCTCAACCGTGTTCCCTCTCGTACCAGCTTTCCCCTGTGCCCATGACCTATTCAAAAATAAAGCAATGGGTTTGCGTGGCGAAATCCGTCACGTCTTGTCCACGTTGCTATGGGTACAGATGCACGCCTGCCCATTGGGCCAGTTTTGTCTGCTGGACAAAATCAGGATGAGGAGCATTGAATGAATTCTGCAGTGTCTATTATTCCCTGACAGGATCAGTATCGGGTGTGATTTCCTGGAGCAGACGACACTACCCCTTTAAGTGAATGATTGGTGGCTCTGTGCAAAATGTTTGAAGAACCGCAGTGATAAAATTACGTAATGAGAAGTGGCCCTAATGTATGCTGTTTTGCAGGGCAGCAGAAGAACCGTAGCCACATGTTACACAGCCTGGCTGCGTGAATGTAAGCAGAAAATCCAACGCCCTACCATAAAAATTAATAAATGAGAGTAGAATTGGAAGATGCCCGGTGCACAGGAACATTAATGATATTTTAGTGTCTGTAAACATTGTGTGTCACACGATGTGACATCTATACAACGGCAGACCTCACTGGGTGTAAATGTGCTTGTGTGTGTTTGCAGCCCACTTTGGAAATCAGTAATACAGCAGTGTGCCCAGGAACAACTCAAATTATGCACCGTTTACAAATAGAATATAAACATTTGCTGTTGATTTTGGAATATTTTTGATAAATTATTTTCGTGTTATTTGAAGGGAGGATGAGTGAAATCCAGCACCTTGTCTTTTCAGCATTCATGCCTCATTTTTCACTTTAAGCTGATTATTACTGTGAACTGAATCCATTACCATCTGATTTTTGTTTGTGCCTATTGGTCAGATACTGCCTTCCAGATGAAACTGATTAATATCACCACTGGTCTCACAGGATAGACAGAAAAATGATGCACTTTTAAGGCCTACCCTGTCAGGCTCTTTATATCTCTCTCTCAGCTGTCTTTCTTTCTGTCTCCCTCTCCACAAATGTCTGTCTCCTTCTCTCTTTGCTTAACCTCCCCAATTTCTTGAATCCCTAACATAAGTAGTTCATCTGTGGATGTGGGTGTCACTTCATAAGTTCATAAGATATAGGAGCAGAATTAGGCCATTTGGCCCATTGAGTCTGCTCCGCCATTCGATCATGGCTGATAAGCTCCTCATCCCCATTTTCCTGCCTTCTCCCCAAAACCCTTCAACCCATTACCAATTAAAAACCTGTCTAACTCCTCCTTAAATTTACTCAATGTCCCAGCATCCACTGTACTTTGGGGCAGCGAATTCCATAGATTCACAACCCTTTGGGAGAATTGTTTCTCCTCAACTCTGTTTTAAAGACTCTGACCTCTCGTCCTAGAATGCCCCACAAGAGGAAGCATCCGCTCCACGTCTACTTTATCCAGACCTTTTATCACCTCGTATAATTCAATTTGATCTCCCCTCATTCTTCTAAATTCCAGAGAGTATCAGCCTAAACTGTTCAATCTCTCTTCATACGACAAACCCCTCATCTCTGGAATCAATCCAGTGAACCTCCTCTGAGCTGCCTCCAATGCCACTGCATCTTTCCTCAAATAAGGGGACCAAAACTATGCAGTTCTTTGGACTCGCTGCTCTGTCGCTTCATACCTTCTCCTCCTTCACGCCTTCTCGCACTGCACTTCTTACTCTTTGGTTTTGCGTTTTCATTCTCACTTCCTTCTGCAAAAACCGTTTCCCTCCCGTACCCCACTTCCGCTCACCTCAACATGGCCACAAGGAGGGACTGCAGTCAGTAACTGGGCACAGGCTACAGAGGGAAAAAGCATGCAGTTTAAGGAGGAGTGGATCACAGTAGTCTTGTTAAGGACCTTCTCCTGGGAATTCTCGCTGATGGTACCAGCGTCAAAGCAAACTTGATTAACACCTGCATGTGCACAGGTGGAGTGTGCAATAGGCCCTCAGAGTTCACATGTTAAAGGAAGCCATGTTAGTTCCTGACAGGTATATTCCTACTATGTCTTTTTAGGCGGGGGGGGTGGGGGGCGGCGGGGCGGCACAGTGGCACAGTGGTTAGCACTGCTGCCTCACAGCGCCAGGGACATGGGTTTGATTCCCGGCTTGGGTCACTGTCTGTGTGGAGTTTGCACATTCTCCCCGTGCCTGCGTGGGTTTCCTCCGGTTGCTCTGGTTTCCTCCCACAGTCCAACGATGTGCTGGTTAGGTGAATTGGCCAGGCGAAAAAATTCTCCCTCAGTGTACTTGAACAGGCGCCAGAGTGTGTTGAGCAGGAGATTTTCATAGTAACTTCATTGCAGTGTTAATGTAAGCCTACTTGTGACTAATAAATAAACTTTAATGAATAAACTTTTAACTTTTCGGTAGTTTCGTAACTATGTTAGGAGTGTCATGTTAGAGGTACAAATGTCAACTGGTAGTAGGCGAGGTGCATGTTATTTCTTTACGTCATCATTTAATGTTTAATTATTATCCTCACGAGCAATTCACAGAATTTTCCTTATTCTATTTTTATTTATTTTTCAAAAATATTTCCCACAGCTAAGAGTGCTGAGATTTGATTTACCATTTTAAATCTACATTTTTTCATGCGTATCTTTTTTTATACCTAGACCCTCAACTGGGTGGCACGGTGGCACAGTGGTTAGCACTGCTGCCTCACAGCGCCAGGAACCCGGGTTCGACTCTCGGCTTGGGTCACTGTCTGTGTGGAGTCTGCACGTTCTCCCTGTGTCTGCGTGGGTTTCCTCCGGGTGCTCCGGTTTCCTCCCACAGTCCGAAAGACATGCTGGTTAGGTGCATTGGCCATACTAAATTCTCGCTTAGTGTACCCGAACAGGCTCCGAAATGTGGCGACTGGGGGATTTTTACCGTAACTACTTTGCAGTGTTAATGAAAACCTTCTTGTGACACTAATAAATAAACTATGCTCTGTTGGTAGCACTCTTGTGCAAAATTTTCCCAAAAAATGATGAAGGGAGAGAAAACCGGAGTGACCCACACCAGTTTGTCAAACAGACCATACCGCAATCGTCCCACACTTAGTCATTTTTAGGGAGAGTAGTGAGTTGCGCACCGGTTCTGGGAGGGGCAGGGCCTAAATATGCTGTTGAGCCTGGCTGCAAGGCGGTCGGTCACCATTTTGAAAGAGCGGCCCATTCTCACAGTGCATTGGAAGACCCCCTCCCTCTCCCCAAAATGAATGGTGGAATAGGCTCGAAGGGCCAAATGGTCGACTCCTGCTTCTAGTTTCTATGTTTCTAAGTGTCTGGAATAGGACAATTTTATTGTCCTGTAGCAAATAGTGGAAAATCATGAATGAATGACTTTTCTCCAAAGCTTTCTTTACATTTGCAGGGTCCATTGATTCTTTTCAGTGCACAGTGGGTCAATGGGAAGGGAAGTGGAATGGAAGTGCCACAGCTTGGGGGAGGGAGAAGTGATGGTGTGGGTCGGTAGAGAGGCATAGCTTGTCATGTCAGGCATGAGGGGAAGGGAGGCATGGGTGGAATGGCATAATTTGGCATAAGGACCACAATTGACCATTATGGGTGGGTGGGGCATGGAGTGGCATGGATTAAGGAGACGAATGCGTGGCTCAAGGATTGGTGTGGGAGGAATGGGTTCGAATTCATGGGGCATTGGCACCAGTATTTGGGCAGATGGGACCTGTATAGGTGGGATGGTCTCCGTTTGAACCGTGCTGGGACCAGAGTCCTAGCGAATCGTATCACTAGGGCTGTAGATAGGGCTTTAAACTAATTTATGGGGGGGAGGGTGCAGAGGTAAGAGGAATTACGAAATCAATGGTAGAGGAGAGGGCGCGAGTGCAAGTGAATGAGGGCATTCAAGTAGTTAAAGGAGTAAAGGATGAGGGAGAGGTTGATAGCCTTTCATCAAATCGGGTCCAGATAAAAGCTGGAATAAAACCTGAATGCAAGAAGCATTCGGAACAAAGTTAATGAGTTGATGGTGCAAATGAGTACAAATGGGTATGATCTAGTGGCCATTACAGAAACGTGGCTGCAGGGAGACCAGGACTGGGAGATGAATATCCAGGGGTATCAGGCATTTAGGAAGAATAGACAGGAAGGAAAAGGTGGTGGGGTAGCTCTGTTAATAAAAGATAATATCAGGGTAGTAGTGAGGGATGACATAGGCTCTAAGGAACAAAACGTGGAATCGTTATGGGTAGAGATAAGGAATAGCAGGGGGAGAAAGACACTAGTAGGCGTGGTCTGTAGGCCCCCAAATAATAATGTTGAGGTGGGGAGGGCTATAAACAAGCAAATAATGGATGCGTGCAAAAACGGAACGGCAATAATCATGGGGGACTTCAACCTGCATATTGATTGGCTGACTCAAGTTGGAAAGGGTGGGATGGAGGAAGAGTTCTTAGAATGCTGTCGGGATTGTTACCTTGAACAGTATGTTACAGAACCGACAAGGGAATGAGTTATCTTAGATCTGGTAATGTGTAACGAGGTAGGTAGAATTAAGGATGTTCTTGTGAAGGATCCTCTTGGGTCAAGTGATCACAATATGGTTGAATTTCTGATACAAATGGAAGAGGAGAAAGTAGGGTCCCATACCACTGTCCTCTGTTTGAACAGAGGGAAATACGATAGGATGAGGGCTGAATTGGCTAAGGTGGACTGGGAGAGCAGACTGGTAGGTAGGACAGCTGAGGAACAGTGGAGGATTTTTAAGGAGATCCTTTTCAGTACTCAGCAACAATATATTCCGGTGATAAAGAAGGGCTGTAAGAAAAGGGATAACCAGCCGTGGATAACGAAGGAAATTAAGGAGAGTATTAAATTAAAGACCGATGCGTACAGAGTGGCCAAAAATAGTGGAGAATCGGAAGATTGGGGAAACTTTAAGAGACAACAAAGAACGACTAAGAAAGCGATAAAGAAAGGAAAGATAGGTTATGAAGCTAGGCTAGCCCTAAATATAAAAAATGATAGTAAAAGCTTTTACAAATATATAAAAAGGAATAGAGTGGCAAGAGTGAATGTTGGACCCTTGGAGGACGAGAGGGGCGATTTAATAGTGGGAAATGAGGAAATGGCTGAAACTTTAAATAAGTCTTTTGTGTCGGTCTTCACGGTGGAAGACACAAATAGTTTACCGAATATTAACGATAGAGGGTTGGTAGGAGGAGAGGTACTCAATACAATTAATGTTACCAGGGAGGCAGTGCTTGGTAGACTAATGGGACTGAAGGTGGACAAGTCCCCGGGCCCGGATGGAATGCATCCCAGGGCACTGAAAGAAATGTCAGAAGTAATAGCGGATGCGTTAGTGGTTATTTATCAAAATTCGTTGGATTCTGGGGTAGTGCCGGCGGATTGGAAAACGGCTAATGTTACGCCGCTGTTTAAAAAAGGAAATAGACAAAAGGCGGGTAACTACAGGCCAGTTAGCTTAACGTCTGTAGTTGGGAAAATGCTGGAATCCATCATTAAAGAAGAAATAGCAGGCCATCTGGATAAGAATGGTTCGATTAAGCAGACGCAGCATGGATTCATGAGGGGAAAGTCGTGCTTGACGAACTTGTTGGATTTTTATGAAGATGTGACTAGTGCGGTTGACGGAGGGGAACCGGTGGATGCGGTGTTTTTGGATTTCCAAAAGGCGTTTGATAAGGTGCCTCACAAAAGGTTGCTGAAGAAGATTGGGTCACACGGCGTTGGGGGTAGGGTGTTAGTGTGGATTGGGGATTGGCTATCCGACAGGAAGCAGAGAGTCGGAATAAATGGGTGCTTTTCTGGTTGGCAGATGGTAACTAGTGGCGTGCCGCAGGGATCGGTACTGGGGCCTCAACTATTTACCATTTATTTAGACGATCTGGAGGAGGGGACTGAGTGTAGGGTAACAAAGTTTGCAGACGACACAAAGGTAAGTGGAAAAGTGAATCGTGTGGAGGGCGTAGAAGATCTGCAGAGAGATTTGGACAGGCTGAGTGAGTGGGCGAGGATCTGGCAGATGGAGTATAACGTTAACAAATGCGAGGTTATTCACTTTGGAAGAAATAATAGCAAATTGGATTATTATCTAAATGGAAAGAAATTACAACATGCTGCTGTGCAGAGGGACCTGGGGGTCCTTGTGCATGAGACGCAAAAACCCAGTCTGCAGGTGCAACAGGTGATCAAGAAGGCAAATGGGATGTTGGCCTATATCGCAAGGGGGATAGAATATAAAAGCAGAGATGTCTTGCTGCATCTGTACAGGGCATTGGTGAAGCCGCAGCTGGATTACTGTGTGCAGTATTGGTCCCCTTATTTGCGGAAGGATATATTGGCCTTGGAGGGAGTGCAGAGAAGGTTCACCAGGTTGATACCAGAGATGAGGGGTGTTGATTATGAGGAGAGACTGAGCAGATTGGGTTTGTACTCGTTGGAATTTAGAAGGCTGAGGGGGGATCTTATAGAGACCTATAAGATAATGAAGGGGCTGGATAGGGTAGAGGTGGACAGATTCTTTCCACTTAGAAAGGAAACTAGAATTAGAGGGCACAGCCTCAAAATAAAGGGGGGTCAGTTTAGGACAGAGTTGAGGAGGAACTTCTTCTCTCAGAGGGTGGTGAATCTCTGGAATTCTCTGCCCACTGAAGTGGTGGAGGCTACCTCGTTGAATATGTTTAAATCACGGATAGATGGATCCCTGATCGGTAAGGGAATTAGGGGTTATAGGGATCAGATGGGTAAGTGGAACTGATCCACTTCAGATCAGCCATGATCTTATTGAATGGCGGGGCAGGCTTGAGGGGCTAGATGGCCTAGTCCTGCTCCTATTTCTTATGTTCTTATGGGACATGGGGAGTGTTTGGGGGTGTGAAGGGGTGAGGGCTGGAGGCAGCTGCTCTTTTTATTTCAACTGGGATCAAGTCCCACAAAACCAAGGGGGGCCTTTTAAACAACCCACCTCCGTATCCAGCAACCCCAATGTCTGCCTCCGAAACTTTGCCTGGGTCAGCTGGCACAACCCCTGCCCCCACTCCACCCCCGACAACGTAAATCCCATCCTTGCAGGAACTTTCTCTCAAGGTGGGGTGGCTAAGCCAGGAATTTTCCTAACTGCTGCTAACCACCTCGAGCTTTCAAATCCAGGCCTGTAAATCGAACAGCCTCCTTCTATGCTGCATGCATTCCATGAGTCATTGTAGGATCGCCAGAAATGCTGGGCTAAGAGGTTTAAATGGTGAGGACAGACTACGTAAATTTGTCTTCCATTCCCTTGCATGTAAGATCTGGTGGAGGCTTTCTTCAATTGCTGAAAGGTTTACCCCTTATCCTCAAACTATTACCCCGAGTTAAAGTTCAAAGTTCATTTATTAGTGTCACAAGTAGGCTTACATTAACACTGCAATGAAGTTACTATGAAAATCACCGAAATGGAAATGAAGAAACAATGTCCTCCGGTGGGAAAATTAAGCACAAGGGGACAAAAGGTGCTCAAGATTGTGAGGGGAATGGATAGGGTGGATAGGGAGCAGCAGTTGAATGGTCAGTTACGAGGGGACACAAGTTAAAAGTGAGGGGTGGGAGTTTTAAGGGGATTTGAGAAAAACCTTTTTGACCCAGAGGATGGTGTCGGCCTGGAATGCGCTGCCTGGGAGGGTGGTGGAGGTGGGTTGCCTCACATCCTTTAAAAAGTACCTGGATGGGCACTTGGCACGCCATAACATTCAAGGTTATGGGCCAAGTGCTAGCAAATGGGATTAGGTGGGCAGGTCAGGGCCTTTCATGTATCAGTGCAGACTCGATGGGCTGAAGGGCCTCTTCTGCACTGCAGCATTCTGTGATTCTGCGAAATGCATACAAGTAGAACTCAGCTGTTGAAGAGTGAAATCAGGAGATGCCATTTGACACAAAAGGGAGTAGACCCTCAGAGTTCTCCCCTCTAAAAACGTGTCCACACTAAAAAAAAGCCTGCTGAATGTTTGTTGTAAGGTTATCAAGAAATCAAGAACAAAGGCAGGAAAATGGATTTGCAGTCTGGCTGAGCATGATCTAATTGATTGATGAAGCAGGGGCTGAATGACCTACACCGGTCCCAAAACTTTAAGATTACAATAAAATTAAGATATGCAGTGAAGTGAAAAATACAAATGCACTCCTCTTATATGGTTGTCCTTTGAAGAGAGCAGAGACTGAATTATCTTAGTAAAGAGCGCAAAAGGGTTTCCATTTCCAGCCACTAACTTGTGTTTTGCACCAAAGATATGGTGAATGGAAATGCAAACGAACATGCCCGGGACAGTCATAGAAACATAGAAAACTACAGCACAAAACAGGCCCTTCGGCCCCACAAGCTGTGCCGAACATATCCCTACCTTTTAGGCCTACCTATAACCCTCCATCCTATTAAGTCCCATGTACTCACCCAGAAGTCTCTTAAAAGACCCTATTGAGTTTGCCTCCACTACCACTGACAGCAGCCGATTCCACTCGCCCACCGCCCTCTGTGTGAAAAACCTCCCCCTAACATTTCCCCTGTACCTACCCCCCAGCACCTTAAACCTGTGTCCTCTCGGAGCAGCCATTTCCACCCTGGGAAAAAGCCTCAGAGTCCATCCGATCTATGCCTCTCAACATCTTATACACCTCTATTAGGTCTCCTCTCATCCTATGTCTCTCCAAGGAGAAAACAAACAACAAAACAAAAACAAAAGACCGAGCTCCCTCAGCCTATCCCCATAAGGCATGCCACTCAATCCAGGCAACATCCTTGTAAATCTCCTCTGCACCCTTTCAATCTTTTCCACATCCTTCCTGTAATGAGGCGACCAGAACTGAGCACAGTACTCCAAGTGGGGTCTGACGAGGGTCTTATATAGCTTATATATCATTATCCCCGGACTCCTAAACTCAATCCCTCGATTGATAAAGGCCAGCATACCATACGCCTTCTTAACCACCTCCTCCACCTGCGGGGCCGATTTTAGAGTCCTATGGACCCGGACCCCAAGGTCCTTCTGATCCTCTACAATACTAAGAGTCTTTCCCTTTATATTATACTCCTTCATCCCATTCGACCTGCCAAAATGGACCACTACGCATTTATCTGGGTTGAAGTCCATCTGCCACTTCTCCGCCCAGTCTTGCATCCTATCTATGTCCCTCTGAGTCATGTGGAATTCCCTCTGCGAGCATGTTTTTATATTAAAGGGTGCAATAATAGCGTGACTCACTTTCGAGGGAAGTCGAGGCCGTTGAGCTGAGCACTGCTCCTGGCTTACCTGATGCTCCAGTCTTCCACCACGTCCAACTTTCGCAAGGTTGCATCTCCCACCGACCACACCTGCTGCACGTACCAATCATAATTCATATAACGTGCGAAGAGACTGATTTAGGGTAAATACCTCTTCAGGCGGGCACAGTTCCTTTCTCGATGGCATAAAATTTGGAATGAGTCACCACAAAATAATTCCATGTCATGGTGTTTGATGTTCCTTCCGGAAACGTTGATATAAAAGACTCTCTTCGTAACTCAGTTCTTACTCTAACATTCAAATTGGTGACACAGTGGTTAGTGCTGCTGCCTCATGGTGCCAGGAATCTGCATGCTCTCCCCGTGTCTGTGTGGGTTTCCTCCGGGTGCTCTAGTTTCCTCACACAGTCCAAAGATGTGCAGGATGGCTGCACCGAGATGTGCAGAACTGGCTTGCCTGCAGAAGGCAGAGAGTGGCTGTGGAGGGGTCTTTCTCTGCATGGAGGTCAGTGACCAGTGGAGTGCCCCAGGGATCTGTTCTGGGACCCTTGCTGTTTGTCATTTTCATAAATGACCTGGATGAGGAAGTGGAGGGATGGGTTGGTAAGTTTGCTGACGACACCAAGGTAGGTGGTGTTGTGGATAGTTTGGAGGGATGTCAGAAGTTGCAGCGAGACATAGATAGAATGCAAGACTGGGCGGAGAAGTGGCAGATGGACTTCAACCCGGATAAGTGTGTGGTGATCCATTTTGGCAGATCCAATGGGATGAAGCAGCAGTATAATATGAAGGGTACCATTCTTAGCAGTGTAGAGGATCAGAAGGACCTTGGGGTCCGGGTCCATAGGACTCTTAAATCGGCCTCGCAGGTGGAGGATGCGGTCAAGAAGGCGTACGGCGTACTGGCCTTCATTAATCGAGGGATTGAGTTTAGGAGTCGGGAGATAATGCTGCAGCTTTATAGGACCCTGGTTAGACCCCACTTGGAGTACTGCGCGCAGTTCTGGTCACCTCATTACAGGAAAGATGTTGAAGCCATTGAAAGGGTGCAGAGGAGATTTACAAGGGTGTTGCCTGGATTGGGGGGCATGCCTTATGAGGATAGGTTGAGGGAGCTTGGTCTCTTCTCCCTGGAGAGACGAAGGATGAGAGATGACCTGATAGAGGTTTACAAGATGTTGAGAGGTCTGGATAGGGTAGACTCTCAGAGGCTATTTCCAAGGGCTGAAATGGTTGCTACGAGAGGACACAGGTTTAAGGTGCTGGGGGGTAGATACAGAGGAGATGTCAGGGGTAAGTTTTTCACTCAGAGGGTGGTGGGTGAGTGGAATCGGCTGACGTCGGTGGTGGTGGAGGCAAACTCGTTGGGGTCTTTTAAGAGACTTCTGGATGAGTACATGGGATTTAATGGGATTGAGGGCTATAGATAGGCCTAGAGGTGGGGATGTGATCGGCGCAACTTGTGGGCCGAAGGGCCTGTTTGTGCTGTGGCTTTCTATGTTCTATGTTCTATGATAAGTGGATTGGCCATGCTAAATTGACCCTTAAGAGTCCCATGATCTGTGGGCTCGGGGGGATTAGCGGGGATATATGTGGGGTTTTGGGGATAGGGCAGGGGGAAGAGGGCCTGGGTAAGATATTCTATTAGACAGTCGGTGCAGACCAGATGGGCCAAAAGGCTTCCTTCTGCACTGTAGGGATTCTATGAGTATAAATAACACTGGTCTCCTTTGCTTTAACCTTGACTTACCATGAAAGCATGAGGCTCGGGTGGAGACCATTTGGTTCATTGTGTTGAAAGAACTATCCAGTTACTCTCGCTCTTTTCGCATCGCTCTGTAACATTTGCCTTTCAATTATTTATCCAATTCTCTTTTTAAATATACTGTTGAATGTGCTTCCTCACAACCTTTTGGGCACTGCATTCCACATCATAACAACTCACCACAGAAGAAAAGTTCTCCTCGTTTGCCCTCTGATTCGTTTGCTAATAACCATAACCAATGTCTTCTGGTTACCCTCATTCCAATGGCAAGAGTTCTTCATGATTTACTCCAGGAAGACCCCCCATAGGTTTGAACACCTATTGCGCCATTCAATGTGCAAGGCTCCCACTCTGCAAAAACAGATCAGAATATGCCCTTGTGTATGACATGCTCCAAGATCTCCAATCAGTCTGAATCTATTGTGTATAAGATTTTGATGGGTATAGATAGAGTGAATGCAAGCAGGCTTTTTCCACTGAGGCTAGGGGAGAAATAAATCAGAGGGCATGGGTTAAGGGTGAAAGGAGAAAAGTTTAAAGGGAATATTAGGGGGGGGCTTCTTCACGCAGAGAGTGGTGGGAGTGTGGAATGAGCTGCCGGATAAAGTGGTAAATGCGGGGTCACTTTTAACATTTAAGAAAAACTTGGACGGGTTCATGGATGAGAGGGGTGTGGAGGGATATGGTCCAAGTGCAGGTCAGTGGGACTAGGCAAAAAATGGTTCGGCACAGACAAGAAGGGCCAAAAGGCCTGTTTCTGAGCTGTAATTTTCTATGGTTCTATGGTTCTATCCGAGTAAAAGCAAAATACGGTGTGGATGCTGGATAAACTCAACAGTTCTGGCAGCATCTGTGGAGAGAGAAACAAAATCGAGTCATTCGGACACGAAACGTTAACTCTGAACTGGATTCTCCGATCTCTCCTGCAGCTGGGATTTTCCCGGCCTGCTGCAGATTTGGCTGAGCATCAAATTCTCCATTCTCGCTGGGGGCATGAAAAGCCAGAGAATTCCGGCCTCTTGTTTCCTCATAGGATCATAGAATCCCACAGTGCAGAAGGAAGCCATTCGTCCCATCGAGCCTGTACCGACCACAATCCCATCCAGGCCCCATTTACCCTAGCTCGTCCCCCTGACACTAAGGGGTAATTTAGCATGGCCAATCCACCTAACCCCCACATCTTTGGACTGTGGGAGGAAACCCACGCAGACACAAGAGGAACGTGCAGACTCCGCACAGACAGTGACCCGAGCCGGGAATCGAACCCGGGTCCCTGGCGCTGTGAGACAGCAGTGCTAACCACTGTGTGCCACGGTGCCGCCCAGGTTCAGAGTGACTCGACTCTGTTTCTGTCTTCACAGATGCTGCCAGATGTGCTGAGTTTATCCAGCATTTTCTTTTTTTATATCTGAATCCATTCGAGCCCTGGTTCGAGGTAAGTAAAAGAAAAAAATCCAAACAGCTTTAAATAGGGGATGGTAGAGTTTAGCATCTCAGTATACGTTTATGAGATTTTGAAGTTAGCAAATTTTACAAAGTGTAACAGTCTGAGAGGTGGACCATATGTGAAGCATAGGGCGCTGTCTTACTGCCGGTTCAAGTCACATTCCCACTGCAGCGAGGTCCAAGAATTTCATGTCCAGCCAAGTCACTGTTCACTGCAGCAGGAACAGAAAATCCCACCGGTGTGAACAGTGGTAACATTCCAGCCGTAGACTTTTAAGAGCTCTGTAGTATTAAGAAATCATATGAAAAATCAGAATGAGGTGGTACAACTTTTAAAATATCTTTCAAGGCAATTAAGGTCAATCGGGAATGACTCCTCGCCAAGAAGGATAAAGGGCAGGGAAATAGTTCCAATGTTTTAGGTTGATGGCTTTCGTCAGGAAAACAGATTTCAGCACTGCCGATGTACCTACGCCTACTGTGGTTCAAGAAGGTGGCTCAACACAATCTTCCCAAGATAAATTAGGGAAGGGAATTAACACCCACACCTCAAGAATGAAATAAAAGACCTGAAACTTGAACTCAGTTTCTCTCTCTGGCAATACTGCTCCAGTGTTTTCTATTTTTGACTTGATTTGATTTATTATTGTCACATGTATTGGTATGCAGTGAAAAGTATTATTCCTTGCGTGCTGTGCAGACAAAGCATATCATTCACAGAGAAGGAAAGGAGAGGGTGCAGAATGTAGTGTTTACAGTTATAGCTAGGGTGCAGAGAAAGATCAACTTAATATAAGGCTGGTCCATTCAAAAGCAGGGGAGAAGCTGTTCTTGATTCGGTTGGTACGTGATCTCAGACTTTTGCATCTTTTTCCCAATGGAAGAAGGTGGAAGAGAATAATGTCCAGGGTGTGTGGGATCTTTGATTATGCTGGCTATTGTCCCCAGGCAGCGAGAAGTGTAGACAGAGTCAAAGGATGGGAGGCTGGTTTGCGTGATGGATTGAGCTACGTTCACAACCCTTTGTAGTTTTTGCAGTCTTGTTCAGAGCAGGAGCCAGGAAATGAAATTTTCATTCCAGCAGCCACAGTATTATGTTTATGTATTAAGAAAATTGTTCTATAATGAGAGGTTGGCGGGGAAGAGTGAGTTGATGTATGCTGGAAAGTAGGCCCTGTCACTATATTGTTTACATGAAGCCCTAGCTGCATAAAAGATTAACCACTGAGTTCTAGGCCTGACTTCCAAAACCTGAAGAAAAGCTTTGAGTCTGCTCAATTATTTCTCAAGCTTTGGATTTGTTTAATCCTGCCATCTTGGCTCAAGACATGCCAAACAATTCTCACTCAACTATGCACTCCCAAAGTCACCGTTATACTGTTAAGTGGGACTTGGAATAGCTGCTTTCTAAGAGGTGGCATGAACAGTGAAGTGTGTCTGCAACAATAGCCAGAGAATCATAGAATCTCTACAGTGCAGAAGGAGGCCATTCAGCCGATCAAGTCGCTGAAAGAGCATCTTAACTACCCATCCCTGTAATCTCAGACATTTACCCTGCTAATCCCCCTAATCTATGCATCCTTAAGGACAATTTGGGTGGCACGGTGGCACAGTGGGGGTTAGCAATGCTGCCTCACAGCGCCAGGGACCTGGGCTCGATTCCTGGTTTGGGTCACTGTCTGTGCAGAGTCTGCACGTTTTCCCGTGTTTGTGTGGGTTTCCTCCGGGTGCTCTGGTTTCCTCCCACAATCCAAAAGACGTGCTGGTTAGGTACATTGGCCACGTTAAATTCTCCCTCAGTGTACCCGAACAGGCGCCGGAGTGTGGCGACCAGGGGATTTTCACAGTAACTTCATTGCAGTGTTAATGTAAGCCTACTTGTGATGCTAATAAATAAATAAATTAAGCATGGCCAATCCACCTAACCCGCACATCTTTAGACTGTGGGAGGACACCGGAGCACCTGGAGGAAACTACACAGTCTCCCAAGGCTGGAATTGAAGCTGGGTTCCTGGTGCTGTGAGCCAGCAGTGCTAACCACTGTGCCGTCCCATTCAATGGTGAACTTTCATCATGCATGTCCCAAGCCCCATTCCCACCTTAACTTCCTCTTCATCTTCCTCTCCTCCTATAAAGCCCTCATTCAAACCTAACTCTTTAACCAAGCTTTTGACCAACCCCTCCCCGTGTCACCTTCTGTGGCTCATCTTTATGTGATTATTTCATTGGTGAAGCCCTTTGAGACTTTTTCTGTACTAAAGATGCTATATAATTTGAAGTTGTTGTTCTACATTTGACCTCCCCTTCAGCCACCATTGTTAATGGATGGTGAGGGTCTGCAGATCTGCCCTGGTGCTCCAATCTGAGAACAAATCAAGAAATAATTGAACCTTGCTGATGGGCAGTGTAGGCTCTTAGTGTATCAGGCTCTTGCTGCTCACATTGAAGAGTCCAGAGTCCCATCAGGCCTCCTCTCTGATAACAAAGGACTTGTACCAAAGAATACTGGAGTACCTCAGACACCACTCATTCGCATTGTTGGCAGTACTTAGTATTAAACAGAAAAATAAATCAAAATAAAAATCTTCCCAGACCTGCTGTGGATTCATAAGTTCATAAGATACAGGAGCAGAATTAGCCATTTGGCCCATCAAGTCTGCTCCACTATTTAATCATGGCTGATATGCTCCTCATCCCCATTTTCCTGCCTTCTCCCCATTACCCTTCAATCCATTACCAATTAAAAATCTAACTCCTCCTTAAATTTACTCACTGTCCCAGCATCCACTGCACTTTGGGACAGCGAATTCCAGATTCACAACCCTTTGGGAGAAGTAGTTTCTCCTCAACTCTGTTTTAAATTTGCTGCCCCTTATCCTAAGACTATGACCTCTCGTCCTAGAATGCCCCACAGGAGGATTCATCTGCTTCACGTCGACTTTATCCAGACCTTTTATCATCTTGTATACCTCAAATTGACCCCCCCTCATTCTTCTAAATTATTATTTTATGCCACATGTCTTTGGAGAGAAAGAAGTATGCAAACATTTTATTTCCATCTCTTTGGCCTCTCTAAGACTTGGTTCCAAATCCTATGTCGTGGTTTTTTAATATTCATGCCGATGCCCACAGCCAACAGTAGCCAATGCAGCACCTGCTCAATGGACAGGGATACCAGGAATGCAGCTTCTGAGCGGCATCAGTCAAATGTGTCCAAAGACGTTAGCGATTGTCAACTCCATCAGCGATTTGCCCACAGTAACAAATCATAGCAGTGGAACTTTTGCCGTTTAAATTGCAAAGCCACTTTGAGATGGGTTATCTCAATGTTGGGTTTCTCACAAAGCTACCAACCTCCTTGTATCCACCTATTTGGTTGGGCTTTGCCATGAGGGTAAGCTATTTGACATCAATGAAAAAAACAGTTGAGTGATTTTCAGACCTGTCCTGCAGTCCAATTTTGGAAAGCAGTTAGTTGTGTCCATGCATTTGTCTCGATCTCTCTAACCCTTTGTCTTGTTAAGTGCTGCTTCTCATCCCTCAATCAATATGCCCCAGTATTGGTGCTGAGGTCTGTCATGATTTGCTGCTGCAATGCACCTTTGTTACAATTGGTCATGTGTGTGTGTTTGTCCATAGCTAATGCCTGTGACAGCTGCAATCTCATTTGCCACGTGTAAGAGGTGTTCTTAAATCAGCAACGTTTTGAAGTAGAGTAGTGGCATCAACACATGTCAGAATGATAACAGAAGAGCATGAATTTTAGATTATTTTCTGTCTCCCCAGACCTGCTAAGCAGGAAACCTGCTTTTTTTCCCTTTTACCATCCCAGTTTTTGGGTGGTTTTGGGACCATGCCTCCAAAGTTCCATTGGAGGTACATCGGATTTGCACCCCAATGCATTTTCTAGTGCATGACATCAGCAATGTTTGAAGTGCCCTCCTCAAATATTAACTTGATAGTGTGCCAAGCTGGTCACTTTCTGCAGCTACCCTTGCAATCGTACCAAATATGTCTCCAAAAGTGGCTGACACATTGAATGCACATTTTAATGGACACCCCCAACATTGTAGGTAGCAATACTTACCTGGCAGGGAAAAATCTATGATCAGGCAGGGGATCAGGTTTGCCCATTGCACTTGGGGTGTGCTGACGCCTGAGATGGTTGTTTGCCCAGGCTAGGGTACAGTAAAGGGCCAGGGTAGCCAATGAGGTTAAACCGATGCTTCACCTAATGCAATTTTCAAAGCCATTTCGGCCTTCTGGCTAAGATGAAGCATTAGATCCAGCCCAGGACAGGGTGTAATGCCTCATCCTGTCAGCTTGGATCTTGTTTGATCCAGCCCAAGATGAAGTGCAAAGTCTTGTCTTGTCAGCTTGGATCTTGCGGCGGCACGGTGGCACAGTGGTTGGCACTGCTGCCTCACTGCGCCAGGGACCCGGGTTCAATTCCCGGCTTGGGTCACTGTCTGTGCAGAGTTTGCACGTTCTCCCCGTGTCTGCGTGGGTTTCCTCCGGGTGCTCCAGTTTCCTCCCACAGTCTGAAAGACATGCTGGTTAGGTGCATTGGCCGTGCTAAATTCTCCCTCAGTGTACCCGAACAGGTGCCAGAGTGTGAGACTGGGGGATTTTCACAGTAACTTCATTGCACTGTTAATGTAAGCCCACTTGTGACAAATAAATAAAACTATTTGTCTCTCAAATTGGATTTAATTTGAATTACTTTATTTGATTAAAGTACGGAAGAGTACCAATAAAAATAAAAGCAATCAGAAGATCATTGATAGGATACAGAGAAGTCAAATGCACCTCTGACATTTTGTAACTACTTTTATTGTTTGTGGAACTCTTCTTCCCCTCTTGATGCTTATGAACGTTTGAGCTAATTGAAAGATATCAAAAAATCTCCCAGCACTATAATTTCTACCAGTAGGTTTCCCATTGGAAATCCCTGATCTGATGTACCCAGAAGAAGAAAAGGATCTATGGACAGGTGCCAAATATATGAGGTTACAGGATAAACGCTCCTTGATTGCCTGCCCCTGTTTACCATATATGCAAACATGTTGTCACTTTGACAGATGCAGTGTTCGTGGGGGTCCTCTTCTCAAAGGAAGATATCCTGCAGACTCTTGATAGATTATTGAAGTATACAAATGCCTGTTAACCTTAACATTGAATGTTTCCTCAAACATATTCCAATCGTTGCTTCACCCTACCAAGCTCTGTAACCTTCCTCAGCCCTCCTTTGCTCCCATCCCAAAATCTGTTTCTTTACTCCTGACTTCCCCTCCTCCCTTCCTCCCAGTATTGGAGGCTGTGTTCTCAGCTGTCTCTGTCCAACACTCTGAAATTCCATCCACAAAGCCCAATGCTCTTCTTAAGAACCCCCCCCCCTCCCACATCTGTAACCAATCTTTCAATTGCCCCTCCTAATAGCTTTCGTTGGATCAGCATCTGTCATTTTCCTTGCATCGATGGCAATCATCTTCGCGCAACTTTCTACACTGAAGTTGCTACCTAAATGCAACTTTTTGTTGTTGCCGCTAACTTGCTTGGGGTGACATTGAAAGAAAGAAGGAATGGTCAACAGCCGGCATGGTCGGAGCAGCTGCATTTGTCAAAACACCTCCAGCCAATTCTGCAGCCCCAGCTCACAGTCCTGGCAGTGCCCGTGGGCATCTGTTTTCTCAGGACCAGGGTCAGCAGGGAGGCTACAGCAGAGTGGCAAGGATGAATATGCAGCCATGGCATGATACTGGACACAGCTGTTGACAGACAAGCAGCAACATGGGGTTGTATATGTGGAGCGGCTCTAAAGAAAGTCTCCTAAAGTACTTCACACAGCATCTCATCATCAAAAGGAACCATCAAACAAGGAGCCATGTTGGGGCTGTGCCACCAGTTATCGCTAGACTCTGATCTGTGCAAAAAGCTACTGTTATTTGATTTGATATATTACTGTCACATAGAATCATAGAATCCCTACAGTACAGAAAGAGGCCATTCGGCCCATCGAGTCTGCACCGACCACAATCCCACCCAGGCCCTACCCCCATATCCCTACATATTTTACCCGCTAATCCCTCTAATCTATGCATCCCAGGACGCTAAGGGGCAATTTTTAGCATGGCCAATCAACCTAACCCACACATCTTTGGACTGTGGGAGGAAACCGGAGCACCCGGAGGAAACCCACGCAGACACGAGGAGAATGTGCAAACTCCACACAGACAGTGACCCAAGCCGGGAATCGAACCCAGGTCCCTGGAGCTGTGAAGCAGCAGTGCTAATCACTGTGCTACCGTATAATACACTGTATACATGTATTAGTATACAGTGAAAAGTATTGTTTCTTGCGCACTAAGCCTACAGTTCACAGAGAAGGAAAGGAGAGGGTGCAGAATGTAGTGTTGCAGCCATAGCTAGGGTGTAGAGAAAGATCAACTTAATGCGAGGTAGGTCCATTCAAAAGTCTGATGGCAGCAGGGAAGAAACTGTTCTGAGTCGGTTGGTACGTGAGCTCAGATTTTTGTTTCTTTTTCCCGATGGAAGAAGGTGGAAGACAGAATGTCCGGGGTGCGTGGGGTCCTTAATTATGCAGGCTGCTTTTCCGAAGCAGCGGGAAGTGTAGACAGAGTCAGTGGATGGGAGCCTGGGAATGGAGGGATACAAACGATTGGTCTAGTTGGACCAAGGAGCGGCACAGGCTTGGAGGGCCGAAGGGCCTGTTTCCTGTGCTGTACTGTTCTTTGTTCTTTGAGACTGGTTTGCGTGATGGATTGGGCTACATAGTCCCCTACAACTTAAACTAGACTAATAGTTAGACTAGACTAACCTAAGATAGCCTGTCGCTAGACTACTAATCCAGAAACTCAGCTAATGTTCTGGGGGCCCAGGTTCAAATCCCGCCACAGCAGATGGAGGAATTTGAATTCAATAAAAAATAACTGGTATTTAGAATCTACTGATGACCATGAAACCATTGTCAATTGTCAGAAAAAAACATCTGGTTCACTGACGTACTTTTATGGAAGGAAATCTGCTGTCCTTCCCTGGTCTGGCCTACATGTGACTCCAGAGCCACTGCAATGTGGTTGACTCACAAATGCCCTCCCAAGGGCAAATGGGGATGGGCCATAAATGCTGGCCCAGCAACGCTCATGTCCCATGAATTAATATTTAAAAAATAACTTGAGTTGGAGAATAAAGGCTAATGGGTTACAATCCACTTGAGTGGCACCTCATCCACTACCTGAAACATTAATCCTGTCCACTACCAATGCATATTGGTAGCAGTGTGTGCCATCTGCTAGATGCCCTGCAGCAACTCACCAAGGCTCCTTCAGCAGCACTTTCCAAACCCACAGTCTCTACCACCTCTAGGGGCAAGGGCAATAAACGTATGGGTGTACCACCACCTGTAGATTCCCTTCTAAGCCAGACAACAACCTGACTTGGAACTATATCGCTGTTCCTTCACTGTTGCTGGGTCAAAAACTTGGAACTCCTTCCAGCATTGTGGATGTAACTACGCCACATGGCCAGTGGTGGTTCAAGAAGACAGCTCACCTGGACCTTCTCGGGGTTAATTAGGAATGGACAATAAACGCTGGCCTAATCAGCAACACTGACATCAAATGAAAGAATTTTTAAAAAAAAGTTATTTCCAGAGCTCTCCAAAGAGCATTACATTTTACAGAATTAGACCAATAGCTCATAAAAAGGGCCATTCAGTCCTACAGGTCCATGCTGGTCCTTATGCTGCACACAAGCCTCTCCTCACCACCATACTCCATCTAACCCTATGGGGAAAGGTGGAAGAATGGGACTCACTGGTTACTCTTGCAGTAAGCTATCATGAGCTTGGGGGGGCTGAATGGTCTCATTTGGGCTGGGCAAGACAATAGCGCAGTGGTAATGTTGTTGGACTAGTAATCAGAGGTGTACGCTAATTTTCTGGGGACTTGGGTTCAAATCCTAGCAGGAATTTAAACTAAATTAATAAAAAACTTGGAATATAATGCTAGTCTTAGTAATGGTGATCATGAAACTTATCAATTGTTGTAAAAACCCATCCGGTTCACTCATCTCCTTTCAGGAAGGAAATCTGTAATCTTTCCCTGGTCTGGCCTACATATGACTCCTGTGATGATACTGTGCTATTTTGATATTTTTTATGGTTAAGGTGGGGCTGCTTTAAGAGGCTGTGTTTTGTTATAGGAGTTGATTTGTCCAGAAACCATGCAACTCAAGTGCTGAGAATGCAGGATAATAACCGACTTTAGCTAGGATTGTGTTACTTTGTAGAGTTAATGGACCTTTTGTTTATTTAGATTCTCCTGATATTTTAGATTAGGCACACAGAGTCATGTGAGTTTTGATTAGGTTGATTGACAGGGACAGAGTCATGCAGCTAATGGGAGAAGCTAATAAAGAAACAGTTTCATTTTCATTTTATACCAAGAGCAGTTGTTGCCTGGGCTCCCAGAAGGAAGCAGTGTCCTTCTCGCTCCAAAGACTTTCTGAAAGCTCAAAGCCTGGTAACCTAAGTCAAAGCAGGTGTACCTGTGTTTTGCTAACTAATTTTAAAGAGAGGTTTAAGTCTATAAGAGAAATATTGCTTGATTGGGACTCTGCTACAGTTCAAGTCTGAAACTCCAAAGTGTTTTATGGAGCCGGCCTGGATCATCAGTTTTGCACTTTGAATTTGGCTAGGATAAGCATGATAGGTTTCACTTCAGTTATGATTCAAATGACTCACTCAGGAGCTTTTATCAACCAAAGTTTATTTAAGAATATAGTTAACATGTATGGAAAGAAAATTAGTAATAACTTTTATCAATTACAAATAAAAAAAACAACCATGATAATGTATAACCCTTCATGAATATAGGATCTGTCCCAATCAAACAAATTCCACAAACAATCCTTTAACAGTGAAGACGAATGCTCACATGATACTGGAATTGAGTCCTTTGGATGAATTCTGCAGTTGTCTTGACAGACTCAGAACAATTTGAAGTCAGAACAGTGTCCCAAAATACCAGGGAGAGACTCTTGGCAAGCCACCAGCAGCAGAATCTTTCCTTCAGGAAGGCAAGATGCATTGCTTTCAGCTGCCCAGCAGAATTTCCAAAACCAGAGAGAGAGAGAGAGAGAGACTTCTTTTCAGCTTGATGCCCCTTCTAAAACTAAAACTCAAACTTTAGCCGAACAGAAAAAAAAACCTTAAGCACTCTAGGGAGGGAAAAAACCTGTCTAGAATCCATGACCTTTTTTTCTAACAACGCAGGGCCATAAAACTAATCCCAGAGTAAATGTAACCCCCATTTAAGCTACTTAAGGAGCAGTAAAAGGACTCCTCCAGACAGCTCGGTAACAATGACATCAGCTGAGGCTGTGAGCTGGGAGAACATGATTTTTAAAAAGGTGCACTAACGTCACAACGCATAAGAAAAGGTTAGCAGTTAATGAATTATGTCTTGTCACGTTTAAGTACTGTTTATTTGTTAAAAGTTAAGCTAATTCATTTGTTATGATTAAGCTGTGTTATTAAATGAAATTTGTTCTGATAACAGCTTCCTAGTTTGTCAGTAAAATCATGCCTGAAGTGAAACCCCATATCCTCACACTAATGCCAAAAATAGATCATTGTTGTGGTCGAGTCTAACTTCAAAATATACCTTGGGGTTTCTGATTGATACCCTAACATTCCAGATTCTAGTTTGATCCTTAACTGCCCTCTGAAGTCATCTAAGAAGTCACTCAGTTCAAGGGCAATTTAGGGATGGGCAATTAAGAGTAGCCTTACTCGTGATGCTCACATCCAATGAAAGAATGAAAAAGAAAACAAAAGTGTTCTATGATTCTATTCAACAATGCAAACCCATTTAACATATCATTCTATTCCTTCCTCCCTCAAACATTTATCCAATTTTTGTTCTCCTGTTGAGATGCTCACCTTTAGTTGTACCCATCACATTGATTTAACTTGCACACAGTTTCCCCCTTCCCTACCACAAGCCATTGCTTGCAATTCCTGTGAGGGTAATGCCAAATACTCAGTGGGGTTTGGATGGAGGGTTGGCAGAAACTGTGGGTAAACCCCATTGATGTTTATGGTGTTTCCACCAAAGTTATCATGGCTGATAGGGAGAACTCCCATGAAAATTATACCCAAGAGTCTATACATTCATCCAGATTTACATCTAAAGCTTTGCTAATGAGTTGACGGGGGAGCCTGAGGTATAAACAGTTTATTTCCATCTTGGCCTGTCTTAAACCTGCCAATCGTCATGCCATCACTAATTAAATCAAAAAAGAAGGAAAACCCTAGCCTTTTGTGTTTTGTCCACTATAAACTGGATTTTAATCCGGCCAAATATTACATCGAGTGACAAAGAAGCTGGCAATTCACCCTGACTGGTCTATGCTGGAGCTCGTGTTCAACCCAATAATGATTGAAAAAGAAAATCTCCCCATTATACCTGCTGGCCATATTCCTGCCACATAAAATGGCCTATAATTCAACACCAAGAGGCCTTAAATCAGCTATCTCTGTCAGAGGCTCCACATCATAGCAAGAAAGTACAAATGTCACCTTGATGCCTTAGGAGGTGTTCTGAGAGTTGGAGTTGAGGCCACTGATAAGAATTTTCATCTTTACCACCTGGTCACGCGACAGGAGTGTAGAAAGGAAAGTGTGGCAGAGAAGGTTTGTTTGTCCCTACCTGAACATGCCAATATTACATGGAAGGAAAATCTGAAGCATCCTGTCGAGATATGCAAGCTCTTTTCTCGAGTTTCTTTTGGCTCAGGCAGTGAAACTGAAAAATCTATCACACTGAGCTTGCAGGGGAGCTTACTCTGTTTCAAATCCCACCATAAAACAAAAAACAATACAGCACAGGAACAGGCCCTTTGGCCCACCAAGCCTGCGCCGATCCATAATCCTTATTTATTGCCCATATGTGGTTTCTATCCCCCTGTTCGTCTCCTATTCATGTATCTATCAAGATACGCCTTGTGCATTGCTAACATGCCTGCTTCTACACCTCCACTGGCAGTGCATTCCAGGCACCGACCACCCTTTGTGTAAAAGATTTTCCCCACACATCTCCTCTTAACTCTCCCCTCTCACCTTGAGCCTGTGCTCTCTTGTAGTTGACCTTTCCACCCTGGGAAAAAGCCTCTGACTATCCGTCCTATCGATGTCTCTTATAATTTTGTAGACTTCTATCAAGTCACACACACCACCACCCCCACCCCCCCCACACACACCCCTCCCCACCCCCCACCCACCCCCCCCCCACCCCCCCCCCCCACCCCCGCCCAGCCTTTCCAGTGAAAACAATCCGAGTTTATCCAACCTCTCCCCATTCCTAAAACCCTCCAGACCAGCGAATCATAGAATCCCTACAGTACAGGAGGAGGCCTTTCGGCCCATCGAGTCTGTAAAGACCACAATCACACCTATGCCCTATTCCCATAACCCTCATTTACCCTGCTAATCCCCTGACACTAAGGGTCAAGTTAGCACGGCCAATCAACCTAACCCGCACATCTTTGGAGTGTGGGAGGAAACCGGAGCACCCGGAGGAAACCTACGCAGACAAGGGGAGAACGTGCAAACTCCACACAGACAGTGACCTGAGGCCGGAATTGAACCTGGGTCCCTGGTGCTGTGAGGCAGCAGTGCTAACCACTGCGTCACCGTGCCACCAGGCAACATCCTGGTAAAGCTACTTTGCACCCTTTTCAAAGCATCCACGTCCTTCTGGTAATGTGGTGACCAGAACTGCGCAAAATAGAAGTGTTTACTTCTGAAACACCAGAAAGGGGCTGCACAATGTTGTTTACCTTTTGTGGCTTTTATACCAAACACCAGACCTGTAATCCCAGTTGTGGGCCACTGGAAGATACGGAGAATCCATAAGGTAGTCAACTTGCTTCATTTGTAAGTTACATTGAGGGATGGGTTCAGAACACTGGCTGTACTTTCCGAACTGGCTGACTTCAAATAGTGTTTGTGCAACTTTTGATTTCTGACTGTGGACCTTCACAGAGGCGGTGAGAAGGCAAATATAGACCAGCCACATAGAAATAACACTGCTGACCTGTACAGATGGACCGGCTGCTAGATGTGTGTGTGGCCAAGAAATCATTTCAAGATGCAGAAGTGTCGGCAAAGGCAGCCCACGTATATTTGCAAGATCTACCACTGGAGATCCCTTGTTAATTCACCTCATGAGGTGGGCGTGGGGTCCTCTGGAGGCAGAACCGTCGTATCAACACAGCATCACTTTGCATCAAAGTGTGTGGATGATAAGAGTTTGTTCAGTGCGGCAGGATTTCCAGTGGAGAAATGGAGTTTTCCGCTGTCGAGCAGGAGAGCTAATATCTTTAATATTCTTCTTGATCTGAATGCTCTGTTTCTAATCAAGATGTGATTTTGTTCCTTTAAGATCACAGAGCAGGCTATATATCCATTAACTAATTGGGCCTCATTGTGTGCTGATGCTGGTTCTGTAAAATACTCAGCGTGGGGAAAGAAAGGAAGAACTTTTGAAGTGTAGTCACCGTTGTAATGTAGGAAACGTGCCAACCAATTTGCACACAGCAAGGTTCCTCAAGCTGCACTGTGATAATCACCAGAAAACCTGTTTTTGTGATGTCATAGAGCCATAGGGTCATCCTGGCACAGGAGGGGGCCACTTGGCCCATCAGGTTCGTGCCAGCTCTCTGAAGAGCAATCCAGTCAGTCCCATTCCCCATTCCATCACCGGGTACATTTATTTACCTCAAGTGCCCATTCAAATTCCTTTCAAAATCCTTCATCATATCTGTTTCCACCACGCTCATTGTCAGCGAGTTCCAGGTCATTGTCCATCAGAGAATTAGAATAGGTAATAGCATACAGGAGGTCATTCAGCCCATCATGTCTGCTGGCTATCTGAAGGAGCAAAGTGGCACTCCCTGCCTTTTGCCCATTACCCTGCAGATTTGTTCCTTTTTAGATAATGATCACGTTCCCTTTTGAAAGCCTCAGTCGACCTGGTCTCCACTACCCGCAGACAGCGCATTCCTGATCTTAACCACTTGTTGCATGATAAGTTTTTTTCAGGCTGCCTTTTAGCAATTATATTAAATTTGTACTCCCTGTTCTCAATCCTTCCACCAAGAGGAATTCATAGAATCATAGAATCCCTGCAGTGCAGAAAGAGGCCATTCGGCCCATCGAGTCTGCACCAGCAACAATCCCACCCATCCTCTATCCCCATAATGCCATGCATTTACCCTGCCAGTCCCCTTGACACGAAGGGGCAATTTAGCATGGCCAATCAACCGAACCTGCACATCTTTGGATTGTGGGAGGAAACCGGAGCACCCGGAGGAAACCCACGCAGACACGGGGAGAATGTGCAGACTCCACACGGAGAGTGACCCAAGCCAGGAATCGAACCCAGGTCCCTGGCACTGTGAGGCAGCAGTGCTAACCACCGTGCCACCCCCAAATTGCCTCTCCCTATCTACACTGACCAACCCATGATTTTGAATGCCTCTACAAAAGTCCCAACACCTGCAATTTGTTTACGTGTCTGAGGTTCCTCATCCCCGGAACCACCTTTGTGAATCTTTTCTGTATTCTCCTGAATGCCTCATACCCTTGCTGACGTGTGATGTCCAGAACTGGACACGATACACCAGGTGATGCTGAGCCAGTGTTTTCTGAGGATTTAATATAACATCCTTGCTTTTGTACTCTTTGTGAATACTGACCCTCCTATTTATATACAAGATTATGAAGGGTATAGATAGGGTGAACAGTGGGAAGCTTTTTCCCAGGTCGGAGGTGACGATCACGAGGGGTCACGGGCTCAAGCTGAGAGGGGCGAAGTATAACTCAGACATCAGAGGGACGTTTTTTACACAGAGGGTGGTGGGGGCCTGGAATGCGCTGCCAAGTAGGGTGGTGGAGGCAGGCACGCTGACATCGTTTAAGACTTACCTGGATAGTCACATGAGCAGCCTGGGAATGGAGGGATACAAACGATTGGTCTAGTTGGACCAAGGAGCGGCACAGGCTTGGAGGGCCAAAGGGCCTGTTTCCTGTGCTGTACTGTTCTTTGTTCTTTGTTCTCTTTTGTTTCATGACTGCCTAGTGGCAAGTTAGCATGTCCAATCAACCGAACCTGCACATCTTTGGACTGTGGGAGGAAACCGGAGCACCCAGAGGAAACCCACGCAGACACGGGAAGAATGTGCAGACTCCGCACAGACAGTGACCCAAGCCAGGAATCGAACCCAGGTCCCTTGCGCTGCAAGGCGGCAGTGCTAACCACTTTGCCAGCATGCCACCCTTTGATGTGGTACTAGGTCAAACAATTTCGTAAAAAACATAATGACAACATCCATTGCTTCCTTCATTAACTTTACTTCATAAAAAATTCAATTAGAATAGGCACGCATAATCTTCCTTTTACAAACCTGTGCTAGTTCTCCTTAATTAACTCAGATTTCTGCAAGTGCCTGTTGACTATTTTCCCTGATTATTGTTTCCAATACCTTACCCATCACTCATGTTAAATTGATTGGCCTGTAGTTAGTAGGAATGTCCTTACATCCTTTCTTCGATGAGATGCCACATTTGTCACTTCCCAAACCTCCAGCTGATTTCCTTCCCTAAAGAACACGCATGAACCAGATTGGTTTTTGTGACAATTGAAAATCATTAGGCTTTTAATTCCCAATTTTTATTGAATTCAAATTCTACCATCTGCCGCGGTGGGATTTGAACCCGGGTGCCCAGAGAATTATCTCGATTACTAGCCCACTAACAACACCAATATGCCACCACCTCCCACTGCTTGAATCATAACCAGCTTTTCCAGCACACTTTTTCTATCGATTTTCATTCCATTCACAAACTCTACCAGTGGTTAGCACTGCTGCTTCACAGCTCCAGGGTCCCGGGTTCGATTCCCGGCTCGGGTCACTGTCTGTGTGGAGTTTGCACATTCTCCTCGTGTCTGCGTGGGTTTCCTCCGGGTGCTCCGGTTTCCTCCCACAGTCCAAATATGTGCGGGTTAGGTTGATTGGCCAGGTTAAAAATTGCCCCTTAGAGTCTTGGGATGCGTAGGTTAGAGGGATTAGTGGGTAATTAGCGGGTAAAAAAAAAGGGATTAGCGGGTAGGGCCTGGGTGGGATTGTGGTCGGTGCAGACTCGATGATTTCTATGATTTCTATTTCTATGATTGAATGGTGGAGTGGACTCGATGGGCCGAATGGCCTTACTTCCGCTCCTATGTCTTATGGTCTTATGGTCTTAATATTATCATAGAAACCCTACAGTGCAGAAAGAGGCAATTCGGCCCATCAAGTCTGCACCAACCACAATCCCATCCCGGCCCTATCCCCATAACCCCATGCATTTACTCTAGATAGTCTCCCCTGACACTAGGGTCAATTTAGCATGGCCAATCCACATAACCCGCACATCTTTGGAGTGTGGGAGGAAACCGGAGCACATACTCCCATACAGACATAGGGATGTCAGTATTCCCTTCCTTAGTAAACAGCAATCCAAAGTGTTCAGAATGTAGGCTAACCTTCCCCTGAACCTTCAGGCATATACCACCATATATATCACTTGTTCCCTAATAGACCCCACCCTGCCTATTACTACCTGCTTGTTATTTGCACACTGGTAAAGGATTTTTGGGTTCTCTTTTATGTTGACTGCCATTCTATCCTCATTTTGCCTCTCTACTAGTCCTATTTCACACCTTGCTTGCCCCATCAACTTGTGGTATTTGGCCTGATTTTCACTTGAAGAATTTAGCAGACAGGCCCTCCTTTTTTGTTTAATTGTATTCTTCATCTCCTTCATCATCCATGGAGCCATAACTTTGGTTCCGCTACCTTTTACTCTTGTTGAAATTTACCCAGCCTGTAAAGCATCTCCTCCTCAAACATTACCCATTGTCCCATTGCAGTGTCTCTTGTCAGTCTTTGAGTCCATTTTACTCTGGCTACATCCTTTTTCATTGCATTGGAATTGGCCCTCTTTCCATTTAGAAGTTCTACTTCAGATTGTTCCTTACACTTCTCAATTACAATATCAAATACAATGATCACACTTGCCCAAGTGGTTCCTCTACTGACACTTAGTCCTCCTCATTCCCCAGTACCAGTTCCAGAAATGCCATCACCCTACTTGGGCCAAGAATATTCAGGGTTAACAAAGTTCACCTGAAACCATTTCAGAGATTCTTTGCTCTCCTTAACCCTTACTCTCACATTTCACAACCAATATCATAGAATCACTACAGTACAGGAGGAGGCCATTCGACCTATCAAATCTGTACCGACCACAATTGCATCCAGACCCTACTCCCGCAACTCTACACATTTACCCTGCTAATCCCCCTGACACTAGGGTCAATTTAGAACGATCAACCCAACCCGTACATCTTTTGAGTGTGGGAGGAAACCGGAGCACCCGGAGGAAATTCACACAGACAGGGAGAAAGTGAAAACATGACACAGTGGCCCGAGGCTGCAATTGAACCTGGGAGTCTGGTGCTGTGAGGTAGCAGTGCTAACCACTATGCCAAACATCTCCCAATATCACCACTCTATAGTTCTTGCACATCTCTGTGATTCTGTCAAGGACATCCTCTTTTTCCAACACTACAATATCTTCTCTGATCAGAATTGCCAGCCCACTTTCCTTCCTGTCTTCCCTATCTTTTCTGATTGTGTATCCTTAAATATTAAGCATCTATTCCTCACTGTTGTTAAACAACGTTTTCATTATTTCTACTTCATCATTTTCCCACGTGGCTATTTATGCTTTGGCTCATCAACCTTATTCGCCACCCTTTGTGTATTTACACACATACATTCTAAACCTGTCTTTATATTCCCTGTGGTCCCTCTTAGTCTGATAAATGGTAGCCCAGCAAAGCTTAGCAACGTCAGGAGAAAAATAATTCGAGAGGCAAAAAATTAGTTCCTTATCTGGAGTCTCACTAATACAGGGGTTCTCAATTTGGGGGTCTGTGTGAAATTTTCCAGGGGTCTGCTAAAGCGGCAATCTTCAGGAATAAAATACTTTTTAAACCCAATTTTGCGAGCAAGATCAACAAAAAAGCTGATCATTACTGATGTCATTGGTGCTGCCAAAATACTAAGAATGAGACCTCACATTAGTTAGATATTTTCTACCCATTTCTCACAAGAATTCAGTATGCCGCAGTGAGGTTGGGCTGATGGGGTGCTGCCGCTGTTGGTAATGTTGGGGAACCTCCACTCCTTCACCTCCCCTAGATCCATTAGTGAGAGTTGGCAGCTTTCTCTCTTCCTGATAAGCCATGGGGTGCTCGCTTTCCATCGCCATGTTTGAATCTGTTAAGGAGAGCAATCAGTCTGGAATTGGCTGACCACTGCACGCCTGTGGCAAGCTTAGGGTCCTTGGTTGAGTCCTGGGGCATCACTTGAGGTCGAGGTGGCGGCCATTAAAGTGAACCTTTTATATTGTGAAGCGAGTCTGGAGCTTTGGTACATATCATTTTTTAAAATATTAATTCGTGGGATATGGACGTCGTTGGCTGGCCAGCATTTATTGCCCATCCCATGTTGCCCTTGGAGGGCAGTTGAGAGTCAACCACATTGCTGTGGCTCTGGGGTCACATATAGGCCAGACCAGGTAAGGACGGCAGATTTCCTTCCATAACGGACATCAGTGAACCAGATGGGTTTTTTCAACTATGGTTTCATAGTCATCAATAAATTCTTAATTAGATATTTTTTATTGAATTAAAATTCCACCATCTGCCATTGCAGGATTTGAACCCTGGTCCCCAGCACATTAGCTGAGTTTCTGGATTAATAGTCCAGCAACAATACCATTAGGCCTTCACTACCGCCCCTGACATGCCATTGTATGATGAGTTTTCTGTGCTTCTGGCTGTGTGGAAATGTTATACTATTTTAACTACATGACTGGCACCATTCTTAAAAATATAGTTGTGCTGTGTTGTGTGGTTCCATGGAATTTTCATAACTTGAGAGGGAGACCTCAGAAGAAAAAGTATTGTAAATTCTTGCTATAGGACACTGGATAAAAGTTGTTGCTGCCTTTACAAAGATGATCGAGCAGCATTCAAGGGGATGCAGTCCCTGAGGTATTACTAAATAAGAAGAATCCGTTTCAGCAAAGACACAGTGGTCAGTGAATCCCTGCAGGGTAATCTCAAGCTCATTTTAAAATTCATTTTTTTGGGATGTGGGTGTCACTAACTGGGCCAGCATTTATTGTGCATCCCGAGCTGCCCTCCATTTCAGAGGGCAGTTAAGAATCAACCACATCGCTGTGGGTCTGGAGTCACATGTAGACCAGATCAGGTAAGGACAGCAGATTTCCTTCCTTAAAGGACATTAGTGAACCAGATGTGATTTTACGACAACCGGCAATGGTTTCATGGTCTTCATTCGACTTTTAATTCCATATATTTCTACTGAATTTAAACTTCACCATCTATCATGGGTGGGATTTGAACCCAGGTCCCCAGAGCATTGCCCTGGGTCCCTGGATTGCACGTCCAGTGATAACACCACTGTGCCACTCCCTCATTCACCTGCTTGCGCTGCTCTCTCAGTGGCTATGATGGTCACAACTTCCTTCAACGTTTACAGCACAGGGCCATTTCAGGCAGCCACAGGAAACCTCCGCAAAAAATGCCAGGGATCAGTCTGAGCTTACATTAAGCAGATCACAGAAGCCTTTTACAACAGAACAGCTCAGTTCATAAGCATCCGAGTCACAGCAAGACATCAGAAAGGGCCATTGAGATTGACAAGATTGGTGGCTTCTCTAAATCCCGTGACACAGTTGAGGTCATCCATAAATCCCTGAGTGATCTGGGGAGGTTGCACATCCTCACCCAGTCCCCACTTCTCCACTTCCCTCCTAACAGCTTGTTATGGCTCCTGGATTGTCCAAGATCACAAGAAACTACAAAGTGTCGAGAATGTAGCCCAGTCCATCACGCAAACCAGCATTCCATCTATTGACTCCGTCTACACTTCCCGCTGCCTCGGGAAAGCAGCAGCATAATCAAGGAACCCACGCACCCCGGACATTCTCTCTTCCACATCTTCCATTGGGAAAAAGATGCAAAAGTCTGAGGTCACGTACCAATTGACTCAAGAATAGTTTCTTCCCTGCTGCCATCAGGCTTTTGAATGGATCTACCTTATATTAAATCTTTCCCGACACCCTAGCTATGACTTTATATTAAGCTGATCTCTCTCTACACCCTAAGTGTGACTGTAACACTATATTCTGCACCCTCTCCTTTCCTTCTCCCCGATGTACTGTATGAACAGTATGCTTTGTCTGTATAGCGCGCAAGCAACAATACTTTTCACTGTATCCCAATAGATGTGACAATAATAAATCAAATCAAATCACTAACACAATGTGAATCCTGGTGCATGTGAGTGAGAAAGCAAAGTGATGAGTTGTGGCAGTGGAAGTGAGGGTGGGCTGAAGGAGCTGCATTTCAAATCTGTCCTGATTCTCGTCCTCCACTTCCTCATCATCAGTTGCAAATGTTTAGAAAAGGGATTGTGTATGGACAGGATTAGTGCGGTCCCTTCCATTCTGGGACTGCACAATGACGCAGTGCTTACCACTGCACTGAACCACAGAACCAACGGCTTGGGTTCAATTCCGGCCTCAGGTGACTGTGTGGAGTTTGCACATTCTCCCCGTGTTTGCATGGGGTTTTTTTCGGGTGCTCCGGTTTCCTCCGATACTCCAAAGATGTGCGTGTCAGCTGGATTGGCCATGCTAAATTGCCCCTTAGTGTCCCAAGATGTGTAGGTTAGGGGGATTAGTGGGGGAAATACTTGTGATTATGGGGTAACAGGTCGAGGTGGGATTTCCCCTTAGTGTCAGGGGAATAACATAGGTTTACAAGGATAGGGCTTGTGTGGGGTTGTTGTCGGTGCAGACTTAATGGGCTGAACTAAATGGGCTTTTACGACAATTGACAATGGTTTCATGGTCATCAGTAGATTCTTAATTCCAGATTTTTACTGAATTCAGATTTCACCATTTGTCATGGTGGGATTCGAACCCAGGTCCCCAGAGCAGCATCCTGGGTCTCTGAATTACTCGCCCAGCAACGATACCACTATGCCACTGCCTCCCCTCTCTTAGAATTAAGGAAATGGAGAGAGGGGATGGAAGATTCTGTTTAGATGGTGCTTTTCAGGGATGCCAGGACAACACTGTAGGTACTCAGTCTCTAAGTTGCTGCCAGCCTGCTCACCACCTATGCAAGAGGAAAATGTATGCCCACTTGCTCATGTTCTGGTCCTTAAAGGGAGAAGGGGTTTAGACAAAAGAAGGGTTTAAAGGGTTCGGAATGCCAGTTATTGGTGTTAGGGGATTTGGATTGTTAGTGAAAGCCTATGGAGCAGAGACACCAGAGCTCAGTGTGAAGACATGGCTGTGGAAATGGTGCTGTAAGTGGGTGGGGATTGTGCTAATGCCAAAGATGGGCAAGCAGAGTGTGTCCAGCATGTTACCGCGCTAGCTCACCGGATGTCGTTGAACTTCATGTGACTGCAATCTGCAGCCTGGGAGTGGGTGGGGGGAATTGGTTTGCGATTTGGCACCCAGCCTCTGGGTGGTTTGGTGATACCTACACCCAAGACTAAGCGCCATCTGTCTTGGATTCTCTCGAGGAGGGTTCTGAGGTCGAAATCAGTGAGGTTTTGGCTTGGTGCCATGCACTGCTGCCCCCTGTGCACAGATGGTGTCTCCATAGCTGTAATTCTGTACAAGTATAATGAAGAAATACTGCTATGCCATTCAGTGGAGTTATTAGAGAATGAAGCAAAAGGGACAAGCACTGTTTCTCTCCTACGCTGGTTGTCCGCTGGTCTGCTGCTGTACAATGCAGTATGAATTAGCCTTTGAAAGGCTACACAGACATTTCCAGGTATCTCAGTCACTTCTGCCTATTTTGCACAGGGTTTAATGCCAATGGCTGCAGCCGACATGTGTAACTGCCCCCTGACATTTTAAAAGGGGTAACAGCTCCCTGGGGCCCCAAGATTCTACGAGTTTGTAAATATCTTTGTCAAAAGACTTGTTTCTTTTTCTTTCATTTCTTACGTACGTGGGAGTCCAATTAAGCTGTCTTCTTTATAATTCAAAATTATTTTCTCTCCCTTTGGCAGTTTCAAACCGGCCAAGTCCTTCCCTAAGATTTTTTTTTAATGACCTTTGGGTTTAAAATCATCAACTCCTTTTTTTTTTCATTCTCCGTGGGAGTTATTGGGGTCACGACTAAATTAAAACAGAACAGTCATTAGCTATGACTCGCTATCACACGGCATTTGTTTAAGTTAAGGACGGCATGGTGGCACAATGGTTAGCACTGCTGCCTCACAGCGGCAGGGACCTGGGTTCCATTCCGGTGACTGTCTGTGTGGAGTTTGCACGTTCTCCCCGTGTCTGCGTGGGTTTCCTCCAGTTGCTCCAGTTTCCTCCCACACTCCAAAGATGTGCGGGTTAGGTAGATTGGCTGTGCTAAATTGTCCCTTCGCGTTAGGGGATTAGCAGGGTAAATATGTGGGGTTACGAGGATAGGGCCTGGGTGGGATTGTTGTCAGTGCAGGCTCAATGGGTTTAATGACCTCTTTCTGCACTGAAGGGATGGTATGATTCTATGAAGTTGTTTCTCCAGGCAGATAGTGGCGGATGTGTAACATTGTGGTCAATTTTATCTTAATTTTACTTGAGGCCTCCCCCCCCCCCCCCCCCCCCCGGTCCCAGGGTAGATGTCAGGGGCAGCTCCACTGCCGCCTGTTCAACTTATCCCATATCTATTTAACCACCCCCATTTTAGAGGAAAATCAGCCATTGAGGGCGACTGACGAATCAAATAAGCAGCAACTGCCTTGTCCCAACAGCACCACCAGGAGTGGTGGTCGCTGCTGGAACTACGGCAACTCCACTGAAGAAGAGGAGCCAGGAGTTCAGAACAAGGTGAGTATGGGGTCTCGCTGGGGCCAGGCTGGCAGGCCCCAGGTGCGGGGACATTGGGAGTCTGGCGTGGATAGTTTGGTGGGGAGGGGAGCTGCAATGGTCACAGCTTCTGCTGGCTGCCTCAGCACTTGGCGTGGGTCCCCTTTGCCAGAGGCAAGGTCCCAGTGGCAGTGGAAGGAGGCCCAAAACTGGCCGGTAATTGGCCACTTAAGGGCCCTCACTTGACCTACAGATGAGAGGACCACCCTATACCCTCCCCACCAAAGGTGGGGTAAAATACCTGTGGGATGGGTACGTGATGGGTACAGCACCACTGTTATGGTATCAAAATTTTATGCCAACCCCACTTGCCTCTCAGCCTTCAGGATATGCCAGATTCAACTTGAACAGAAGAAATTTGTAACATTTTATGTGAATAGTCTCAGTACACATCTAACCATTTAAAGCATCAATGTTTAAAATGGACAGCCGCTTATAAGAAGGTAAAACTAGGAACAGGAATGATCCATCCTACACCTCAAACCTGCTCCTCCATTCAGTCGGATCATGGCTAACCTTTTGCCTCCACTCCAGTTTTCTGCCCCATCTCCTTGTCCCTTAATTCCTTAAGAGACTAAATACCTATTAGCTAAAACAGCAGTAACATTATCCATTTGCATTAGCATCACTGGGAGTCTTAAATCGCATCAAGGTAGATAAATCTCCGGGACCTGATGAAGTATATCCCAGGACGTTGTGGGAGGCTAGGGAGAAAATTGTGGGTCCCCTCGCCGAGATATTTGAATCATCGATAGTCACGGGTGAGATGCCTGAAGATTGGAGAGTGCCAAATGTTCTGCCTTTGTTTAAAAAGGGCTGCAGGGAAAAGCCTGGGAACTACAGGCTCGTGAGCCTCACATCTGTGGTGGCTAAATTGTTGGAAGGTATTTTGAGAGACAGGATCTACAGGCATTTAGAGATGCAAGGACTGATTAGGGACTGTCAGCATGGCTTTGTGAGTGGAAAATCATGTTTCACAAATTTTACTGAGTTTTTTGAACCAAGAAGGTAGATGAGGGCAGTGCAGTTGATGTTGTCTACATGGACTTTAGCAAGGCCTTTGACAAGGTACCGCATGGTAGGTTGTTGCATAAAGTTAAATCTTACGGGATCCAGGGTGAGGTATCTAAATGGATACAAAATTGGCTTCTTGACAGAAGCCAGAGGGTGGTTGTAGAGAGTTGTTTTTCAAACTGGAGGCCTGTGACCAGCGGTGTGCCTCAGGGATCAGTGCTGGGCCCACTGTCATTTATATTAATGATTTGGATGAGAATATAGGGGGCATGGTTAGTAAGTTTGCAGACGACATTAGTGGCATAGTGGACAGTGAAGAAAGTTATCTCCAATTGCAACGGGATCTTGATCAATTGGGCCAGTGGGCTGACGAATGGCAGATGGAGTTTAATTTAGACAAATGCGAGGTGATGCATTTCGGTAGATTGAACCAGGGCAGGACTTACTCAGTTAATGGCCGGGCGTTGGGGAGAGTTACAGAACAAAGAGATCTAGGGGTACATGTTCATAGCTCCTTGAAAGTGGAGTCACGGATGGACAGAGTGGTGAAGAAGGCATTCGGCATGCTTGGTTTCATCGGTCAGAACATTGAATACAGGAGTTGGGATGTTTTGTTGAAGTTGTACAAGACATTGGTAAGGCCACACTTGGAATACTGTGTACAATTCTGGTCATCCTATTATAGGAAGGATATTATTAAACTAGAAAGAGTGCAGAAAAGATTTGCTAGGATGCTACCGGGACTTGATGGATTGAGTTATAAGGAGAGGCTGAATAGACTGAGACTTTTTTCTCTGGAGCATAGGAGGCTGAGGGGTGATCTTATAGAGGTCTATAAAATAATGAGGGGCATAGATCAGCTAGATAGTCAATATCTTTTCCCAAAGGTAGGCGAGTCTAAAACTAGAGGGCATAGGTTTAAGGTGAGAGGGGAGAGATACAAAAGTGTCCGGAGGGGCAATTTTTTCACACAGAGGGTGGTGAGTGTCTGGAACAAGCTGCCAGAAGTAGTCGTAGAGGCAAGTACAATTTTGTCTTTTAAAAAGCATTTAGATAGTCACATGGGTACGATGGGTATAGAGGGATATAGGCCAAAAGCGGGAAATTGGGATTAGTTTAGGGGTTTAAAAAAAAAAGGGGCAGCATGGACAAGTTGGGCCAAAGGGCCTGTTTCCATGCTGTAAACCTCTATGACTCTATGACTCTCAGATTTACCGCTTATGGTATCTTACATGCTCTGTTTATTTTGGGCTAAAACAGACGTATTTACTCAGTTGCTCGAATCTCAGAGGAAAGTGGAGCAGAGGGAAGATAGGGGGAAAGAAGTTTACTGTTGTCTACTAACTACAAATGAAGGTTGTGAGAATCATGACTTCAAGAACTTGGTTTACAAAACAATTCAGCCCTTATAGCCCTTTAATTGCTGATCACCATTTTTCTTCATTACTGTCACAAGTAGACTTACATTAACACTGCAATGAAGTTACTGTGGAAATCCCCTAGTCGCCACACTCCGGCACCTGTTCGGGTACACTGAGGGAGAATTTAGCATGGCCAATGCACCTAACCAGCACGTTTTTCAGACTGTGGGAGGAAACCAGAGCACCCGGAGGAAACCCAAGCAGACACAGGGAGAATGCGCAGACTCCGCACAGAGAGTGACTTAAGCTGGGAATCGAACCCGGGTCCCTGGCAGCAGTGCTAACCGCTGTGCCGCCATGTCTGAAATCCCAACACCTTCTTTTAACCTATGGAATCACGCCACAATATTTTAATTTTTTTGGAAGAAACACAAACTTTATTGTACATCAGACAAATTAAACAAAGCAAATGTGAGTAAGTTAACACGATAGCTTATGACTACATATGCTGTGCAATGGGGATTTTACTTCTTACTTTCCCCCAAGAATTCTCTAATACACTCAAAGTTCTTTTGTTCTGTACATACATTTGCCACAATCCTCTGGAGAATTCTCCTCATCTTCAGAGGTAAAACTTTCATTTACTAGCTCTTTACTATAGATGCCAAGGTCCCTTGTCCTGGTTACTTTTCCAATACTTGCAAGCTAATTTGCTGTTTGCTTTCTTTACCACAAGACTAGTTTCAAACTGGGCAATCTTCAAGCTGTTCCCTCTCAAAATTCAAATTGATCTTAAGCCTCCTCTGCTTTCCACACAGCTCATGATAAAGTTAGTTCTTTACTCTGTTTACAGCACAAGTCTATCTGCCATTTACTTTGGCTAGCTTCGCTTAGTGAGCTGCAAACCACATGAGGTCCAAACTGCAACTAACTCTCTCAGCAAACACCCAGATAAATTGAAACCAGGAAAACCTTCTGAGCTCCACCCGACTCCATGATGACACAGAATGCTCTGGACTGTTCTTAAACCAATCTTTAGATTAATTACCCCTCATTTACAATTTCTTCTTTGATTTGATGAAGTAATGGGTTTTACAATCTTTAAGGTTCAGCGATTGCTTTTGAACTAATTTGGTTCTACCTCCCAAAACGAAAACATCTCTCTGGAATGGCCTTCTTGCAAGCATGGCACACTTCATGTCTCCAGCTCTTCAACAAATTGAACCTACCTGCTGTTTTATAACTCAATCTCTCCTATTCTGACTATATTAAGCAAACATGGGTCACCATTTGAACTGTCATTTCCTCGATGTTCTGGTAATCTCTGAAGCCCAGCATTTTAATTACCTTACCGTTATAACTTTGATCTTCAAAGAACTAAACGTTTCCTCTAAAACATTAATAAGAACCACGAACTAGCAACATCAGGAAGAAGTTTGAGAAAATGGACAAGTATGAGAGGCGATCAAAGAATATGAAGAATCCAGTTGAGTTTCACAGTGATCATTGGGGTATGTTCCCTGCATCCCATGACCACCAACACACACACTTGCAAGAGTTTTCTGGCAGGAAATAAGCTCTAAACAAGAATATACCTCAACTCAGGTAGAAACGATATTTCACATTATAACAATGTGTTAGTCTCTACAAACTAGTTCTTTCAACATTCAGCTTTGCAATGAAGAAATAATTGGCAGCATTTCATGGAATTTCATAGAAACGTAGAAACTAGAAGCAGGACTAGGCCATTTGGCCCTTTGAACTTGCTCCGTTATTCATTTAGATCATGGCTGATCAACAAATTCGATATCCTGATCCCTCCTTCCCCGCATATCCCTTGATTGCTTTAGCCCCAAGAGCTACATCTAATTTCTTCTTGAAATCAAACAATGTTTGGCCTCAACGACTTTCCGTGGTAGTGAATTCCACAGATTCACCGCCCTCTGGGTGACAAAATTTCTCCTCCCCTCAGTTCTAAATGTTTTAACCGCTTACCCTCAAACTATGACCCCTAGTTCTGGACTTCCCCCACCATCAGGAACATTCTTTCTGAATCTACCCTGCCGAACCCTGTTCGTAATTTATAAGTTTCCCTGGGTATTGAATGTGAACTGAATGGAAAAAGCAAAATGGTAAAACGTTTGGGAAGAACAGATTCTATTAAAGCAGTTTGGATTTCAGCAGGAATAATTCTGAATGACGCAAAATTGGGGAAATCAAGGATACAGTTTTTTAAAAATTTGTTACATAAAATCTCATATATTCTGCATTAGACACTTTTGGAAAAGTTCTCAAGCCTTTGAAGAATTTTATTTCTGCAGGTTACTTGCATTGAACAGATTTACATCAAAGCCAGTAACTCCTTTTTAAAAAAAAGGCGAGATTAATATGTGGTTATCAACAAGGTTGACAGTAATAACAGTATGGACAGAGATGATCAAATACTCTGCGCAACATGATGGTTCATAAGCAGCTGGGAGAAGGGATGTGTCAAGCCAAGGATGAGTAATATAGAATAGGATTAGATAGCTATTTTGAGTTGGGCTCAATTTATTTGAAGGGGAGCAGGAACAGGATTAAAATCACACTCACACACTTCACACAAGCTGTCCTAACAGATCATCTGGCTGAGCCAATGAGTAGTCGACAATGAGTCTCCGACTGAATCCCAGTTTATCAGTGAAAGGAATTGGCACATAAATTATGAATGCAAGTTGTATAAACTTGTCTCGTATTCCTGTCAAGTGTGGAAGATTGAGTCATGATCTGGGTCGAGGGTATTAAAGGGATTCAATAGGGTATATCTATGTGGAGTAACTATTTCTTATGATGGGATAATCAGGAATGAGGGAAAATGGCCTTCAAATTAGGGCTAGGCCATTTAGGAGAAAAGCTGGGAAACGCAAAAGGTAATAGAAATCTTGAATTCCATGCCCCAGAAGGCTGTGACAATTGGAGCTTTAAAGACTAAGATGGATAGATTTTTGTTGAAAAAAGTATCAAGAGCAATTGGACTGCAGCAGATAAATGGAGTTTCAGCACAGATTAATCTGAGCTAAATGTGTGTTAATTGTATTATTAAAGTTACACAGGTGAAGGGCATTGACTGATGAAGTACCTTGAGTACATATAAAGAAAGACTTAGGTCTTTTGTGCAGTGTTTCTGCCGTGTGCTGGTTACCACATTTGCTTCATACACAAATGGGCCTTGGTTCAAAACCTGGCAGAAACTATACCAAACAAGTGTGAGGGAGAAGTTCCACAAATTACCTTTGTTATTCAATAGGCTGCACGATGGCACAGTGGTTAGCATAAAGTCAGAGAGGTAACAGCATGGAAACAGGCCCTTCGGCCCAACTTGTCAATGCTGCCATTTTTTTTTTAACCCTTAAGCTAGTCCCAATTGCCCACATTTGGCCTATATCGCTCTATACCCATCCTATCCATGTAACTGTCTAAACACTTTTTAAAAGACAAAATTGTACCCGCCTCTACTACTACCTCTGGCAGCTTGTTTCAGGCACCCACCACCTTCTGTGTGAAAAAATTGACCCTCTCGACCCTTTGTATCTCTCCCCTCTCACCTTTCCTCTACTTTTAGACTCCCCTACCTTTGGGAAAAGGTATTGGCTGTCTAGCTGATCTGTGCCCCTCGTTATTTTACAGACCCCTATCAGATCACCCCTCAGCCTCCTACGCTCCAGAGAAAAAAGTCCCAGTCTATCCAGCCTCTTCTTATAACAAAAACTATCAAGTCCTGGTAGCATCTTTTCTGCACTCTTTCGAGTTTAAAAATATCCTTTCTATAATAGGGTGACCAGAACTGTACACAATATTCCAAGTGTGGCCCTACCGATGTCTTATACAGCTTCAACAGGATGTCCCAACTCCTGTATTCAATGTTCTGGCCAATGAAACCAAGCATCCTGAATGCCTTCTTCACCACTCTGTCCACCTGTGACTCTAATTTCAAGGAACTAAGAACCTGTACCCCTAGATCTCTTTGCTCTGTAACTCTCCCCAGTGCCCTACCATTAACTGAGTAAGTCCTGCCCTGGTTCAATCTACCAAAATGCATCACCTCGCATTTATCTAAATTAAACTCCATCTGCCATTCGTCAGCCCACTGGCCCAATTGATCAAAATCCCGTTGCAATCCTAGATAACCTTCTTCACTCTCCACTATGCCACCAATCTTGATGTCATCTGCAAACTTACTAACCATCACTGCTGCTTCACAGCGCCAGGGTCGCAGGTTCAATTCCGGCCTTGAGTCACTGTCTGTGTGCAGTTTGCATCTTCTCCCCGTGTCTGCGTGGGTTTCCTCCGGGTGCGCTAGTTTCCTCCCGCTGTCCAAAGATGTTCCGGTTAGGTTGATTAGCCATGCTAACTTGTGCCTTAGTGTCAGGGTGACTAGCAGGGTAAATGTATGGGGTTACGGGAGTAGGGTCTGGGTGGGAATGTGATTAGTAAAGACTTTGGGGGCCAAACGGTCAGCATTAACTGTACCCTGCAGTCCTATTACATTTGCCATGTCTCAAAATGCATTCCCCAAAATCAGAAGGGATGAAATTTCATGAAACACTGAACAGCAAAAGATATAAAGGAAGACTTGTGGGATACTAGGTGCTGGTTTGGGAGGAGGCCGACATACATCATGTTCTAAATAAACCAAGTGTTAAGGGAAATATCGGCATCTGGTTTCCTCCTTTAACATCCGGCTTCTTAATGAATGAACAACTGTGGCCCAATTGGATAGTGGAGCAGACTCAGAGGGTCTACTCCTTTTACTGTGAGCGGTTTTATTTATGTACCATCCGACTGCTTCTCTTGAAAACACCTCAAAGCACCTCACACATAATGAACTGTTTCAAGAGGGAGCGGTGTCATTATGTGGGCAAACGTGAAAAACACAAAACGACCAGTGAGCCGGCTTTTCTTCTGTTCAGGATGACATATTGTCCCAGGGATGTTGAAATAACTCACTGGTGCACCTTCCAATAGTGCAATGAAGTGTCTAATGTCCAACTAAATGGTTGGCAACGTAGCTCCTCTGACATCATAGCATTCCTTCAGTGCTGCATGGGAATAACACCTACGCTGGGTTAGGTGATCCTGGGGAACTTTAATTAGTCCCAGTTTCCCAGAGGGAAGGGAAATGAGGGATTTCCTCTTCTTCACTTTCCAGTGCCAGTTTCTAGACTGCACAGGTGTGATTATTGGAGAAGGGACAGGATTAAACAGAGCCGTGATGTCTGCCGCGCTGGAACATTGCTTATTTCACTGACTGTTCAGGTTCATGTGTGAAGAATAGCTACTTAAGCAAACCATAGGAGGAATGAGACAATAAATAATAAAAGCTTTAAGTGGAAGGGAATTGGGGGAAATATCCTTGGGGGTGGGGGAGGTAGAGGAGATATTTATTTGATAGGAGTCTTCTCAACCAATAAACTGGCTGAACCCAATAGTTTGGGATCAGTATAAAAGCAAGTCCCAAGCTATTATGAAAAGCATTCTGACAAAGGGTCATCCAGACTCGAAACGTTGGCTCTATTCTCTCTCCACAGATGCTGTCAGACCCGCTGAGATTTTCTAGCATTTTCTGTTTTTAATTCAACTTCCAACATCTGCAGTATTTTGCTTTTATCCCAAACTATTCTAACTCAACACCTTGCTGGTCCCCATGTCATAGTGGTTTCAAAGTCTCCATAATGGAGGTTTCAGTGTAACTCTCCTGGTTTCTGCATTTGTTCATCCTCTTTCTCTCTTGGCCAGAGAGGCGTGAGGAGAGATCTAATAGAGGCGTTCAAAACGATGCAGGTTTCCGGTGGAGTAAATAGAGAAAAACTGTTTACTGGCTCAGCATGCTGAGGATAGAGACTGAAGATAATCGCCAGAAGAATTTAAGGGACAGAGGAGGAGGTGTTGTGACACAGTGGGCGGGATTTTACGGCCTCACTCGTCCCGAAATGTTAAAATCCCACCCGAGGTCAAACGGACATTTCCAGGGTCCGCCCCTCACCCATTCCGATTCCCGTGGCGGGCGGGATGGTAACATTCCGGACAGTGGGATTTGGAACACGCTACCTGAAAAGGCGGTGAAGGCAGATTCAATAGGAACTTCCAAAAGGAGAGATTTATGGGGTTATGGGTAAAGAAGGGGCGAATGGGAATAATTGGATAGCTGCTTCAAAGAGCTGGCACAAAGATGATAGACCGAATGGCTTCCTTTCTGTGCTGCGAGATTCGATCTGTTGGCAATGAGGGGTGGGGTTGATCGGTGGGGTCCATAAGGATCTGAAATTAATTGTTCTATGTGTCACCCATCTGTTGCATTTCTGAGGCAAAAGAAAATCAGTGGAGAAAAATAAGGACAGCTGATAATCTACAGAGTAATGTATGTGTGCGTGAAAAAAATGGTGTCCTATTAACAGGTCTGTAGTCATGTTAAAAATGGAACATTACAGAGTGTATGCAAAAGAACAGGCCGGATATGTAAATCCTTAAGGACAACATTGTAACCAGGCAACACCAATCCAGTCATATTAATGCATGAAATCCATTGTGGAAGTGCACTTGTTTGTTAATGAGGATCCACCAACCTCAACCAGGTCTAACCATTGTCTCTCTTTCCTCTTTCACAGCAAGCAACACATTCTAATTGTTCTCAGCGCGAACGCCTGGGTCTGTAGGGAAATGTACAGAATTCAGGGGAATTTCTACCCATAAGTTTGGACTGATAAATCTTAAAGAAAGGAATGTATTATCATAGGGTGTTGGACTAGACTGGCACACTTGTTCTTTCATTACCACATTACAACAGTGACTAGACTTCACAGGCTGTAAAACACTTCACTTCTGACTGACAGCGCAGTTAAAGGACCAGCATTATCATCGGAAAAAGTGTTCAGCACATTATTTACAATCGCCACTGAAACATGCAATGTCACTGGGACAAGAGGAATGTGTGCCCATCCTTGTTCCTCTTCCTGCTTGTCTAGAAAAGGGTTGCTGAATATTCCTGCAATTACATGAATCCCTTAATCCAAGGTCACGACAATCAAGACATAGAAACATAGAAACTAGAAGCAGGAGTAGGCCATTCGGCCCTTCGAGCCTGCTCCACCATTCATTTTGATCATGGTTGATCATTGAATTCAATATCCTAATTCCCCCCTTTCCCTCCCATGGGGTTGGCACGGTGGCACAGTGGTTAGTACTATTGCCTCACAGCGCCAGGGACCCGGGTTTGATTCCCGGCTTGGGTCACTGTCTGTGTGGAGTTTGCACGTTCTCCCCGTGTCTGCATGGGTTTTCTCCAGGTGCTCCGGTTTCCTCCCACAGCCTGAAAGGCGTGTTGGTTAGGGTGCATTGACCCAAACAGGCACCAGAGTGTGGCGACTAGGGGAATTTCACGGTAACGTCATTGCAGTGTCATTGTGACTAATAAATAAACTTTACTTTAGATATCCCTTGATCACTTTAGCCCCAAGAGTGATATCTAATTTCTTCTTGAAATCACACACTGTTTTGGCCTCAATTACTTTCTGTGGGAGTGAATTCCACACATTCACCATCCTCTGGGTGAAGACATTTCTCACCTCAGTCCCAAAAGGTTTACCCCTTATCGTCAAACTATGACCCCTAGTTCTGGTGACCAGGATCTGCATTAATCACAGTGCTAACTTCGGAGTTGGGCAATTTGAGGTGTAAAATAATAGCCTCTTTAGCTTAAAATCATAACAGCCATTGCATTACTTTACCTTCGATGGAACTTTTTATTCTGGATGTTACCTCATCACAGGAGGGAGGCAATGACCTCGTGGTATTATTGCTAGACCATTAATCCAGAAACTCAGTTAATGTTCTGGGGACCCGGGTTCAAATCCTGCCACGGCAGATGGTGGAATTTGAATTCAATTTTTAAAAAAAGTATCCGGAATTAAGAGTCTACTGATGACCCATTGTTGATTATTGGAAAAAACCCATCTAGTTCACTAATGTCCTTTAGGGAAGGAAATTTGCAGTCCTTACCCGGTCTGGCCTACATGTGATTCTAGAGCCACAGCAATGTGGTTGACTCTCAACTGCCCTCCAAGGGCAACTAGGGATGGGCAGTAAATGCTGGCCCAGCCAGCGATGCCCACATCCCACGAATGGATTTAAAAAAAAGGGGGGGGCCTGAAGATTGGAGGGTGGCAAATGTTGTGCCTTTGTTTAAAAGGGGCTGCAGGGAAAAGCCTGGGAACTACAGGCCAATGAGCCTTCTATCCGTAGTGGATAAGTTGTTTGAAGATATTCTGAGAAACAGGATCTACAGGCATTTAGAGAGGCAAGGATTGATTAGGGATAGTCAGCATGGCTTTGTGAGTGGAAAATCTTGTCTCACGGATTTGATTGAGTTTTTTGAAGGGATTGTTCATGGGGAAACCTGACCTGCCTTTAACCCACCATCAAAGTCGGGAGAACAAACTTCCAAACGAATTTTCCGATGGTGGGGAATTAACATTTTTAATCACACCCTTGCCCACCACCAATCCCAGTGCTGGTGGGAGCTGGAAACTCCCTCCTTGTATTAGTTTCAGTGAACTGTGTAATGCAGAACACACACTGAAGTGAAGAACTTGATTCCTGGAAGTCAAATTTTTGTATAGAATTAGACAGAATTTACACCGACCATACAGTCCATACTGGCGCCTCGTCTCAACACAAGCAGGAATCCTATCTCATGCACCTATCATCTTCTCTTATCATTTTAACTCCTGTTCTTCCAGCACCTCTTTGAACTCTTCTTAAAAGTTGACTTCTTCGATTACTGGTGCACTCTGCAGCCTGAGAAAAACCTTCAAGTGACAAAAACACAAAAATGCTGCTAAAACTGGGCAGGTCTGGCAGCATCTGTGGAGATGTAAAATAGAGATAACAGGCAGGAACTTCTACCCCCATCTCCCACCCCCCCCCCCCCTCTCCCACCCACCTCACCCCCACCTCGCCACCAATGGCGTGATTTGTGGCAGTGGAAGACACGTGCCATTGCCTGGCAGCGAGAAGCGGGAACACCAGATCCCGCTGTTGTCAACAACATTTTCCGCGCCCTCCACCACCGGGTAACCTATGGGGGGAGTCGGAGGGTGGCAGGGTGTGCTGATGGTGGGACCGGAAGACTCTTCTTCAGAGCCATACAGATCCGAAATGCCAACTCTATTTTCTCTCCCCACTGATGCTGTCAGACCTGCTGAGATTTTCCAGCATTTTCAGTTTTTGTTTCAGATTTCCAGCATCCGCAGTATTTTGCTTTTAAACCCTTCAAGCAAAAGATGTTTCTTCTCTCTGTCCTAAATCTCTTCAATTTAATTTTATATCCATGACCTAATTCTGGATTCTGGTCTCGCTAGGCCTTTCATCCAATCAACCGCTGTAACTTTGTCAGGAAATTGGTAGGAAATGCAGACAGTTTGGAATTTCTGTTGACCTGCAGAATATAGTGTGGTCAAATGGGAATTCCCAATGTCGGAATATAGGAACCAGGAGTAGGCCACTCAGCCCATCAAGCCATTGTACTGCCATTCAGTACAACCATGGCTGATCAGACACTTTTACTCCAATCGTCCCCATAGCTCTTTACGCAATTGTTATTCAGCAATTATCAATCCCTGCTTTAAACATATTCAATGACTGAACTTCACAACCCTCTGGGGTACAGAACTCCAAAGATTCGCAAGCCTCTGTGTAAAGAAAGTTCTCCTCAACTCAATGCTAAGGGGCTTCCCCCTTATTTTGAAATTGCGGGCCCTGGTTCGAGACTCCCCAACCAAGGGAAACATCTTGCCTGCACCTACCCTGTCTATTCCTTTAAATATTTTACAGGTTTCAATGAGATGACCTCCCATTCTTCAGAACTCTAGAGACTACAGGCCCAGTTTGCCCAATCTGTCTTCATAAGACAGTCCCGCCATCCCCGGAACAGATCTGTGAACCTTCATTGCAGTCCCTCTGTGGTAATATTCTTTCTGAGGTCTCCTTCTTGCTAAACTGAAAGGTAAATACTAGTTCTGAAGAAGATGTTGGATTGGATTTGAAACATTGGATATTGGATTTGAAACATTGGGTGGGATTTTATGGCCGCACTCGCGCCAAAACCGGAAAATCCCATCCAAGGTCAACTGAACTTGCCTCGCCCGCTCTGATTCCCGTGGCGGGCAATACAGTAAAATTCGCCCCATCAACTCCATTATCTCTCACCACAGATGTTGCCCGACCTGCTGCATTTTTCCAACACTTTCTATTTCCGTGTCTCTTTCTGCCCACTGTCTCTTCCCTTCATCATTTTGAACACCTCCACCAAATCATCGTCTAATCTCCAATTCAGTGAAATCCGATTCTATTTTCAAATTTGTCTTCCTATTTATGTCTTGTCAGTCGAGGCAACATCCCTGTAAACCTGGACTGTACCATAAAGCAGGACTGATGATGCCCATTCATTTGCACTCAATCGGAACTCAAAGAATAATGCTGAGGACAATTCAAAATCCTATTTCTTTAAGCACCAGAAATGCTGTAGAAATGATCTCATTTTATCGGTTAAAAAGCTGTTTTCTTGAAGGCAAATCATTCTATTTGTTTTCTCTATTCCAATTTTCTCCACTCTTGAGGGCATTGATTTATGCTGGGATATGGTAAAATGGCAGAAGCTGCCCCTTCAGCACCTCACGTCGTTGGCCACTTCTAAAAATCTTTCAGTCTAGACAACATTTTTTTGGCAGGTTATTTGATCATGAGGACCATTGTGGCTGAGCCTAATCCTTTCCTCACTCAGGCACACTTCCCACAGCCACTGCACAGCAAGCATGAATAGGAAGAATGTATTTTTCCTTCTCTCTCCCTTACTCCAGGATGACCGAGACAGACTGCAACAGTGCGACTGTTCGAAGCTCCAGCTATCATTCAGGTCTGCAGGATTTGCAAGGGTTTATGCTGGGATCTCACTGGTTGTGTAGCAAAAATTCTAAATGGCGAGTAGCGTATTTATCAACCAAATCATGGGAACAGCCCAATTTATTTGTTCATTTTTATCTACGCTCATGATTGTTGGAACGGGATTGTAGCTTTTGTAAACCTGCTTTCAGATCCCCGCAGTGGCGTACTTGAATCATAGAACCCACGACAGTGCGGAAGAAGGCCATTCGGCCCATTGAGTCTACACCGACTCAGTATCTTTCCCAGGCCCGCTCCTGCCCACCTGCCCTATCCCTGTACCCCCACGGACTTACCTTGGCGAATCCATCCAACCTGCACATCTTGGGACACTAAGGGGCAATTTAACATGGCCAATCCACGTAATCCGCACATCTTTGGACTGTGGGTGGAAACCGGAGACCCCGGAGGAAACCCCACGCAGACACGGGGAGAACATGCAGACGCCACACAGACAGTAACTCAAGCCAGGAATCGAACCCAGGTCCCTGGTGCTGTGAGGCAGCAGTGCTAACCACTGTGCCACCGTGCCGCCCGGATTACAGATGATGCAGTTGCACTTTTTCTCTTTATTTGGATTCAAGAGCAGTACAGCTCAGCGAGTACAGCTCAGCGTTATGCTGGTCCGTTGCACATGGTTTACAACAGGGAAAGTTTTAACAACACCAGGTTAAAGTCCAACAGGTTTATTTGGTAGCAAATGCCATTAGGTTTTGGAGCGCTGCTCCTTAGTCAGATGGAGTGGATATCTGCAGATATGGCAGATAACCACTCCATCTGACGAAGGAGCAGCGCTCCGAAAGCTAATGGCATTTGCTACCAAATAAACCTGTTGGACTTTAACCTGGTGTTGTTAAAACTCTGACTGTGTTTACCCCAGTCCAACGCTGGCATCTCCACATCATTACAACAGGGAGCCAGCAATAGTTAAATAGACGACTCACTGGTGACAGGCTCACCTCTGAGTCAAAAGGTTGTGGAATCAACCTCTACCCCAGAGATGAGGGCACATAATCATAGGCTGACTTCTCAGTGAGTCCTAAGGGAGTGCTACACCGTTGGAAATGCTGTGTTTTTGGACGTGATATTAAACCAAGGCTGTCTGCTCAGGTAAAGAAGAGGCGTGGTGATCTTCCCCAATATATAACCCACAACTGACATCACTAATTGGATTATTGCTGTTTGTGGGACCTCGCTATGTAGAAACTGACACATGCATTTTCTGATATTACACCAAAAACATATGCAATTGGTTGGAAACTGCAGTGGGACATCCAGCAATTGTGAATGCCGCTATCTAAATGCAAGTTCTTTCTTTATTTCAACAATACTGTTGATTTGATTTATTATTGTCACATGCATTCGTAAACAATGAAAAGTATTGTTTCTTGTGCAAACATACTATTCAGGAAAAGATAAGGGGCAGAGCATAGTGTTACAGTCACAGCTAGAGTGTAGAGAAAGATCAATTTAATATAAGGTAGGTCCGTTCAAAAGTCTGATGGCAGCAGGGAAGAAGCTGTTCTTGAGTAGGTTGGTACGTGACCTCACCGCAAACTTTTGTATCTTTTTCCCGACAGAAGAAGGTAGAAGACAGTACGTCCGGGGTGCGTGGGGTCCTTGATTTATGCTGGCTGCTTTTCCGAGGCAGTATATCTTACCGTGATGCTTTCTTCCACTAATATCATCAACAATCAATTCTGGCCTCGGAGGTCTTTTGGTTGAAAGGGTTCATTCCCCGCGCCCCTCCCTCCCCCAACACCCCCTCCACACTTTAAATCTTTTCATGGCTTTGACCACCACGTAAGGACAGCAATTATTAAGATTATCAATGAATTTTTACAATGAATAAACATCAAAACCTGAGCCAAGATCCTATCCTGCTGCACTTCCATCCTGCCCTCTGAGAGATTTTGAACTTGGTAAAAAAAAGGTGATGGCTTTGCCCATCTGTTGTTTTTGCTCTCTGAAACCTGGCTTTATTGATATCTGAAGAACACTCGCACAGGCGGCGATAATTAATGGCAACGGTGGGTATTAGCGTGGAAAGTCTGTGAACGAATGTTTGGCTTTGGATTCCTTTAGGTGGCTGCTACAGACTGTCAGTCAAACGCTGCTGCAGTCGGACTGTTGGAATACCAATGAGATACGTATTTGCACCAGCCAGCCCCCCCGGGGGGACTTAAGTAACTCCGCAGCGCCGCCCACTCCCCGTCATTGGTCCGAGGGATGCTTTCCACAAACCAGTCAGGAAGTGTCTATTTGATGTTCTGCTCCTGTTTGGTTTGAGAGGCTATCCGTCACAAAGATTTAAGATGTTGCTGTTGCTACTGCTGCTGTGTAATGTCAAGTTGGCTAAGCGTAGTTCAGCAGCTAGTTGAAGGGCAGTAAGGAAGGTTTTTTTATTGTCAATCCGGCAGGAGAGTCTTCATCAGAGATACCGAAAAAGCAATAAATAGCACATCGAGCTTGATTTATACTTGTGGAAAAGCAAACGTTTATATAACACCTTTGACAGATTATTATATTACAACTGTGTCATTGCTTATTATTAATTCTGGACGGGCTCATTAGTGATACCATGTTAAAATGGCACAGGTGCAGGCACTGTATTAAAGATGACATTACCCATTCTTTCCTTTCATTTGGGACTAAGTCACGCAGATTAAAACTGTTAAGATCGAAATTTATTGAAACTGGCTGGGGAGAAGCACCAAACATCAGCTGCCACAATAATGGAGACATTTAATGTGTTAAAAAGCCCTTTGCAAAAGCCTTGTCCTCCTTGCCTAATGGGGCACTGTATTGTTAATTAATTTGAGGTTGGCCAATCCTGTTAGCGAGACATTTAAACTTTATTTACTTGTGTCACAAGTAGGCTTACATTAATACTGCAATGAAGGTACTGCGCAAATCCCCTACTCGCCATACGCTGGAGCCTGTTAGGGTACACTGAGGGAGAATTTAGCATACCTAACATATCGAACCAGCATGTCTTTCGGACTGTGGGTGGAAACTGGAGCACTCGGAAGAAACCCACACAGACACGGGGAGAACGCGCAGACTCCATGCAAACACCGCACAGACAGTGACCCAATCGAACTTGGGTCCCTGGAGCTGTGAGGCAGCAGGGCTAACCACTGTGCCACCGTTCCACTCATTTAACGTGACGACGCGGTTCACAATTAAATGTGAATCTGCATTTTTAAAAAATGTCTCCATCACCAGATGATGCGATGGTTTTGTGACCAGTAGCAAAATCTGTGCCACTTTACTAGAGCACACTTGAAAGCACAGCAGAGAAGGTGCCTTTTGACGCAACTTGCACTGATGCAGGGAGCAACCAAACATAAACTGTTCTCTCCACTGGAGTCACACAGGAGGATTTATTTAACTTTCACTTCAAATGTTTGCATATACTTCTGTGTAAGGAAACTCTGTAAATGGAATTGGGGTTGACTGCTCATCCCACAGCACTCCTGCCATCCCTCCTTCCTCTGTGACAAGTCGGGCTCCACTCCTTGTCGGGCATGTTTGTGGTGGGAAGACAGGGGGGGCACATAAACTATGATGGGCGGCTAGCCTACCACCTTCCTGTCCAGGCCCCCTGAAAGCGGTAGATGGGCAGGTGGGTGTCGAGATTGGCAGTTGTTTTAAAAATCACAGTTGAGGATCAATTGAGCTTGTTATCAACACTGCCCGTGCCATAATACAGAGGATGTGGCGAAGCGGAAGTGGGCAGACCATTCTTTTCACCCAACTGGTTAAAAGGTGGACAGGTGGGCGCATGGGTGGCTATGTCCTTCAGTATGTTCCCTGTGCACAGTGCACATCGGGAGCAGTTACCCCAGCAGGATGACACCTCCCCTTTGTGCCTCCTCACCCTCCAGAACTTGTTCCTCCGCCCGCGTTCCAACCCTCCCCAGGGTGCCCGCCCCATCTCTTCTGCCACAAATGCCCGGAATCTATCTAGTCCAGGATCCATCGCTCTTCTTTCCGGGGCCTACGTGCAATCCCAGCAGCACCCACTGCTGAGCTTTGGCGCTGCTGGGAGTGCTGGAGTTGTCGGTCAATCAGATTGGTTCAGATCACAGTGAGGGAAAGAAGTCGCACCCTTTGCTTATTCAGTCTCCTCTCTGCCCCGACGTGTAATAGCTGGAGGCCACCTTTTTGTCAGCCAAATGGGTTGAAATCGGGGCGGCACGGTGGTTACCACTGCAGCTTCACAGCGCCAGGGACCCAGCTTCAATTCCGGCCTCAGGTCACTGCCTGTGTGGAGTTTGCACATTCTCCCCGTGCCTGTGTGGGTTTCCTCCGGGTGCTACACAGCCCCAAAAAGGTGCGGGTTAGATTGATTGGCCATGCCAATGTGTCAGGGGGTTAGCAGGGTAAATATGTGGGGCTATGGGAATAGAACTTGGGTGGGATTGTGGTTGGTGCGGACTCGATGGGCCGAGTGGCCTCCTTCAGCACTGTAGGGATTCTATGAAATCGGCTTTTGTAATGTGGTTGGGGTAGCAAGCAACATACCTTCTGGTAAAATTCAGCCATCAACTCTGGGCTGTGGCAAAATGAGCATATCAAGACTACTGCATATTAAAAATAACGTAAGGAGTCTAACAACACCAGGTTAAAGTCCAACAGGTTTATTTGGTAGCAAACGCCACTAGCTTTCGGAGCGCTGCTCCTTCGTCAGGTGAGTGGGAGTTCTGTTCACAAACTGGGCATAGAAAGACACACAACGTTTGTGTCTTTGTTAAGGAATGTTAAGGAAGTTGGGTACATTCTCTTGGAAAAGAGATTTTGAAATGACCTAATTAGTGTTTCTAACATTAGGCAAATTTGATTTTAGCGACTAACAAAGGCGTTGAAAGGATCAAATACTGAGGAACAAAGCTGAAACATTAAGGCCTGGACTTTTCTGTTCTAAGGCCCAGAATTGGCTCTTAGATGAGGGAAGGGGGAACCAACCGTTGCATCCCCCCCCAAAACATAATTTTTTCTTACATCAGGGAACTCCATCAATGCCCTCTACATGTGACTGATACCAGCAGGGAGGTAGGGCTCAGTACCCCACACAGGGCGGCACAGTGGTTAGCACTGCTGCCTCACAGCGCCAGGGACCCGATTCAATTCCAGCCTCGGGTCACAGTCTGTGTGGAGTTTGCACATTCTCCCCGTGTCTGTGTGGGATTCCTCCGGTGCTCTGGTTTCCTCCCATGGTGCAAAGTGTGTGGGTTAGGTGGGTTGACCATGCTAAATTGACCCTCGTGTCAGGGGGATTAGCTCGGGTAAATATGTGAGGTTACGGGAGTAGGCCCTGGGTGGGATTGTGGTCGGTGCAGACTGGATGGGCCAAATGGCCTCCTTCTGCACTGCAGGAATTCTATAATTCTGTGAATCAACCCATGCCAGCTCTGGTTCCCGGTGCCAGGAGGATGAGCATGGTGCCTGAGGCAGCAGGCCCAAAGGCAGCAGTGGCACTTCCATTGAGCAGCATTTTGGAGGGAGAGGGCTGAGTAATTAACTCCTCTCTTTTGAGGGCCCCTTAAGAGAGCCCTGGCTCCTGCAGAGCTGTGTAAAGTTGTAGCAAAGACTGTATCACTTTGGGGATGGTGTGTCCCCTAAACATGCACTACTTCTTTTTCCCTTTTTGTCGTAGAACTGGTGCCTTGCAGCAGAACTGCTGACTTTATTGGGCCTGGTAACAGCAATCTCCTCTCCTCTGCATAAAGACCCACCTTGCATTTTGAACTTGACCCTCAGGAGGACACTGAGGTACCTCATACTCAGATTAAGATAGTGAATAGAAGTTCCACCCTCACAGTTCTCCAATGGCAAACCTGCAGAGGAAAATCCCAGCCTAAGTTTGGAGTGAAGACTGGTGAGATGGAGGATAATTTACAAGGAAAGGACACTCAAGCGAAGAGTGTATTGGGTACTAGGATATGTTTCTGAATGGAAAAGAGATGAAGAGATATGGTAAACAGCTGGATGAAGAGCTATCACAAGCAATTAAAACAGAAAATGCTGGTCAGGCAGCATCTGTGGAGAGAGAGAGAGAGAAACAGAGTTAACTTTTCAAGTCCATTGACCGTCTACAGTAGCAATGGTTTAGATGTGTAAGTCCCATTTTGGCTTGTACATTTATTATTCTCTAATTTTTGTCGGGATTATTATCAATATTATGCTGGGATGCTGGCTTGATTTACAACTTATTTCCACCTATAATCATGACTTCATAATTTCACCCATATCTTCACAAAAAGACCCCTGATCAATATCCATACAGAGAAGGTGCATTTGGTTAGAATCACCCCTGGCAACATTCTCACATGTGGAGTGTTGTATGCACAAGAGCACCGACTAAGCCATTTCATGATGCAGTGCTCTGGAGCTCCATCCTCTCATTGAATTTGGCCAGTTTCCCTTTGTATTTCCCCCAAAACCTCTCCTCCTTGAAGGTAATGAATGCAGTACAAGGGCCTGGCATATGTGGAGTTACTCTGGGACTGAGTACAGTATTAGTCGCACAGTGATGTAAGAGGGGAGGCACTGGTGTAGTGGTATAGAAACAGAAACATAGAAGATGGGAGCAGGAGGAGGCCATTTGGCCCTTTGGGCCTGCTCCACCATTCATTACGATCATGGCTGATCATCCAACTCAATAGCCTAATCCTGCTTTCTCCCCATAACCTTTGATCCCATTCGCCCCAAGTGCTATATCCAGCCGCCTCTTGAATACATTCAATGTTTTGGCATCAACTACTTCCTGTGTGATGAATTTCACAGGCTCACCACTCTCTGGGTGAAGAAATGTCTCCTCATCTCCATCTTAAATGGTCTACCCCAAACCCTCAGACTGTGACCCCTGGTTCTGGACTCCCCCACCAATGGGAACATCCTCCGAACATCCACGCTGTCTAGTCCTGTTAGAATTATATAAATTTCTATAAGATCCCCCCTCACTCGTCTGAACTCCAGTGAAAACAATCCTAACCTAGTCAATCTCTCCTCACACATCAGTCCCGCCATCCCCAGAATCAGCCTGTATCAGTATAAGGAGAGGCAGTGGCGTAGTGGTATTAGAACGTACAGGGTAAATGGTAGGAGTCTGAAGAGTGCAGTTGAACAGAGGGATCTGGGAATACAGGTACAGAATTCCCTAAAAGTGACGTCACAGGTGGATAGGGTTGTAAAGAGTGCCTTTGTTACATTGGCCTTTATAAATCGGAGTATCGAGTATAAAAGTTGGAGTGTTATGGTAAGGTTATATAATGATGTGGAGATGCCGGCGTTGGACTGGGGTAAACACAGTAAGAAGTTTAACAACACCAGGTTAAAGTCCAACAGGTTTATTTGGTAGCAAAAGCCACACAAGCTTTCGAGGCTCTGAGCCCCTTCTTCAGGTGAGTGAAGAAGGGGCACCTGTGACATCCACCTGTGACATCACTTTTAGGGAATTCTGTACCTGTATTCCCAGATCCCTCTGTTCAACTGCACTCTTCAGACTCTTACCATTTACCCTGTACGTTCTAATACCACTACGCCACTGCCTCCCCTTATACTGATACAGGCTGATTCTGGGGATGGTGGGACTGATGTGTGAGGAGAGATTGACCTGAAGAAGGGGCTCAGAGCCTCGAAAGCTTGTGTGGCTTTTGCTACCAAATAAACCTGTTGGACTTTAACCTGGTGTTGTTAAACTTCTTACAAGGTTATATAAGGCATTGGTGAGGCCGAATTTGGAGTATTGTGGACAGTTTTGGTCACCTAGTTACAGGAAGGATGTAAATAAGGTTGAAAGAGTGCAGAGAAGGTTCACAAGGATGTTGCCGGGACTTGAGAAGCTGAGTTACAGAGAGAGATTGAATAGGTTGGGACTTTATTCCCTGGAGCGTAGAAGATTGAGGGGAGATTTGATAGAGGTGTATAAGATTTTGATGGGTATAGATAGAGTGAATGCAAGCAGGCTTTTTCCGCTGAGGCTAGGGGAGAAAAAAACCAGAGGGCATGGGTTAAGGGTGAAAGGAGAAAAGTTTAAAGGCAATATTAGGGGGGGCTTCTTCACGCAGAGAGTGGTGGGAGTGTGGAATGAGCTGCCGGATAAAGTGGTAAATGCTTTAAGATTTAAGAAAAACTTGGACGGGTTCATGGATGAGAGGCGTGTGGAGGGATATGGTCCAAGTGCAGGTCAGTGGGACTAGGCAAAAAATGGTTCGGCACAGACAAGAAGGGCCAAAAGGCCTGTTTCTGAGCTGTAATTTTCTATGGTTCTATGGTTCTATTGCTAGACTAGTACTCCAGAGATCCAGGATAATGTCCTGGCGATCTGGGTTTAAATTCCACTACGGCATGGCACCTGGTGAAATTTGAACTCGAAAATAAAAAAATTAAACGTCTAATGATGACCATTGTCGATTGTCTTAAAAACCCAGCTGGTTCACTAATGTCCTTTAGGAAAGGAAATCTGCCATCCTTACCCGATCTGGCATATATGTGACTCCAGATCCAAAGCAATGTGGTTGACTCTTAATTACCTTCAGGGATGAGAAATAAATGCTGGCTCAGCCAGTGAAGCCCACATCCCATGAACAAACTAAAAAGAAGAGAATACATGACCCATAGTTAGGGGTCAGTCCAGTGTTGGACAGAGCTGTGTGTGCAAGCAAGCATGGAGAAAGCGTCAAGTTTGAACCCTTCACTGTATATATACGCAGTTCTTGTAGTTAATAAGTACATACAGTTAACCTATTTAAGACTACGAGAGCTTCATTAAGACGTGCCAAATGGTACTCAACACCCGACAGAAATAACGTGTGGATTCCAGTTCCACAGGTCTCCAAAGCCATTTTGTATGCAAACCATGGCTGTGAATGTTGACAGGCTCTTATTACTGTGGACATGAACAATCCTGCACCCCCCCCTCCCCCCCCCCCCCCCCCCCCCCCCCCCTCTTTGTTTACCCGGTGGCAGTGAGCCCGCCCTGTTATATCATCAGCCCAGACTGGGAATCAAATCCTACACTATGCATTTTTTCAGTGTATCTTCACACACACAGTGTGTTTTCCCTTTGGGAAATACTGGGGAAGCGGTGAAAGGATTCCTGAATTGGTTGTCAGCCTATTGAATAGCATTATAAAGGCTCCATTCTGTGGCCATCAAATCCTGATGTTGGACTTGAACCCAAAGCTTCTGGTTCAAAAGTACGGGCGCTATCATTGTGCCATAAGACCTCCTTGCCCCCTCTGTGTGAAGCTCGGTAATAAGCTTAATCAACCTTGTTTGATTTATTCTTTCTCTTTCATTGCTCCCTGTGATTAGGCCTTTCATACACTGATGCCAATCTTTTAAAGCACTGAGCACAAATTATAATTTGGCCATCTTGCTGTAAGTTTTAGCATTGTCCCCATTCAGTCTCCCAGCTGCAATTCATAGAATCATAAGATCCCTACAGTGCAAGAGGAGATCATCTGGCCCATCAACTCTCCGACAGAGCATTCCATCCATGCCCTATCCCCGTAACCCCAAGTTGTTACCCCACTAATCCCCCTAACCGACACATCTTTGGACACTAAGGAGCAATTGAGTATGGTTAATCCACCTAACCGGTGAATCTTTGGAGGAAACCGGAGCACCCAGTGGAAGCCCATGCGGATACAGGGAGAATGTACAAACTTCACGCAGCCAGTCTCCCAAGGTTGGAATTGAACCCAGGTCCTTGGTACTGTGAGGCAGCAGTGCTATCCACTGTGCCACTGAGCTGCCCTTCCAATGTCATGGTGTGCACTGTACCCTACATTGTGATTTGTGAAGACTCTAAGAGCGCACAATGACTGTATTCTTTGTTATTTATGCACCAGCAGGGAAATGGTAACCTGCAATGGGGGTCTCCTGTCTCCCAGTACCACTCATGTTTAACCACACGGTATGTGGCAGCATGGTGTCTCACTGATGTCTCACTGCGCCAGGGACCCGGGTTCAATTCCAGCCTCGGATCACTGTCTGTGCCGGGTTTGCACATTCTCCCCGGCCGGAATTTTACTGGCATGCTCACCCACACACCGCACCCCCCCCGCCCCGGAATCGGGACTGATGAGGTTCACGGAATGGCATTCTCCATTGGCCTTGGGTGAGATCTCATGAGACTCAGGCAGGCGAGGCGATAAAATTCTGGTACCCGTGTCTGCGTGGGTTTTCACCGGGTGCTCCAGTTTCCTCCTACATTCCAAAGATGTGCGGGTTAGGTGGATTGGCCGTACTAAATTGACCCTAGTGTCAGGGGGACTAGCAGGATAAATGTTTGGGGTCACGAGAATAGGGCCTGGGTGGGATTGTGGTCAGTACTGACTCGATGGGCCGAATGGCCTCCTTCTGTACTGTAGTGATTCTATGGTTCTATTCTATGATTCTATTGTCCATCCTACTCGTCACATCCTTAATAACTCATAGCAGATTTGTCAAACACCATTTCCCTTTTATAAATCATATTATGATTTTCTCAGTGCCCTGTATCGTGCCCCCAATAATAGATTCAAGCATTTTCCCTACTACTGCTTCCAGGCTAACTGGCCTGTAGTTTAGCTTTCTCTCCTTTCTCGAATATTGGGGCTACGTTTGCTACCTTACAGTCGAAGAAGATCCTTCCGGAATGTCGGGAATGTCAGACTGAATAAATGTTAATTTTTTTGTGTTGACAAATTGATTATTCAACTGAAGATGTGAAAGAAAGAAATAACTTTCACTTCTATAGCACCCTTCATGTCTTCAGAACATCCCAGATCACCTCACAGCCAATGAGTGTAGTTACTGTTGTGATGTAGGAAACGCAGCAACCAATTTGCACTCAGTAAGCTCCAGCAAACAGCAATGAAATAATCACCAGGCCATCTCTCTTATAGAGACATTGGCTGAGGGATAATAATTGGCTGGGATACAAACCAATAAACCTGTGCCGTTGTCATTGCCCTCTGTGATAATGGTGCTGGGCCTTTAAGCTGTCAAGTTCAGTCCCAGATCCTGTTTTTAGTCTGTGGGGGGTGGATTTATGGTGCCCGCTTGTTGCTGGCAGGAATGGCGTGGGCCTGGATAATCTAGTGTTGGCAGAAAAATGGGTTTAGCTCTGAGTGCCAAAGCCATTGCGATGCTCCACACCCGCCACACCGGCCCCAATCAGGTTCCAACCTGGTCTGGGCAGGAGCCTGATAATTATTCTAAAGGCCTGTTTTAATTAGTGGGTCTGTAATCCACTTCAAATCCCTCCTGCCATTCACCCCCCTCTCCAGCAGGATCTGCACCGGGTGGGTTTTGGTGCAGGTCCTGAAATCGTGAACCTGACACGCTGGACCCCAAGGGGGTCAAGGAGGTAAGTGTGTATGCCATGTGCCCTCTGCCATTGCCATGCTGCAGAGGGACCATCCACCAAGGCTCCTGGGGGTTGGATGGACTCAGGTTGGCAGCAAGAGGTTGAATTCAGCACTTTATCATGAGATGGAGGTCTTGTGGCTGGATTGCCCCTTCTAGCCCTGGGAAAGTTGATGATGGCTTGGTGATTTCAGGCATCTCACTGATCAAAATCTTCTGTCCGTCAACTGTGAAAACTTTAAGGTGGCCTGGTCACTTTGATTTCCATGTTCGCTGGAAACTTGGCAGGCTTTCAAATCCCACCAGCACTCCATTCAGAAAAGGGTTCCCTCTTTGTCTCTCTAAGAAGCTGCAAAATTGAGAAGATCCCTTTCAAGTACTCTGACTGACAGAAGTCAGGCACTTTCACTTGGCGGGGGGGGGCATTGTTTGCTTTCCCACAGCTGCTCACACAGTCCCATTCTTTAACACAACATTTATTTCCCGTCTCTCAGCCTTCCGAGAAAGCTGAAATCCCTTCAAACCCTTTGAAGACCCTTATTTCCATTCACTTTCAATCCACAATGCTTCTTAACTCTCCTTTGATTGACAGCTTAATGGTTTTCAGACAGCATGCAGTCAGCTTTGTTTGTTGATCTTTTGCTGCACGGTTGAATTCAACGCAAGCCCCCCCCCCCCCCCCCCCCCCCCCCGCCCCCCCACCACCCCCACTGTTTCTAACCACAATGTTTGCACAAGAGAAATTGAAAAGCATTTAGTTACTATTGAAGTTGCCTGCAACTGTGACCATGTTTAATGGGGTTTCCGTGGAGATATTCTGGCTGGTCTAGGTGCTTCTAAGAAGAGGGAAACTGGCCAGAATTTCCATTCCTGGATAATATCCATTATTCTACCGACAAAATATCCAAGCCCAATGATCAGATTCCTGCCTGTACATTACTGCCAAGTAGCCACTGTTTTCCACGAGAGACAGCTGAATCTTTTACTTAGATCCAGTCCTGTATTCACTGTCACGTACCCATTAGTCCTTTGCACATTTCCAAGAACTATCTCGGCAGGTTTCAGTTTTCGCAGAAGCACAGAATGTGATGTCCAAAACATGGATACAAATTTGCAGTTCCATACATCATGAGCAGAATTTGAATGACCGGGTGGGTCATTTAATGCCTGAGGAAACCTGACACTGGTTCGGGCCTCCTGTCCGTGACCATGGGCCGGCACCTTTACCGGGTCAATATTTTTGGCGCCAGTTTCAAAATCGGTCCCATTCGGTGACTCTGCATGTTTTTATTTTATCCATTCGTGGGACATGGGCATCACTGGCTGGCCAGCATTTGTTAAAACTGTTATTGTGTTTACCCCAGTCCAACGCCGGCATCTCCACATCAGCATTTATTGCCTATCCATAGTCGCCTGACGGCAGTTAAGAGTCAACCACATTGCTGTGGCTCTGGTGTCACATGTAGGCCAGACCAGGTAATGATGGCAGATTTCCTTCCCTAAAGGACCTGAGTGAACCAGATGGATTTTTCTGACAATTGACAATGGTTTCATGGTCATCAGTAGATTCTTAATTCCGGATTTCTTTCATTGAATTCAAATTCCACCATCTGCTGTGGCTGGATTCGAACCTGGGCCCCTAGAACATGAGTTTCTGGATTAATAGTCTAGCAATAATAACACTAGGCCATTGCCTGTTCAGATCCTATATGATTTTGATTTGATTTATTATTGTCACATGTATTGGGATGCAGTGAAAAGTATTGTTTCTTGCGCGCTATACAGACAAAGCATACCGTTCATAGAGAAGGAAAGGACAGGATGCAGAATGTAGTGTTACATAGCTAGACAGTAGAGAAATATCAGCTTAATATATTGTAGGTCCATTCAAAAGTCTGATGGCAGCAGGGAAGATGATGTTCTTGAGTGGGTTGGTACATGTTTTCAGCCTTTTGTATCTTTTCCCAACGGAAGAAGGTGGAAGGTGGGGTGCGTGGGTCCTTGATTATGCTGGCTATTTTTCCGAGGCTGCAGGAAGCGTAGACAGAGTCAATGGAAGGGAGGCTGGTTTGCGCGATGAACTGGCCTTCGTTCACGATCCTTTGTAGTTTCTTCCGGTCTTGGTCAGAGCAGGAGCCATACCAATTTGTGATCCATCCGGAAAGGACGCTTTCTATGGTGCATCTGTAAGAATTGGTGAGAGTTGTAGTGGATGTGCTGAATTTCCTTAGCCTCCTGAGAAAGTTGATGAGTGAGTAGGACTCTTTCTTGCCTCTGAGTCAGGAGGCCAAGCCCCGTTTTAGAGACCCGAGCAAAACTTGCAGTCTGACCCGTCTCGTGCAATACTGAGGGTGTGCTGTATCCTCAGAGACAGGATTGCCAACCTTCCCGGATTGGCCTGGAGTTACCGGGACACAGCTTTGTGCAACCCAGGAACAAAATCATCGTGACACTAAAACGGATTGCTTTTTATTTGTCATCGTCTCTGAACATTTCTTTTCACCATATATAAAAATATTGAAAAAGGGGGAGAAAATGCCTGTTTAGCGATCAAACATCAGCCTTTTCAAAGTAAAATTTATATATTCGTCACAAGTAAAGCTTACATTAACACTGCAATGACGTTACTGTGAAATTCCCCATGTCGCCACACTCCGGCGCCTGTTCAGGTGCACTGAGGGAGGATTTAGCATGACCAATGCACCTAATCAGCACATCTTTCAGACTGTGGGAGGAAACCGGAGCACCCAGAGGAAACCCACGCAGACACGGGGAGAATGTGCAAACTCTGCACAGACAGTGACCCAAGCCGGGAATCGAACGCGGGTCCCTGGAGCTGTGAGGCAGCAGTGCTAACCACCGTGCCGCCCCACTGTGTCGCAATGCCGCCAATTGGGTAACGAGTTTTTGTGCTTTCTATTTGGAGTAGGAAGGCAGTGCGTCACAACGATGGATGTGTTGGCCAACTAATGGCCGGAGTGCAGGGGCAAGTCATGCGAAACTTCCAGAAATACATTTAGTCACAAATTGGCAACCCTGATCAGTGACGAGACTTTAAAATGAGCACCTGTCTCGGGTGAATATAAAGGATCCCTTTGCACTATTTGCAGAGAAGGGGAGTTCTCCCTGTGTGCTGATCAATATTGATCCCTCAGCCAACATCAGTGAAAAGCACATGATCTGAGTATTATCACAATGATGTTTGTGAAATCTTGCTGTGTGCAAGATAACATACTGTGCATTGCAACGGTGACCACTCTTCAAAATGACTCTGACCCTGAAGTACTCCCTGACACTCTTGGGGATGTGAAAGTCGCTATATGAATGATAGAGTCCTACAGTGCAGAAGGAGGCCATTCAGCCCGTCATTGTGGTCTGCACGGACCACAATCCCACCCAGGCCCTATCCCATAACCCCATGCATTTACCCTAGCTAGCCCCCCTGACACTAAGGGGCAATTTAGCATGGCCAATCCACCTAATCCGCACACCTTTGGACTGCAGGAGGAAACTGGAGCACCCACAGGAAACCCACGCAGACACAGGGAGAGAACATGCACTCTCCGCACAGTGACCCAAGCCGGGTTTTGAACCCGGGACCCTGGCGCTGTGAGGCAGCAGTGCTAGCCATTGTGCCACCGTGCCACCCTCTGCAAATTCTATTTTTATGGCTACCCATTAATTGCAGATTACTAACAACATTCACTTGCCAGTTTAATCTAACCACAACGGGGTCCCAATTGAACTTATCCCTGAAGTCACAATGTCCTTGCAAGTTTCATCAGAAGTCACGAGGAGTAAGGCAAACTGATTGGCTCACCACTGACAATAACCCTCACTTATGTAAAAGTCCATCATATTTCACTCGAATGCTGTCCGGTTGAGTTATGAGACTCCCACACTTGTGAAGGATGGCCGCCACTTTACTACAGGTGCGATATTCTGCTTAAACTCTGCACAGCCCGACAGGAAGCTAAGATTAAAAAGGAGACGGATCGGGTCTTTGCAACAACGGATCATCGGCATTTCAGGCAAAGTGCGATGGTTATACGTTAACATTTCTTATTAATCATCCCTAGGCAACTTCTGATGTGGCATGAGCCTGAGTTCACAATCCATCCTGTCTGACAGAGTATTAGGAGGGTCCATTAGATATCTGCTGTCTGGGTTATTGCCAACAGGATGTGATCACAACCTCGGCCCTTCTTGCCTCTTGGTGAAGTGGTCAATCTATTCAAACTACCCTGGGTGGAATAGGCCATTTCTGAATGTTCTGCCACCTCTCTCAATTGTAACACTAAACGAGAGAGGCATAATAGCAAAATAAAAATAAAACACAGTAAAACAGGGAGAGAGAAAAATACCCCAAGGCACAGATTGGAAGGGAATGACAAATCTGCGCACAAAATGAGAGAGTAAAGCAGATATACACATAGAAACCATCGAAACCCTATCGTACATATAGTATAGTTATATACTATAGTATATAGTATCCTCGGGTGGATGTAGCTGTTACTAGGGGGCATAATTGTAAGGTTCATGGTGGGAGATATAGGAGGGATGTCCGAGGTAGGTTCTTTACTCAGAGAGTGGTTGGGGTGTGGAATGGACTGCCTGCTGTGAGAGTGGAGTCGGACACTTTAGGAACTTTCAAGCGGTTATTGGATAGGCACATGGAGCACACCAGAATGATAGGGAGTGGGATAGCTTGATCTTGGTTTCGGAAAAGGTTCGGCACAACATCGTGGGCCAAAGGGCCTGTACTGTGCTGTACTGTTCTATATTCTATACAGAAGGAGGCCATTCAGCCCATCGAGTCTGCACCGACAACAATCCCACCTAAACCCTATCCCCGTAACCCCACACATATACCCTGATAATTCCTCTAATTTGTGCATCCCGGGATATTAAGGGGCAATTTAGCGTGGCCAATGCACCTAACCCGCACGTCTTTAGACTGTTGGAGGAAATTGGAGCATCCAGAGGAAACCCACAATTATACGTCCACTGAGATTGGGAGAGAAAAACAGACAAGCTCATATATAAACTGAGAGAGAAGCAAAGGTGCAATGATTTTAATCAGGCAATTGAGGGTGGCCTGCTTGAAGATGAACACCAAAAACAGGTCCCCGATCAAGGGCCAAACCGATGGTCCAATCAGGGAGCCCCATGCTCTGTACTTAAGCAAGAGTGTCAGTTCCTCTGGCACTCCGGATGTAGACTGCTGACTGGGAGCACTCTGTCTAGTGTCGTTGGATCTTGTAAATAAAGGAATTTTGGTGAAGGGACTTCTGCCTCTGAGGACTGATTACAAAAGGCGTACAAATACAGAGAGAAGAATGGGACTTTATACAGATTGAGAGGGAGGAGTCTACAGAAAGAATGGATTATGCATGGATCACCTTCCGTGCTTGATAATACCTAACTGCACCTGTCTTTCACCTGTCTCGGTTGTTGATGACCTCTTGTGTTGTCAGACTGCACATCCAACAACCAGTTTTCGATGAGCTACCATTTCCTCCAGGTAATCATTGGGAAGACCGAATCATTATCTTTGGACTTCTCCATAAGCATTATACCCCTTCCACCACTTCTATTCCCCTTCCCCAGCAACTGTCTCAGGTTAAACCAGACAATTTACAATTTAACCCTATTTAACCCAAATTTCCATAACTGACCCTATGTACCCCCTCCTGCCTCCATAACATGGAAACCACAGACAAATTACAGCACAGAAAAAGGCCATTCAGCCCATCATGTCTGCACTGGCCAGATAAAAAGAGAAACTAGCCACACATTGCAATCCCATTTCTCAGGACCTGGTCCATGTCCTTGCAGATTCCAGCACGTCAGGCACAGATCCAGGTACCTTTTAAATGAGTTGAGCATTTCAGCCTCAGCCATCAACTTAAGCAGTGAATTCCAGATGCCCACCAGCCTCTGGCTAAAAAAAAACTTTTCCTCATGTCCCCTCTAATCCATCTACCAATCACCCTAAATCCATGCTCAGCTTGCATCAGATGGAGTTTAGATGGTGACTTGATATAAGTTCCTGAGGTGGTTTGGCAGTGTGGACGTGGAGAAGATGTCTCCTCTTGTTGGAGAATCTAGAACTAGAAGGGGTGAGGGGATCACTGTTTAAAATTGAGGAGTTGCCCATTTAAAATAGAGATGGGCAGAAATCTTTTCTCTGAGGGTCGTGAGTCTTTGGAACTTTTTTCCTGAAAAGGTAGTGGAAGCAGAGTGTTTGAATATTTTTAAGGCAGTTGATTCTTGCGAAGAAGTGGGTGATAAGTTATCTGGGGAGGTGGAATACAGCTTTGAGATTTGAGATCAGCCATGATCTTATTAAATGAGGAGTAGGGTTGAATGGCCTTCTCCTGCTCATTATTCACATGTTGCATGTAAGGGTGGCACGGTAGCACAGTGGTTAGCACTGCTACCTCACGGCGCCAGGAATCCGGGTTTGATTCCCGGCTTGGGTCACTGTCAGTGTGGAGTCTGCATGTCCTCCCTGTGTCTGCGTGGGTTTCCTCCGGGTGCTCTGGTTTACTCCCTTAGTCCAAAGATGTGCAGGTCAAGTGGATTGGCCATGCTAAATTGCCCCTTAGTGTCAGGGGGATGAGCTAGGGTAAATGTATGGGGTTATGAGGGTCGGGCTTGGGTGGAATTGTGGTTGGTGCTAACTTGATGGGTCAAATGGCCTCCTTCTGCACTGTTGGATTCTATGATTCTATGATATGTCCCTGGCAATTGACATTTCAGCTCGGGGAAACAGTTTTTTCCGAACTACCCTGTTTAGGCCCCTCAGGAAAACAAACCTAGCCTATCCAATCTTTCCTCATAGCTACAATTTACAAGCACTGACAGTATTTCTGTAAATCTCCTGTGTACCCACTCCAGTGCAATTACATCCTTCCTGTAATGTAGATGTTGCGTTCTCTGCCCCACTCAAGCTGAAATGCTCATCCATCATGCCTTATTTCATGAACCAGCATCTGTTGCCCATCACTAATTGGCCTTGAGGGGAACATTTAAGAATCAACCACATTGGGTCTGGAGTCACAGGTAGGCCAGACTGGGTAAGGATGGCAGATTTCCTTCCCTAAAGGCACATTAGTGACCCAGGTGGGTTTTTGCGGAAAAACAACAATGGTTTCAGAGTCATCATTAGACTTCTAATTCCAGAATTTTTATTCAATTCAAATGTCACCATCTGCTGTGGTGGGATTTGAACCTGTGCATTACCCTGAGCCACTGGACTACTAATCCAGTGACAAAATCATTATGTCACTGCCTCCTTTGCCACCTCCACTTGCACTGTTTTCCTGGCAACTCCTGTTCTACAGCTTTGATGAATTCAGCTCATCTGAAGTCTATATCCTGTCCTGTATCAGGCCCTTTTCACCCATCAACTCTGTCCTCATTGATTTAAATTGGTTCCCAAACAACCACTTTTTAAGAAATTCTCCTTTCACCTTTCATGGTGATTGCTGGCTAGGCCAGCATTTTTGTTGCCTGTCCTGATCGCCCATGAGTTGCTGCTGCTTGTGGCTACTCTCACCATGCCTCCCGTTTAAAATTCACTTCGAAACGTAGAATGAGAGAGAAGGTCACAAGACCACTGTGCGTGTGCCAACTGTTTTGGGAGAGCTATCCAATTAATCCCACTCCCCTGCTCTCTCTCCCTGTAGTGCTGGAAACTCTTCTGGAAATGTTTAAGTGCTTCCATTCTCCCCGCCCCCTACCATTTCAGCAATCACCTCCAGCCTGCCAAAACCCCCATCACACTCTTCATTGAGGAGTAACAAGCCTAAGACCCTGACGTGCATCTTTACAGTAGCCTACCACCTCAACACAGGAATTTTGTGGAAAGCCTCTTGCAATGATTGATATTTTTCCAGTTTCCAGAGTGATGCTTCATTCTCCTTGGGCACACGGCTCTGAACCTGGAGTCATAGAAATCATAGAAACCCTACAGTACAGAAAGAGTTTGGCCCATCAAATCTGCACCGACCACAATCCCACCCAGGCTCTACCCCCATATCCCTACATATTTTACCCGCTAATCCCTCTAATCTACGCATCTCAGGACGCTAAGGGGCAATTTTAGCATGGCCAATCAACCTAACCCGCACATCTTTGGACATCTTGGAGTCCATTTAGAGTAATGCTTTGTTTTAAATTTATCCACACCAGACCCAAGACGGTTTTCAAATGAATACATTTCAAAGTAATCTGCCCAAAAACAGTCGCAAATAATATTTCCTGCTGTAATGTAGGCAGGCGCTTTGGAGAGAGCAGCCTGAGAACATGTAGCCAGTGCGGTATCCTTCAGCTCCGTTCACAGTTAATGTAAACAGCCTCAACTTCAAAGTCTCTCAACTCACAACTGGATGATTTCAAATGTCAGGATGAATGGAATGCTAGATTAGAAGTGTTTCATGGGCAATCCTACCTCTATTGCCAGGGTTGAACAGAATACAAGCTAAGCTGCTTTGGAGTCTCCTGTGTATTGCCAAAATCCTGCAGCGTGGAAATATAACAAAACTAATCCTACAGTAAGCTTCCTGCTTTCATAATTGTTGGAATAAATTTTTCATCAATACATGCCTTGGTCCTGATTTGCATTCGCATTTCTTTTGAGCGTCATCAACATTTGGTGGGGAACGTTTTATAATTTGATTCCTTTGGCTGGGTCATCGAAAGGCATCAAATTAAATTCAGTCGTACTCTGAAAGACAGGGGCCATTAGACACAGAGAACAACCAATCAGACCAATAAGATTGTCCTATTTTAGACATGATGTGGAGATGCCGGCGTTGGACTGGGGTGGGCACGGTAAGAAGTCTCACAACACCAGGTTAAAGTCCAACAGGTTTGTTTCGTATCACGAGCTTTCAGAGCACTGCTCCTTCATCAGGTGAGTGGAGAGTTGGGTTCACAAACACAGCATATATAGACAAAGACACAATTGCAAGATAGTGGTTAGAATGTGAGTCTTTTCAGGTAATTAAGTCTTTACAGGTAGAGATACTGCGAGTGGAGAGGGGGTTAAGCATAGGTTAAAGAGGTGTGAATTGTCTGAAGCCAGAGCAGTTAGTAGGATTTTCCAAGCTGAGGCCAAATGGTGGGGGTTACATGTAATGTGACATTAATCCAAGGTCCCGGTTGAGGACATCCTCACATGTGCGGAACTTTGTTATCAGTTTCTGCTCGGTGATTCTGCGTTGTTGTGCATCTTGAAGGCCGCCTTCAAGAACACTTACCAGAAGAGTAGAGGTTGAATGCCCTTGACTGCTGAAATGTTCCCTGACTAGAAGGGAATACTCCTACTTGGCGATTGTCGCACAGTGTCCGTTCGTCCGTTGTTGTAGCGTCTGCATGGTATCGCCAATGTATCACGCCTCGTGACATCCTTTCCTGCAGTGTGTGAGGTAGACAACGTTGGCCGAGTGGCATGAGTATTTTAGACACATCTCAATCCCATCTTCTCACCATATCCCTCAATTCATTTTTCCTTCAGAAACAAGAGATTGTTACCGTTTCATCTCATTTATACTTTTTGTTTCTGTAACAATGGTAACATATTTCCAATGTCTATTAACACCTTAAATTAATAATCCAAAAAATTCACCCAGTTCAACTCAGTCAATCCTTTCATTATTTTGAAGATTTAGATCATCAGGTTTCCAGACAAGAACAAGCCCAACCTGGAATCATAGAACTGGATTTTCATAGAGTTAGGGAGACTCTGTGGAGAAGTGAAATGGCAGCCAATACCTAATCCCAGGATTCCCATCACCAGTCCTGGAGTTTCTGATTTTTAACAGTGTCTTTTCAGGGTGCGGGATGGGTTGGATCAACTCAAGAATGCATGATGAGGCTTGGCTGAGAGCCCAGAAATCCATTAGACTGTTGGAACAGCTGAGCCCCTGGGAAAATACTTCTTGATTGACATTCTGGCTCTGATCTATTCTATCAATTGCACAATGTTCACTTACACAATATAACAAGGTTTCAAGTGGTTGCAGTTTCTGCTATTGATACTGCAATTGGTTTGGGTGATTAGCCTGTCGTAAAAAGGAGGGGTTTTTTTTGGAATGTATTTTTTTGGAAAGTTGTCAGTTAATTTTTTATCAAGTTTTTTTTTACACATCCTATTGTCACTATAGAGTTCACTATTGGTTCTATACGGTGTTTCATGGTTGAGTGGGCACAGAAACACCATAGCTTGATATGGTGGACATGTTAGAGTGTGGCTGGGGAGTTTGTGGGTGGTTGAAGTAGTTTGAGGGTGAGGGCTAGAGGGCCTTGCTTTTTTTCATTACAGGTAGGACAAAGTCCCTTAGCAATGAAGTGGGCTTTTAAAACAGCCTGCTTCCATATCTGGCAGAGCCCAAAACTGCCTCTGATCCTTTCCCTCGTTCAACTGGTCCGACTGCAGCATCCCTCTCCAACCCCAGACCACTCGCCCACTAAAAACAGTGCAAAGATATGCAGGTTGGGTGGATTGGCCATGCTAAATTTCCCCTTAGTGTCCCAAGATGTGTTGGTTAGATGAATTAGCCATGATAAATGGGTGGGGTTATCGGGATAGGGCATCAGAGAGTCAGTGCAAACTCGAAGAACCAAATGACATCTTTCTGCACTGTACAGATTCTATGATTTTATGATATGTCCAATTCCCATGTGAGGGCTACTATTGAATCAAAGTCCACCACCCTTCCATTCAGTGCAGCCCAGATCAGAACAACACACTGAATAAATAAATGTCTCCTCATCTCCCCTTGGATTCTTTTTCCCAATTACCGAACACTATTTCCTTTAGTGACCAGTTTGTCTGCCAGTGAAAACAATTTCTCCCGTTATTTACTCAAAGCCCTTTTAAATTCTTACTGCTTCTCTTAAACCTCCCCTTAAACCTTCTCTCCTCCCTAAGAAGCAAATCCCATCTGGTGAAGTCTCTCTACATAACTGAAATCCTTCAAAGAACGATGCAGCACATGGACAGACCCTTCGGCCCATCAGCTCTGCGCTAATACACGGTTTCTATCCCACGGTAACTAAACTTTTATATAGCCGTAACTTAACTTGCCAACTTTTATACTCGATGCCCCAACCAATGAAGGCAAGCATGCTGTATGCCTTCTTGACCACCTTATCCACCTGTGTTACCACTTTTAAGGGTCGGTGGACCTGTGCGCCCAGATCCCACTGTACGTCAATACTCCTAAGGGTTCTGCCATTTACAGTATGATTCGCACCTGGATTTGATCCTTCGAAATGTATCACCTTGCATTTGTCTGGATTAAACTTCATCTACCATTTCTCTGCCCAAGTCTGCAATTTATCTACATCCAGCTATATCCTTTGACAATCTTTGTCACTATCAGCAACTCCACCAATCTTAGTGTCATCCGCAAACTTATTGATCAGCCCACCTATGTTTTCATCCAGATCATTTACATATATATTACAAACAACAAAGTTCCCCATTCTGAAAAGCACCCTCCTGCTGCTACTCTTTGCCTTTTATGACCAAGCCAGTTCTGTATCCATCTAGCCAGCACACCCCAGATCCCATGCGATTTTAACTTTTGTACCAACCTGCCATGAGGGACATTGTTAAATGCCTTACTAAAGTCCATGTAGACAACATCTACCAGCTTTTCCTCACCAATCATTCTTGTCACCTCCTCAAAAAAACTCAATCAAGTTGGTGAGACATGATGTTCCAGGCACAAAACCTTGCTGCCTATCACTAACAAGTCCATTCACCTTCAAATGCAAATCTTTATTCTTTGTTTATGCCTGGCATTGTGGTCAAGCTCTTTGGTCTCCCCTCTCTGAGGTCTTGACATCCTCCCTGAAGTGTGGTGCTCAGAATTGACTACAGTACTCCAGTGGGGGCTTGGGCAATGATTTGTGTAGAATTAGCACAACGTCCAGTTTTTGTATGCAAAATCAGAATTGAGGACTGGCGAGCATGGATCTGAGTTGTAAGAATTTATTTAAGATGCCTGGAGAGGAATGGGCAATTAAAAATGGTGCAATGGATGGAGAAAGCCAAGCAAGTAAGAGTAGGCCTTCAGCAATTTTGAAAGGAAGGACAAAAGCTCTCAGGCAACCGGATTGTGCCATTTGTGAGCAATGAAGTGAGTAATTGAGTGGCCATGAGTAGGCTGAGGCAGCGATTGAGGGCACAGAAGATGAGTTTCATAAATTAATTGACCCTGTTAGGGACTGAGGGTTGTGGTGAGGAGTGGAAAAGTCAAGGTGGTGACAAAATCAGACCCTCAGACATTCAATAGATTCGAGACTGTGGAGCATACAAGCATTTCACTCTTGTCATTTTAGCAGAGGATGGAAGATGGGTAACAAGGCTTTTAGAATGTTCTTGGTTATTAAGGAGAGAAGTTCTTGATAAATTCTTGATTTCTCGAGGAATTAAGGGCTATGGGGAGAGAGCGGGTAAATGGAGTTGAAATCAACCATGATTGAATGGTGGAGTGGACTCGATGGGCCGAATGGCCTTACTTCCGCTCCTATGTCTTATGGTCTTATGGTCTTAAGTTTGGGATTGTCCCAATTCATAAGGAATTTTGATTTGATTTATTATTGTCACATGTATTGGGATACAGTGGAAAGTATTGTTTCTTGTGCGCTATACAGACAAAACATACTGTTCATAGAATACATAGAGGAGAAGGAATGGAGAGGGTGCAGAATATAGTGTTGCAGTTACCATAAGACCGTAAGATATAGAAACAGAATTAGACCATTTGGCCCATCGAGTCTTCTCCGCCATTCAATAATGGCTGATATGATTCTCATCCCCATTCTCCTGCCTTCTCCCAGTAACCCTTGATCCCCTTATTGATCAAGAACCTATCTATCTCTGTCTTAAACTCACTCAATGACCAGGCCTCCACAGCCCTCTGTGGCAATGAGTTCCACAGATTCACACCCTCTGGCTGAAGAAATTCCTCCTCATCTCAGTTTTAAAGGAATGACCCTTCATTCTGAGGTTGTGCCCTCGAGTTCTAGTCTCTCCAACTAGTGTAAGCATCCTCTCCACATCCACTCCATCTAGGCCTCTCAGCATTCTGTAAGTTTCAATTAGATGAGGTGAAGAGAAAAATCAGAGAAAGTATTTCCTGGAATAATTTGCCTGTGTATTATAAGTAAGGTAAAAGAAAATTGACATATTCTCAGATGAACAAAGGCTACTCTTCCCTTTGAGAGAGAGAGTTGACTGGTGATGATTTTAACCTGAGATCACCACACCTCAGGCAAGGGGCAAGGTTGAAAAGACATGGTCTTCATGAATAACATCAGCTGGTACAGGAATTGAACCCATGTTGTTAGCATTGCTTTGCATCACAAACCCGCCATCCAGCCAATTGAGCTAAAGCAACTCCCCAATAAACAGCTGTTTCCTAACTGGGAATCAAACCTGAACCACGGCGGTGAGAGTGCTGAATCCTAATCACCAGACTTCCAGTAAGTACAGAACAACTCAAGAATACCAGCTTCATTGGACAATAGCATCAGATACCTGCGAAACCAATAGCAGAGGCGAAATTCTTAGCATGAATGCATAACTGATCCTATTGTCTTTAAATCTGATTTCACTGGTGACTTGAAATAAATTGGTCCGTATCAGTATAAAGAGGGCTGTCTTATTCCTGTAGCAATTTCTGATGCAAGGTATACACTTGGAACACTGTGTGCAGTTCTGGTCACCCTATTATAGAAAGGATATTATTAAACTAGAAAGAGTGCAGAAAAGATTTGCTAGGATGCTCCCGGGACTTGATGGTTTGAGTTATAAGGAGAGGCTGGGTAGACTGGGACTTTTTTCTCTGGAACGTAGGAGGCTGAAGGGTGATCTTGTAGAGGTCTATAAAATAATGAGGGGCACAGATCAGCTGGATAGTCAATATCTTTTCCCAAAGGTAGGGGAGTCTAAAACTAGAGGGCATAGGTTTAAGGTGAGAGGGGAGAGATACAAAAGTGTCCAGAGGGGCAATTGTTTCAGTAAGAAGTTTAACAACACCAGGTTAAAGTCCAACAGGTTTATTTGGTAGCAAAAGCCACACAAGCTTTCGGAGCCCCAAGCCCCTTCTTCAGGTGAGTGGGAATTCTGTTCACAAACAGGCTTGTGTGGCTTTTGCTACCAAATAAACCTGTTGGTCTTTAACCTGGTGTTGTTAAACTTCTTACTGTGTTTACCCCAGTCCAACGCTGGCATCTCCACATCGCAATTTTTTCACACAGAGGGTGGTGAGTGTCTGGAACAAGCTGCCAGAATTAGTAGTAGAGGCGGGTACAATTTTGTCTTTTAAAAAGCATTTAGATAGTTACATGGATAAGATGGGTACAGAGGGATATGGGCCAAATGCGGGCAATTGGGATTAGCTTCAGGGTTTTTTTAAAAAGGGGCAGCATGGACAAGTTGGGCCGAAGGGCCTGCTTCCATGCTGTATACCTCTATGAACTCTATGACTGTAAGGTGAAATGAAACCAACATGCTCTGGGATTTAACAAAGATTTTTTGGGGTGTGGGCATTGCTGGTGAGGCCAGCATTTGTTGCCCATTCCTAATTGCCCTTAAAGTGAGCAACTCCCTCAGCCATTTCAAAGGACTGCTAAGAGTCAACCATGTTACTGTGGATCTGGAGTCACATGTAGGCCAGACCGGGTCAGAATGGCAGGTTTCCTTCCCTCGAGGACATTAGTGAACCAGATGGGTTTGTACAACAATCAATGACAGATTCATGGTCACTATTGGCTTGGCATATGAGGAGCGTTTTATGGACTCTGAGTCTGTACTTGGTGGAGCTTAGAAGGACGGGGGGGGGGGGGGGGGGGGCGGGTATCCCATTGAAACTTACAGAATACTGATAGGCCTGGATAGAATAGACACGGAGAAGATGTTTCCATTTGTAGGAGAGACTAAGATCCAAGGGCACAGCCTCAGAGTAAAGGAACAATCCTTTAAAACGGAGCTGAGGAGGAATTTCTTCAGCCGGAGGGTGGTGAATTGATGGAATTCAAGGCCTCCACACCCTTCTGTGGCAAAGTCATTGAGTGTTTCCAAGATTCCAAGACAGAAATAGATAGGTTCTTGATTGGTAGGAGGGAATCAAAGGTTATGGGCAAAAGGCAGGAGAATGGGATTGAGAAACATATCAGCCGTAATTGAATGGCAGAACAGATTCGATGGGCCGAATGGCCTAATTCTGCTCCTACAGTTTATGTTCTTATGGTCTAATTCAAATTAATGGCAGTGGCATGAATCCCCGTCCTGACTGAGATAGACCTGGGGCCTGCCTCCTCGTCCTGTTCCAAAGAACTTAAGAAAATAAGAAACGGGATCAGGCCGAACCACCTTCAACTGTTTCATCAATGACCTTCCCCCATTATAAGTTAGGAATTGGGGATGTGTGCTCATTGTTCAGCATGACTCGTGAGTCTTGAGATACTGAAGCAATCCATGTCCAAATGTAGCAAGACTTAGACAACATCCAAGCTTCGGATGGCAAGTGAAAGTAACGTTTATGACACACAAATGCCAGACAATGACCATCTCCAACAAGAGAGGAGCTAGCCATCACCGCTTGACGTTCAATAGTGTTACCATCACTGAATCCCTCATATCAACATCCTGGGGGTTACCATTGACTAGAAACTGAACTAGACTAGTGACATAATGACCATGGCTACAGGACTAGGTCAGAGGCTAAGAATCCTGTGGCTGGTAAGTCACTTCATTAATCCCCAACACACAAATCAGGAGTGTAATGGAATACTCTCCATTTGCCTGGATGAGCACAGCTCCAATAACACTCAAGAATCTTGATGCCACCCAAGACAAAGAAGACCACTTAATTGCTACCCCATCCATAAACACTCACTTCCTCCACCAGTAATGCACAGTGGCAGCTGTGGGTACCATCTACTAGATGCACCGCAGAAACTCACCAAAGCTCCTTAGGCAGCAACTTCCAAATCTATAACCACTGCCATCTAGAAGGACAGAGGCAGCAGACACATAGGAACACCACAACCTGAAAGTTCCACTCCAAACCGCTTACCAAACTGACTTGGAAATATATCGGCATTCCTTCCCAGTCACTGAGTCAAATTCCTGGAACTCCCTCCTTAACTGCACTGTACCTGCACCACATGGACTGCAGCCGTTCAAGAGGGCAACTCACCACCGCCTTCTCAAGGGCAATTAGAGATGGGCAATAAATGCTGCCCTAGCCAGTGATGTCCATATCCCAAGAATTAATAAAAAAAGAGTGGACAATATGGCCCACCAAGTCAGCTCTGCCTTTCAACTCCAAGATGTGTGGGTTAGGTTGATCGGCCATGTTAAATTGCCACTAAGCGTCAGAGGGATCAGCAGATACGTGGGGTTACGGGGATAGGGCATGGGTGGAATTGTTGTCAGTGTAGGTTTGATGAGCTGAACAGTGTTCTGCACTGTTAAGATTCTATGATTCTATAATTCAAAAGCAACTTGCCCACCCTCAACCCATATCACTTGATTCTCTGAGAGACAAAAAATAAGTCTATTCCACCCTTAAATATGTTAAACAATGATGATCCGAAGCCATCTGGAGTACAGAATTCTAAAAATTCACAACCCTTTGAATGAATAACTTTCTCCTCATCTCAGTCCAAAATAATCAACTCATCAGATTCTGAGGCTGTGTCCTTTTGTTCTAGACTCCCCTGCCAAGGGAAACAACCTCTATCCTGTCAAGTTCCTTCAGAATCTTGTATGTCTCAATGGGGTTGCCTTCTAAACTTCAGAGGATATAGATAGGCCTAATTCACTCAGCATGTCTCAGCCTGTCATCATAGGACAACCCTCTCATCTCCAGGACTAATCTATTGAATCTCCACTGTCCCTTCAAAGAAGGTATTTTCTTCCTTAAATACGGAGACTAAAACTATACACAGCACTCCAGATATCTGAATATCTGGAATTAAGAATCTACTGATGACCTTGAAACCATTGGCGACTGTCGGAAAAACCCACCTGGTTCGCTAATGTCCTTCAGGGAAAGAAATCTGCTGTCCTTATCTGGCCTGGCCTTCATGTGGCTCCAGAGCCACAGGTTGACTCTCAACTGCCCTCCAAGGGCAACCAGAGATGGGCAATAAATGCTGGCCAGCCAGCGACGCCCATGTCCCACAGATGAATAAAGAAAATATGTGGCCATATCAAAGAATTGTACAACTGTAGCAAGATGTTTTATTCCGATACTCCAATCCCCCTGCGATGACAGCCAACTTGCTATTTGCTGCCTTAACTGCTTGCTGTACCTGCGTGTTCATCTCTTATACAGCACACCTAAGACTCTCTGAACATCAACACTCACCAGTTCCATGCCTTTAAAAATAACTGTTTTTCTACTCTAATGACCAAAATGAATAACCTCACACTTCCCCACATTATACTCCAAAATCATGGCGTAAGTTTCGTGGCCCATGAGTAACTGAGGATGCTACCTGGAGAAGAAGGTATTCATTTCGCAATTCTAAAATCTGCATACTTCCTCACTTCTGTAGTAAACTGTGAAGTCTGTGCTCATCTGCAGTCTTCTTTCAGTGGAATACTGCTTCCTTGCATCTCCCTCCGGGCCCATTAAGACAAGGGGTCTCCAGATCTTGCTCATGAGAATGTGACCTTTCACAGTATCTTTAAGAGCTGTGATTGACTTATTGATTATTTCCGTGCTGTGCTCACTGACCGCGAAAGTATCTCTTTCTGTTGACAGAGTCACTGATAGGCACTTAGCCAAAGAATTCCTCCTTAGGTTTCAGTCATTATTTTTGCAGGTTTTCTGTTAACTTCAATATAGAAATCCTTGGATGGTCCAGTCAGGCGATCAATATGGAGCAGGTGTATTATAGAATCCCTATAGTACAGAAGGAGGCCATTTGGCCCATTGAGTCTGTTCTGACCATAATCCCACCCAAGCCCCATTCCCGAAACCCTTATTTTACTAATCCCCCTGACACTAGGGTCAATTTTAGCATGGCCAATCAACCTAACCCGCACATCTTTGGACTGTGGGTGGAAACCAGAGCACTCAGATGAAACCCACGCAGGCACGCGGAGAAAATGCAAACTCCACACAGACAGTGACCCAAGACTGGAATTGAAGCTGGCACTGTGAGGCAGCAGTGCTAACCTGTGCCACTGTGCCACCCACTGAAGTACACCCGCTCTGTGATCTTGCCCACTCATCAAAGCTGCTTATATCGCCACCCAGTCTCCCCTACAATAACTCTTAGCTAAATTGTGCCCACAGCCTCGAGCAAGAATTGAACCCGCGGCCCCCGGCTTACAAGATTAGTGCTCTCACCACTGAGCTATGGAGCCAGCTACAGAGCATGTCACTGAAACCAGGCTGGCATGGAAGACATATTCGACTCACTGCCACATTAAGGGCGAGGAAGAGAAATGATGGGCCCCAGTGCTTCTCCTGTTCCTGGGCCCCTTATTCCTTCCTCCCCTCACCCCCCCATTCCCAACATCTCCCACTGCCAATCTCCAACCCCCCCCTCCCCCAACCCACTTTAACCCACCCCTTAATCATGCATGGTATTTTTTTCCCTCTTCAAGATTCACTAATCAATTCAGTGATCATAGAATCATAGAAACCCTACAGTGTAGAAAGAGGCCATTTGGCCCATCGAGTCTGCACCGACCACAATCCCACCCAGGCCCTACCCCCATATCCACCTGCTAATCCCTCTAACCTACGCATCTCAGGACTCTAAGGGGCAATTTTTAGCACGGCCAATCAACCTAACCCGCACATCTTTGGACAGTGGGAGGAAACAGGAGCACCCGGAGGAAACCCAAGCAGACACGAGGAGAATGTGCAAACTCCACACAGACATCCAAGTAAAATGATAACTCCCATTGTTGGCATCTGCTTACAAATATTGCCCACCTATGCAGCATGGGTCATTAAAATTAAATGCAATTATATATTGCAGTGTTGGTTTGTGTGTGCCCTATTGGTGATTCCACCATGACCATTAAACAAACTAGAAAGTACAAATTTTACTTTCACAGCACCATGCAATATTGTTAATTTGACTGAGAAATATCCCATAATTATTTGTAATAATGTGCAGGCAATAACACTCACTTTGGTTGCTGTGTCAGTCCTCATTAACATCTGTACATTGCACCATAAGGACACTGTGACAGTAAATTCATATACCGGGGAAAGATTTAATACTTGTAACCCGAATAAATTGCACAACATCTTTCCCATTCTGTGGAAGTGAAAAATACTTTCTGCTGCCTGGGTGCACGAATATAATTATTTAAAACAGGCGTGTAATTGGATTCTATTATCAGTAAAGTATAAAGATCAAATAACTCCTGAGTAACAAAATTGAATACTTAGACAACCTGGGTCTTCATTGTCAGTGAGAAGCGTTGGAGCCCTCAGGTGTCTCTGTGCATCACACCTTTAAACGGTCAGAGGACAAAAACTGAATGGTTCACAACTGTATCTGTGTTTTCTGGATCAGCAAGTCTGAAGACTCTGTTGCATGCTGCTTCCAGCTGCAACATATTTTCAATATCTACAATGTAACACAGCTTTAACACCATATTTCAATACCTAAAAATTCACATGAAAAGTTTAAAGTTAAAGTTTATTTCTTAGGCACAAGTACGCTTACATTAACACTGCAATGAAGTTACTGTGAAAATTCCCTAGTTGCCACACTCTGGCGCTTGTTCAGGTACTGAGGGAGAATTTAGCATAGCCAATGCACCTAACCAGCACGTCTTTCAGACTGTGTGAGGAAACTGGAGCACCCGGAGGAAACCCATACAGACACGAGGAGAATGTGCAGACTCCGCACAGACAGTGACCCAAGCCAGGAATTGAACCCAGATCTCTGGAGCTGTGAGGCAGCAGTACTAACCACTGTGCTACCACAAGGTAGAATGGGAAAATTGATAAGTATACAAAAGGACAAGATTAAAGTGAATGGAAAAGATTCGTACAAATCATGTGCAATGTAAAACAGATTGCTGATTCATTATGAGCCCATTATGCATTTCTATGCTGGCAACTTGCCCCACAAAGCAAACTACCACAAGCAACAAAATAAACATAATTCCAGCCATGGTTCCATCCTCTATTCACAAGATAATTGTGGATCTCAAAAGCCATCTCGCTCACTTCATCTCATGCATCCCAGAAAGACACACAAACGTACACATTGGAAGCAAGTTTAGGCCATTCAGCCCCTCGAGCCTGCTCCACCATTTGGTAACATTGCCTTCATATACCAGTGACTAGAATTTAAAAGCAGTTAATTGGCTGTGAAAGTGATTTGGGGCATTTGGAAAGGTGTTGTATAAATGTAGGTTTTGTCTTTCTTACATTATATCTGCATAAATGAACAGCAAAGTGACAGTGACAATAGTGAAATTGGAGACCCAGTGCTGATTCTCCCAGGACAATTAATCACAGAGCAAGCAACTGACGTTCGGGAAGTGGCTTGAAGGAAATCACTACATTTACAAAATGATTCAATTCTGCGACCAAGCTCTCCCACAACACCCCCCAAAGCTCACCTTAAAACCCACCCCAAACCCTTTCTAACCTGCCTCAGCTCCTACTCTAACCTGCTCCCCCAACTCCCTTCTAATGTTCCCCCAACACCTCATCCAATGTCCCCCCTCTCAATGCCCTCCAACCTTCCCCCAAACCCACTAACCTCCAACAATCTCCCCATCCAACCTCCCCTTCATGCCACTCTAACCTCCTCCACACCCCACCTCATTTCCTCCCCCACAACTTACCCCAAACACACACACTTAACATTTTTTGATACAAGAACGCTCTCCTGACAGTTGTTGTGCTGCTATTGACCTTCACACAGGCTTTTCAAAACAATAAAAATCAGAACCACAACGCTGGCAAAGATGAGGAGCAGCAGCGCAGTAACAAGTAACATTGACACAGACACTGACAGACCAGCTTTAGAGAAATTGGAACATTCAGCTTGACAGATCTGTTTCTTTTTTGTCAAGTCTATAGTTCTGGCTGCTCAGTCCAGACAATGAGAAACTCCTTTTACAACACAGAGGTCAGGCTACCCCAGTCCTAGACCTCGGTGTTTGGCCCATCTGCACTCCACTCTCTCCAGGTCTGTGGCATATCCATTACTCTTACCAAACTGGAGGAAGGCTCAATGGCATGTTGGAATGACAAAAGTATATTGCAAAAAGAAACACACTTTTTGTTTGTTTTAAAAGTATAATCTCAGAAATATCATTTGTCAGAAATATACATTAAGCCAAACAATCCCGATTTAAATCTCCGAACAACTCTCTGGATCAATGACAATTGTGGAACTGAATCATCCAGATCATTTATTGCAGATTCCAGTGAATCTGCGTTTAGAATGTATCGTAAGAAGTCTCACAACACCAGGTTAAAGTCCAACAGGTTTATTTGGTAGCAAATACCATGAATGTATGTAGAATGTATGTTAGAATGTATAAACAGCCCTAAGCTGGACAGAGGGAAAATCAGCCAAGGTTACTTCTCTCAGTAGCATTGCTGAGGATTCTGGACCTCTGATGGGGTCCTCGACTCTTGTGGGTGGGCCGCTGTCTTTCATACAACAGAAACATTGGTGGCAGCCAGTTAAAAGGTGGACCGACATGGGGAGAACCCCCGCACAGACAGTAACCCAAGCTGGAAATTAAACCCAGGTCCCTGCACTAAGAGGCAGGAGGGCTAACCACTGGGCCACCGTGGCCAAGAAAACCATTGGCCAGATTCCCAGTAAATAATTACTATGCTGCTCCAATAAATGGCTTGAAACACCAAAGAGAAAAGAGTATCTTCTATGCACCAATGTATTACTTCTGTTTCACATACTTAACCCTCTTGTTGGATCACTAAGTTGAATCACTAAGTCCTTTTGGTGCCAGTTTACAAAATTTTAATGCAATGTATTTTCATCTCCTGGAAACTGGATTCAGACTGCCTCAGGTTGAAGTGAAGGGTTCAGCCTCCTGAGGCCAGAAAGGATAGGTAAGTGGGAAACAGTACGGCACCTTCTTCATGACATTTAAGACCTATGTTAACAGGGCAAACATCCGTGTGTCTCCGTTACCAAACAGATTGAAGAACTGCTAATGAGCAGTCCAGAGTCCGAACCAAGAAGGAATCATTACAAAAATGAATCTCAAATCAGATACGGAATGCTAAATATAGGGAGGGAAAGGAAGATTGAGTTAAGAAAGAAAAATAGAAAGGAATAAGAAGAAATAAGTCTCCAATTAAAGTCTGAAGGAATGATAATCCAAACTCAATACTGTAACCATGAAATGGTATACTGCATTCATAGTAACTTGGTTCAAAGCAGTTTAAAATAATTTATCAGTGCTGTGCTAATTAGTTTTCTGTGCTAACAATGTTGTTTGCCATTAATAATGAACAGTCAAATCAATGAAATAACGCTTAGGTTCAAATGGATACAGAATGGAATTCCTACAGTGGAGAAGGAGGCCATTTGGCCCATCAAGTCTGCACCCACCACAATCCCACCCAGGCCTTATTCCCGTAACCACACGTATTTACCC